>NC_092707.1:229129656-229447710 GCF_047496885.1 Scyliorhinus torazame | reverse complement strand
CTCGTGATATTTTCTGCTCCCATCGCTGAACAAGCCCGATGCCATTGAGAGTGGAAAATCCCAGCCACGGACTTTGAACCCTCTGCTCTATGATTCCTTTGAAAAACTGTATTATCCTGGAACAATACTGACACCCCTGTTAGATGTTTTAGTTGTTGTGATATGAAGAGTCTAAAATTCTGCTCCTTTTTCACAAACACACATTTATTTCATTCCAACAGCCTTTGCACAAAACTCTAACTATACATCACCTGACAGAGGCCACCTGAAGCCCCTTTACATATCAGTGTCAATTAATGGATACTTAACAGAAATGAGACAACTAATTGCAAAGTCTCTTCACCCATTACTTAACAATCTTTCCTTCATCGGAGAAAAAAAAAATTAGGTGAAAACAAAATTTCAAGAAACTCAAAAACACACACATGATTTCCCCCCTTTTTTTTTGTTTGGACGAGAAAGAAAAAAAAACAGTCACAGAAACAAGCGCCCTTCATCAACAATATCCAAAAGTTTCTGTGAACCCACCCCTCTTTCTGTAAAACAGTCTGACAGTTGATAGCTCCTGTCGACCCATTTATTTTTTGTTATTTCCCCTCTGTCCAACATCTGCTTAAAACTTGCGATGTCTATCCGTAACCTCTTTTTATTGACACTTTTTGTAGAGTGCACATTTTCCCACAGGGATTTATTGTCAATGTGACAGTCAATAGGTATATTACCCAAATCCCCTAATCCCAAAATTTCTGTCAATATCATACTTATATAAAAAGCCATATCCACCGCCTCCACAAGGCTTAACGTCTCAGCAGCCAAAGTGCTTTTTACCACTCTCCTTATTTTCTTTGTTTCCCACAAAAGCGGGCAACATTTACCATTGTTCCCCAAAAGAAAAATTATAAAACCTCCTGCGCTTGAAACCCCATCAAATAAATTTGCATAGGACACATCACTATAAATTATGAGTTTTAAGTGCCTAACGTCACCTAAAACCGGGAACTTCAAAACACACTCCTGCATTTTTAGTTTGGCCAACGCTTTATTTGTTCTTATTAAGTCTTCCACTTTGGGATCATTCATTTTTGTACTCAACTCTAAGACATCAAAACTCACGTCCGGTCTAGTCTGTCTACCTAACCAGTTCAGTTGCCCAATTAAACTTCGCAGTTGCTCTTTTTCTATCTTTGAAACCATTGCGCCTTTTTGCGAAACTCGGCCACGACTAATTGCTATTGGGGTGATGCTTTGCAAATAAGATTGCTGATGTAAAGTTGCCCCAACTTAGTCTGTCCAATTTCCAGTCCAATATATTTAAATGCACCGGAAGCCTGACTTCCAACCCTGAATTCTTTCCTCAAACCAGAGATTACAATAGCTTCAAAATCACTAGTCCCACCCCACAAAAAATCATCGACATGCATCATATAAATGCCAGAAAGATTTCCTTTATAGTGCCAGTAAAACATTGCAGGATCTGCTTTCAACTGGCAACAGCCTAACTTTAGCAAAACTGACCTTACCAAAAAATACCAGACTCTAGATGCATCATTTAATCCATATACACATTTGTTCAACTTCCAGGGTACCCCTTCTGTGTTAGCTGCTTCTTTAGGAGGATGGAGGAAAATGTCTCTCTGGAGCTGATGCCCCTGCAAAAAGGCAGCTTTTATATCTATAGATTTGCATTCCCATGCCTTTGTGGCTAATAGAGCCAAGAATATCTTTAAAATAACCTTTCCTGCTGTAGGTGAACCTACCCTTAAATCCTGATCTTCTAAGTTTCCTTCAAATCCCCTTGCCACAAGCCTGGCCTTTGCCTTATAAGTTCCACCCGGAAGAACCTTTTCCGTGCAAATCCATCTGTGGGATAGAGCTCTTTGTCCCCTATCCGGTCCCCTATACCCCAAATTCACTCCAATTATGCAATTCTTGCTGTTTAGCTTCTTTGATAACTTTTTCATCTAATTTATTTGAAGCCACCAAAATCTCACGTGCATGTGGGCTTCTACTCCTATTAGTATTCATAGTCCTACTCATGTTCCGAGATCTTGATAAACTACGTCCCCTCTCCCGCCTGGTGTCTCGTTCTGTACTGCTACTGCTTAATCTTTCCCTTCTGCTGTGGGATGCCCTTTCAATAGTTCTCGACCTTTTCCTGCGGACCTGTTCACCATCCGATGTACTATCTGAGCTGGCACTGCGTTTCTGTGCCCTCCATTTTTGAACTTCGTTTTCCCAATCCATTGTCTTGACTCCTTCCCCTGAATGCTGTACATTCAACCAATGTTTATACTTTCCAGTGGCCATCCCTGCTCTACTAATAACAGTTGCATCCTTCCATTGACTAGACTCTTCAGGCAAGTATGTCACTTTTTTACCAACTTTTGGCAGTTGACCTTTTAGAAAAATGGCCTGTTCTAATTCATCAGAAGTGTTGTGTTCCTCCACAGAAACCCTGTCTATATCAGTTAATTGGTCCTCATAGTTCTGTAACACATGCGTACCAGATGATTCTGATTCCTCATCATGTCTGTCTTCTCTGTCTAAATTTGAAAATTTGTAATCCGTACCCATTATCCTTGATGAATGTACCCTAACAGTTTGATTACCATGTTGCAAAATAATTGTTTTGCCATCTATGCCTATGATCTTCCCTGGGCCTTTCCATTCATTAGAATTGGCTCTCTTATAGTATACCAGGCCTCCTTGCTGAAAAACAGCATCTGTTGGCCGTACGTTATGTCTTAAAGCTCTGCGAATTCTTTCAGAGACTTCTGCTTCCAAAAAAGCTTTTCTACTGCTATGTAATGCATTTAAATGTTCAGCAAAACCAGAGCTAATTGTAGTCCCCTCCCAAGCTGGAGGCTGGTCATCCAAAATGGATGGAATTTTAGGATTTCCACCAAAAACTAATTGATAAGGACTATAGCCCCCGACCATCTGCAATGAATTCTTTGCATGTACTGCCCATGCTAAAATTGAATTTAGCCTGCAATTTGGTCGATCTGCCAAAATTTTCCGAAGCATGTAATCGATGACAGCGTGATTTCTTTCACAGACACCATTACTAAATGGGCTTTCTGCAGCCGTATTCATAACGCTGATATTCATGTTCTCACACATATTCCTAAACTCATCATTAGCAAATTCTCCCCCATTGTCCGTAAGGAATTTTGCCGGTGGACCCATTCCTGTCCCTATCCATTTTTCAACAATTTGATCCAGAATTACTCTCTTTTCTTTACTTCGTACAATCGTTGATTGACTAAATCTGGTTGCTAAATCTACAAAATGCAAAATAAATATATTATTTGCTTTATCCCAGATCTTAAGGTCCATGGCCACAATGTCGTTAAAATCCCTGGCCAAAGGTAGGGTTACTATCGGTTGTGCTTGTGTCCTTCTGTACTTCCTACAAACTTCACAGCGGTCACTAACCTGTTCTATCAGTTTAGTATAGTCGTCATCCCTTACCCCTGCACCCCTGCCCCCTTTAAATAAATGTTTCAGCCTCCGAGGAGACGGATGTGCAAATTGCCTATGCAGTTTTAATACCACAAGCTTTTTATCAGCTAAAGTCCCATTTTCAACTGCCATTAACACATCCTTAACCACTTTACTTGAAATATTATTTGTCAGTAATGGAATACAATTTGGGGCAGCACGGTAGCATAGTGGTTAGCACAATTGCTTCACAGCTCCAGGGTCCCAGGTTCGATTCCGGCTTGGGTCACTGTCTGTGCGGAGTCTGCACATCCTCCCCGTGTGTGCGTGGGTTTCCTCCGGGTGCTCCGGTTTCCTCCCACAGCCCAAAGATGTGCAGGTTAGGTGGATTGGCCATGATAAATTGCCCTTAGTGTCCAAAATTGCCCTTAGTGTTGGGTGGGGTTACTGGGTATGGGGATAGGGTGGAGGTGTTGACCTTGGGTAGGGTGCTCTTTCCAAGAGCCGGTGCAGACTCGAAGGGCCAAATGGCCTCCTTCTGCACTGTAAATTCTATGATAATCTATGACAATACTGTCCCGACTGTGTAAATTGTAAATCCACCATCTTTCCAAAAACTGTTGCCTTATCCTGTTCCATATCCAGTTTCATGTGTGCTTTATTCATCGACGGTCTGCTCAGAAGCAAAGGTATCTCACTTGATACAACATCCGTGCTAATGAAATGATTCACTCTGGCAATATTGCAAGGGATCACCACTCTTTTCAGTGACTTCAGCGTGTTATCATCCCCAAACCTGAAAAGTGTTCAGGTAGGTGGTTTGAAGTGTGTCTACTTCAATGCCAGGAGTATACGAAACAAGGTAGGGGAACTGACAGCATGGGTTGGTACCTGGAACTTCGATGTTGTGGCCATTTCGGAGACATGGATAGAGCAGGGACAGGAATGATGTTGCAGGTTCCGGGGTTTAGGTGTTTTAGTAAGCTCCAAGTAGGAGGCAAAAGAGGGGGAGGTGTGGCGCTGCTAGTCAAGAGCAGTATTACGGTGGTGGAGAGGATGCTAGATGGGGACTCTTCTCCCGAGGTAGTATGGGCTGAAGTTAGAAACAGGAAAGGAGAGGTCAACCTGTTGGGAGTTTTTTATAGGCCTCCTAATAGTTCTAGGGATGTAGAGGAAAGGATGGCGAAGATGATTCTGGATAAGAGCGAAAGTAACAGGGTAGTTATTATGGGAGACCTTAACTTTCCAAATATTGACTGGAAAAGATATAGTTCGAGTACAATAGATGGGTCGTTTTTTGTACAGTGTGTGCAGGAGGGTTTCCTGAAACAATATGTTGATAGGCCAACAAGAGGAGAGGCCACGTTGGATTTGGTTTTGGGTAATGAACCAGGCCAGGTGTTGGATTTGGAGGTAGGAGAGCACTTTGGGGACAGTGACCACAATTCGGTGACGTTTACGTTAATGACGGAAAGGGATAAGTATACACCGCAGGGCAAGAGTTATAGCTGGGGGAAGGGCAATTATGATGCCATTAGACATGACTTGGGGGGGATAAGGTGGAGAAGTAGGCTGCAAGTGTTGGGCACACTGGATAAGTGGGGCTTGTTCAAGGATCAGCTACTGCGTGTTCTTGATAAGCCTGTACCGGTCAGGCAGGGAGGAAGGCGTCGAGCGAGGGAACCGTGGTTTACCAAGGAAGTGGAATCTCTTGTTAAGAGGAAGAAGGAGGCCTATGTGAAGATGAGGTGTGAAGTTTCAGTTGGGGCGATGGATAGTTACAAGGTAGCGAGGAAAGATCTAAAGAGAGAGCTAAGACGAGCAAGGAGGGGACATGAGAAGTATTTGGCAGGAAGGATCAAGGAAAACCCAAAAGTTTTCTATAGGTATGTCAGGAATAAGCGAATGACTAGGGAAAGAGTAGGACCAGTCAAGGACAGGGATGGGAAATTGTGTGTGGAGTCTGAAGAGATAGGCGAGATACTAAATGAATATTTTTCGTCAGTATTCACTCAGGAAAAAGATAATGTTGTGGAGGAGAATGCTGAGCCCCAGGCTAATAGAATAGATGGCATTGAGGTACGTAGGGAAGAGGTGTTGGCAATTCTGGACAGGCTGAAAATAGATAAGTCCCCGGGACCTGATGGGATTTATCCTAGGATTCTCTGGGAGGCCAGGGAAGAGATTGCTGGACCTCTGGCATTTATTTTTATGTCATCATTGGCTACAGGAATAGTGCCAGAGGACTGGAGGATAGCAAATGTGGTCCCTTTGTTCAAAAAGGGGAGCAGAGACAGCCCCGGCAAATATAGACCTATGAGCCTCACGTCTGTAGTGGGTAAAGTCTTGGAGGGGATTATAAGAGACAAGATTTATAATCATCTAGATAGGAATAATATGATCAGGGATAGTCAGGGTAGGTCATGCCTCACAAACCTTATTGAGTTCTTTGAGAAGGTGACTGAACAGGTAGATGAGGGTAGAGCAGTTGATGTAGTGTATATGGATTTCAGCAAAGCGTTTGATAAGGTTCCCCACGGTAGGCTATTGCAGAAAATACGGAGGCTGGGGATTGAGGGTGATTTAGAGATGTGGATCAGAAATTGGCTAGCTGAAAGAAGACAGAGGGTGGTGGTTGATGGGAAATGTTCAGAATGGAGTTCAGTCACAAGTGGAGTACCACAAGGATCTGTTCTGGGGCCGTTGCTGTTTGTCATTTTTATCAATGACCTAGAGGAAGGCGGAGAAGGGTGGGTGAGTAAATTTGCAGACGATACTAAAGTCGGTGGTGTTGTCGATAGTGTGGAAGGATGTAGCAGGTTACAGAGGGATATAGATAAGCTGCAGAGCTGGGCTGAGAGGTGGCAAATGGAGTTTAATGTAGAGAAGTGTGAGGTGATTCACTTTGGAAGGAATAACAGGAATGCGGAATATTTGGCTAACGGTAAAGTTCTTGAAAGTGTGGATGAGCAGATGGATCTAGGTGTCCATGTACATAGATCCCTGAAAGTTGCCACCCAGGTTGATAGGGTTGTGAAGAAGGCCTATGGAGTGTTGGCCTTTATTGGTAGAGGGATTGAGTTCCGGAGTCAGGAGGTCATGTTGCAGCTGTACAGAACTCTGGTTCGGCCGCATTTGGAGCATTGCGTACAGTTCTGGTCATCGCATTATAGGAAGGACGTGGAGGCTTTGGAGCGGGTGCAGAGGAGATTTACCAGGATGTTGCCTGGTATGGAGGGAAAATCTTATGAGGAAAGGCTGATGGACTTGAGGTTGTTTTCGTTGGAGAGAAGAAGGTTAAGAGGAGACTTAATAGAGGCATACAAAATGATCAGGGGGTTAGATAGGGTGGACAGTGAGAGCCTTCTCCCGCGGATGGAAATGGCTGGCACGAGGGGACATAACTTTAAACTGAGGGGTAATAGATATAGGACAGAGGTCAGAGGTAGGTTCTTTACGCAAAGAGTAGTGAGGCCGTGGAATGCCCTACCTGCTACAGTAGTGAACTCGCCAACATTGAGGGCATTTAAAAGTTTATTGGATAAACATATGGATGATAATGGCATAGTGTAGGTTAGATGGCTTTTGTTTTGGTGCAACATCGTGGGCCTAAGGGCCTGTACTGCGCTGTATTGTTCTATATTCTATGTTCTATCTAAGATCTGCAGTCCTGCCACATCCAGTCATGAATGGCGATGGACAATTAAACAACGAACTGAAGGAAGAGGCTCCACAAATATCCCCATCCTCAATGATAGAGGAGTCCAGCATATATGTGCAAAAGAGAAAGCTGAAGCTACAATCTTCAGCCAGAAGTGCCGAGTGGATGATCCATCTCGGTCTCCTCTGGAGGTCTCCAGCATCACAGATGTCAATCTTCAGCCAATACGATTCACTCCACGTGATGTCAAGAAACGGCCGAAGGCACTGGATACTGAAAAGGCTCTGGGCCCTGACAATATCCCAGCAATAGTGCTGAAGACTTGTGCTCCAGAACTTGCCGTGCCCCTAGCCAAGCTGTTCCAGTACAGCTACAACATTGGTATCTACCTGGCAATGTGGAAAATTGCCCAGGCGTGTCCTGTACTTACAAAAGAGGACAAATCCAACCCATCAGTCTACTCTTGATCATCAGTAAAGAGATGGAAGCGGTCATTAACAGTGCTATCCAGAGGCACTTAGTCAACACTCAACTTCTCACAGATGCTCTGTTTGGGTTCTGCCAGAGTCACTCAGTTCCTGATTTCATTATTTTGCGTCTGTGAACATGTCCTCTGGTGAATGGTTCATCTACCTGATGCCATGTTCCAAGGTTATACAAGTGTATAACTTCCCTCGTCACATATCTCCCACCATGTGCTTCAGGTCCATGGTGCTTTGCACAATCTCATTATAGTGCATTGTTTCTATGCGCAGCGGGAACTTGAGAAAGGCCCCTGGCTTCAGCAAAATGATTAGTGAGGCTTGTGTCAGAGGATCATTTCACTTGGCCTCATGAGTATAGATGTTCCCACTCTGCTTTATTCACCTGCTCTTTCTGCAATGAGGAATGGTCAACATGTGCCTTAGAGATTTTAATGGCGAGCTGCATTGGTGTCAATCTCAATCTTTCAATGGCCTTCGTATGATGGCTGTCAGGCTTGAGTGTCGGTGACATATCCACCAATATTCGAGAATCGTATGTGGCCTGCAGAATCATGCTGTGTCCAGATTGTCAGCTAGACATTGCCCCTAGAGAAGTACGCTCTTCTCCATCTTCATAATGACCTAGTTAACACTTGGTGACTCTTGCAGTGCCTCACAGAGGGCACCGACTATGCGAGATCAGAGGTGTGTCAAGACCCCAAACATCATACTCTTACATGGAGGGTCTGCTTAGCATGGCCTGCCAGAATCCCTGAGCCTGTTATCTGATGGGCAGTCAACATGGGTATCTGATTGTGAGAATGCCACCAGTGTGCCTGGTTTCCATGTGGACATCTGAGACTGCTAGAATGAAAAGGTGGAGGCTCGAATGGGATGGGAGCAAAGTTCCCCTTTATCTGATGTGTGCTCTTTATTATCAATGATTTAACTAACTCATGCCAAAAGGTGTAGCCACAGGTACAAAGGCTGAGCTGCACTGCATGTTGGAATACTCCTGCCGAAGGCAGGGTCATGAGCGATTGCCAGTGATTAGATGATGCTGCTGCTGAAGCTCTCACAGTGCAGCGAAAGGTGGCCTGCATTGTACGCTCGCCTCTATGGCTGAGAGCGACAGGTCACTGGGTCCTAAAGAATCATCTCATGCTATGGGTTAAATAAGATGACAAGGCCTGAATAGCTTTCAGCATTAATGGGAGACCCCCCCCCCCACCCCACCACCACTAACCCCACTCCACAAAGGTCCCAGGCATAACAGTATCTCCACAAAGGGGATTGGATCTGGATGAGTACAGCCAGACAGCAGTGGTCTCTGTCTGTGCTCTGTCAGACTGACTCCTTTCAATGAGACTCGAGCCCAACTTTGTGCCAATGACCACAATCAGGGTCAGCTCCGAGGTGTGGAGGGTTTTTGGGCATTAGTAATATTCACTTTGGGCATTGTCTCTTTCCAGCCTTCTGAGGGCAGCGCTTTCCTATGAGAGGGACAAATGACCATTTGACACAATCAATTATGGCCACAGAATAATGCAACAGTGATTCAAAGTGCCCAAGTCTTTAAATAGGCACTGAGGCTTTCCTAACATATCTCAGCTTTACAGTCGCCTCCATTTGGTGAAGCACTAATTAGTAGTATTCCCCTTCACTCAGTCTAACAGCCTGGTATTCAACTCTTCCCACAAGCTCTTAGACCCCCTTCCCTGAAGATATTTTCAGCTTATATTTGGACTGTGTCATTGGATCGGTTTGCAAAATGGTGGTTCTCAGGTATTATTATAAGACCAGCTTACAACCATTTCAAATCACTGTTAAACTCCCTCTCTTTGTACTTCAAGAGCAAAGCGTGCAAGTTTCCCCCCCGTCCGATCCCTCTCCTTCCTCCCTCTTTACTTCTGAATCACATTGTGATTGTTTTTGATATTCCTGTCCCCCCCCCACCCCCCACTGAAACTTTCTCTGTTGATGTCCCAATGCTCCAGGTCGACCTGACCCCTCCCACCTTGAGGCTGTGTGCACAGTGACATACAGAGCCCCCCCCAACCATCGAGTGCCCCCCACTATATTACCTGTTCCCCATCTACAGGCTGCAGATGTCTACCCTGATTGTGACTGTGCCATCTGTGCCCCAGTATCAAGTAAGCAACTCCTCAGACTGAAGTGTGAGAGAGACTGGCCACACCCCTGAACATCACACTGGGCTCGACTGGCATAGGACAAACAGACCCTTTCCATCCCTGTACTGGGTCCAGGACAGTCTTACCGAACACAGCCCTCTATATTAGTGGGTGAATGCCCAAGGTCATCAGTTTTTTCCAGTCCAAAGTAACCTTTCCATGTGTCATCCGTGTCGCATCTTGCCCAGGGACAGTCCCAATGTTCCAGGAATCTGAGCAGACGCCTGTACTATCTGCCTAGTTCTCTTGGACTGCCTAATGGTTACTCATTCCCTCTCTCTGTCTCCAGGCCCTTAAGCTGCAATGTGACCATCTCTCTGAATGTGCTATCCATGTAACTCTCAGCCTCGCAGATGTGCCACAGTCACACCAGCTACCGCTCGAACTCTGAAACCTGGAGCTCAAGTACATCTCCATATACTCTGCTTATCAAATGGCTTCTGGATCCATTTAAATAACACTCACAGACTGGTAGATCCGAGGTAAGCAGCCGTGCACAAGTGGTAGGTTAGGAAAGCACAAAGAGGTTTATTACTAGCTACAGTCAAACACCACCACTCCTCGGAAGGTCTCCTTCCCCAACCTGCACATAGGTCGGGGTTTTTATATCAGAGGGGTTACTCCTGTTAAGGGTTGTTGTTGAAAACTCACCACTATTCTTAGATGTCCCCTTATACCAAAAAGGGCCGACATTCTAAATGGTGAACAGGGATTCTCACTCCCCGACTCCGATGCAGGCTTCAGTGGGTGCTATTCAGGTTAAACTATGTTTTCAAGTTATCCCCCGGTGTAACCCATACCTTCACCGAAGATTTCATCTACCCACCACTTAGTAGCATCGATCCTGAGTCCCGCATTGCCAAGTAAGTAAAGTAGACTTTGGAATAACCACTATTTCAGGTTAAATTAAGTTATTTTATTATTATATATTTTTTTCTTTTTAAAAGATTCAATCACTGTCTTTACAGAAAAGTAAAAAGATCTTGCTTCTGGATCCCTCTGGTTGGTTGAAGGGACCTTCAGGCCCAACTTGACAATCAATCTTCTTTTTAAAATCTGGTCTTTTTTAGATGTATTCGCTGATGAGCTTGGTTGCTATGTGCTATCTTTTCCATGTACCGAGCTGTGAGAGCTGGCTCTGCTGGCTATCTCTGAGCTGACTCTGCGCTGACTCTGCCTCCTCTTTAAATTCTAGTCTTCCTTAGATGTATTAGCTGTTTTAGCTCGGCTGCTTTGCCCTGTCCCTTTCCCATGGCCGAGCTGACTGTAATCTGACTCTGAGCTGCTTGTTCCTTCTCTGTTTTTCCGCCTCTCTCTGAGTTCTGGTTCTGGCTGCTGTCCCCTTTCTTCGGGTTTATATATTTTTCTAACAGTTATCTAGTTTTTATGACTTTATTGTAAAGTAACTGTTATTTCTTTGATTTAAACATTTTAATACAACATAGATCTGATTACATTGTTTCCTTTGTGATATTCAAAAATGCTTTGACTTCAAGAAGTGTGAATTTTGGTTTGGTTCCTGTCATTTCTATAGTTTTATTTTCCAATTGTGTCCTCAGCTTATCATTTTGACTTTGATTTTGGCTTTGAATTATGTTTCTCGTAGACTGAGTCTCCAGTTTTCTTTCATTTACCTGGTATTCGCAAAATTTCACACCTAGAATTGTCACCAAATTCAACTGAACATCATCCTTTCTTTTCCAGCTGCTTACTAAGATAGTTACAGGGGCTGTTTAGCACAGGGCTAAATCGCTGGCTTTGAAAGCAAACCGAGGTAGGCCAACAGCACGGTTCGATTCCCGTGACAGCCTCCCCGAACAGGTGCCGGAATGTGGTGACTAGGGGCTTTTCACAGTAACTTCATTTGAAGCCTACTCGTGACAATAAGCAATTTTCATTTCATTTCAATGAAGGTGTGAGCCATTGTTTTTGGCTTCATTCAAAATCCTGTGTGTTTGCTAAGCCTGCAAGGATGTCTGCATTTTACAATCGTGCTCTTTTCAGCTGCTGTTAACCCTTTGTGGGATCGTTCCCTGTATCCTCTCATGTTTCTCTCAGACCAGATATTGCCAGACTTCCATGCTTCAAATGACACATCTTTCTATATTTTCAATAACAGGGTTTAGTGAAGCAGATGGGTTGTAACAACAATCGACAATGGCTTCATGGTTATCAGTCCAGATTTTCTTTAGCAAATTCAAATTACACCATCTGCCATGGTAGGATCCAAACCCGGGTCCCCAGAGCATGACCCTGGGTTGCTGGAATACTAGTCCAGTGCCAATACCATTGAACCACTGCCTCGCCTACACCTTTTAAGTTATGCCTGGTGCTGCTCCTAGCATGCCTTCCTGCACTCTTTATTGAACCTGGGTTGATCCCCTGGCTTGGTGGTAATGGTAAAGCTGGGGGCATATCGGACCAAGTGGTTACAGGTTGTGGTTGAGTACAATTATGCTGCTGCAGATAATGGCCCACAGCACCTCCGGGTAACTCAGTGTTGAGTTGCTTGATCTGTTCAAAGTCGTTCCCGTTTAGCACAATGGTAGTGTCGTCCAACATGGTGGAGAGTATCCTCAATGTGATAATAGGACTTTGTCTCCACAAGGGCTGTGCTCTGCCATGGTCACTCCTACCGATACTGTCATGGACAGATGCATCTAGATTGCTGAGGATGAGGGAAAATATGTTTTCCCCTCTTGTTGGTTCCTTCAACACCTGCTGCAGACCCAGTCTAGCAGCTATGTCCTTTATGAGCTGGCCAACTCAGTCAGTAATGGTGCTACTGAGCCAATCCTGGTGATAGACATTGAAGTCCCTCGTCCAGAGCATATTCTGCGACCTTGCCACCCTCAGTGCTTCCTCCAAGGGGTGTTCAACTTGGAGGAGTACTGATTCATCAGCTGGTGGTGGCCGGTATGTGATAATCAGCAGGAGGTTTCTTTGCCCATGTTTAACCTGAAGCCATGAGACTTCATGGGGTCCAGAGTTGATGGTCAGGACTCCCTGGGCAATTCTCTCCCGGCCGTATACCACTGCACTGCCACCTCTGCTGGGTCTGTCCCGTCCTGGTGAGACAGGACATACCCAGGAATTGTGATAGTGGTGTCTTGGACATTGTAAGGTATGATTCTATGAGTATGACTATGTCAGACTGTTGCTTAACAGCTCTCCCAACTTTGGCACAAGCTCCCAGGTGTTAGTAAGGAGGACTTTGCAGGGTTGACAGGGCTGGATTTGCAGTTGTTTCTTCCGGTGCCTAGTTCAAGGCCGAGTGGTCCGTCCGGTTTCACTCCTTCTTAATGTGCGTGTAGCAGTTTTTGATACAACTGAGTGTCTTGCTGGGCCATTTCAGTGGGAATTTAAGAGTCAACCACACTGATGTGGGTCTGGAGTCACGTGTAGGTCAGACTAGGTAAGGATAGCGGGTCTCCTTCCCTGTAGGACATTAGTGAACCAGATGGGTTTTTATGACAATCGACAATGGTTTCATGGTCATCATTGGAATATAATGATTCTGATTTCTATTGGGTTCACCATTTGTTGTAGAGGGATTTGAACTAGGGTTCCCAGCGCATTACCATTACTACTCCAGTGACAATACAACTGCCACCGCATTTCAACTTACGGCATCTGCAGCATTGTCTACTGCTTCCTTTAGAAGCTCGGATGTTGTCATTCTTTGATCTGCAGAGTCACTGGAGAGCATCTACTGATGGCACTGAGATCAGACAAGGTATGTGAACAGTTGCTTTAATAATCCAGCAAGATGCTTAATTCAAGCTATATGATGAGTGTTTGTTTTATCTTCTGTCTACTACTGCAACAAAGAGTGCCAAATGCCACAGCTGAAGAGACCACACTTGGTCACCCAGGAACCTTCCTTGCACTTTTCCATTCATTTCAGGTTTTAGATTGTACGGTGGGGAAAGTGCTACAGTTTGTTGTTGAGGTTAGCACTACTGCCACACAGCGCCTGGGACCCAGGTTCAATTCTAGCCTTGGGTGGCTGTCTGTGTGGAGTTTACACTTTCTCCCCGTTTCAGTGTGGGCTCCTCCGGGTGCTCCGATTTCCTCCCATAGTCCAAAGCTGTGCAGGTTAGGTGGATTGGCATGATAAATTGCCCCATGGCATCCAAGGATGTGCAGGTTAGGTGGGGTTAAAGGATGGGGTGGGGGAGTGGGCCTTTGTAGGGTGCTTTTTCAGAGGATTGGTGCAGACTCGTTGGGCCGAATGGCCTCCCTCTGCACAATAGGGAGTCTATGATTCTATTCTGCGGTTCATTTCAACTGATGTTGGCATAGGTGGTTGCCTGTGATGAATGTAAGAAATTGTTATATATATTGTATTTTATCTCTATTGCAGTAATGTTGTTAAAAAGCCTGGGATAAGGTATATATTTGTTGCAGTAATATTATTAGGAGACCTAAGTTAAGGTACCCAGACAGTGTGTCTGCTAAATATGTAATTAAGGTGTCATAAAATAATGAGGTAATCATTCATACCAACCACTTACATTGTTACTGATAAAGGGCAAATAGAATAGTATTTATATTTTGGATGGTTCCCTGGGGTATAGATAATTTGGGGAATTATATTTCGTCCTAGCTAAGCACATCATGGGACATCTTAGTGGAATACAGATCATATAAGTAATGGAATAAGCCAGGTCTGTCAGTAGTTTGCACTATGCCAAATGCTGTTAAGTTGAAAAGACAGACATGTACTGGATCTGCTCCTGAGAAGGTCTCTCCAAAACGTCAACGCTTACCCAAACAGGCGCCGGAAGGTGGCGACGAGGGATTTTTCACAGTGACTTCATACTTGTGACAATAAAAGGTTATTATTATTAATATTAGGTAGTAAGTTAAATGGTTTCCTTTTATATATGAACTGTTTAACTGTTAATTGTGAAGCTATTTCCCTGATGTTAATGTGGTTCATTCTGTGTTTAAATTAAAGTTTGTTTTAACATAAAAAGATGCCTATTATTCAGAGTCATCACTCCTGGGGTGAAGTATCCTTTCCTCACAGTTTGACAAATTGCAAATTGTTTAGGGTTCTCGTCCGGGATCCTTAAAAAATTTGGGGCTCGTCCAGGATTAAAAAATATAATTCCTTGTTGGTTTGGGATTATTGAATTTAACACAGCATGTGTGAGGAACTTTTCTCAGGTATTGATACTCTTGACAATGTAAATAGGGGGTAATTGATAAAATGGCACTTTCAGTTACCAAGGGTTTCCTGGGTGCTGAAGAGGTCTCTCTGGATGGTTAACAAAGAGTGGCTAAAACAAAGCTTTGGAACGTGGCAGACCAGCTGCAGTTGATTTTTCCAGAAGGCTAAAGTTGGGGTCTGGTCAGGCTTCCTAACATTGCGGACACACGCTAAGGCGCCACACCACCCTGACGCTCGGACGCGATTCTCAGCTGAGCAGTGAATCGCCGCCATTGGGGCTGGCGTGGTCGGCACAGCACCAGTCGAGGGCTGCTCTACGTGGCCGCACCCCCCCGCGATTCTCCAGCCCGAATGGGCCGAGTGGCTGTAAAAAAATTACCGAGTCCCGCCGGCGCCGTTCTATCCTGCTCTGAGCCGGCGGGACCTCGGCGTTGAAGGATCGGGTGGCGGCCTGTGGGGGTGAGTGGGGGTCCGAGAAAGGGGGGGCCTCCGATGTGGCCTGGCCCGCGATCGGGATCCACTGAACGGCAGGCCGGCTTCTCTGTTTCTCGGCCTCTTTTACTCCGCTCCGGCCCCTGTACTCCTGCACCATGTTGGGGCGATGCCGGTGTGGACATGGGAGACACCACGCATGCGTGGAAATTGCGCCGGTGGGTCAGTGCATGCGATGGTTCGCGCCGGATCCATTGCGCATGCACGCATCCCCCGGCGCCCATTCCCCCGGCGGCCAGCATGAACCGCTCCAGCGCCCTACTGGCACCCTATAGGAACAGAATTGCTGATCCTGGGGCCGTGTTGACGCCATCGGGAAATGCGACGGCGTTTCCGACGGTGTCAACACTTAGCCTCAGAATCAGAGAATCCCGCCCCAGAGCGATACACATTATTCTGTGATTTTCTTATTTTAATGAGGGAATTTAGATATAATGATCCAAATGCTTATGGAGCAACATCCGCCAATGGTGTGTGATTCAGATGTGATCTTCCACTGATCTTATTACTTGTGCCTCGAAGAGTGAACACACATCTGGGCAGACGCACCAAAAGGATAGCCAGCAGGAGCATAACAGATTAGGAGAGAAGCCATAGGACAGAAAGAGGATCTGACTGGAGATGACAGTAGATATTACAAAACGGGAAGCTGATTAGCTTATGACAGTATCTATTACATAGCATGCTACTGACTGGATCTTATCATGATATTCAGATAAACATCATGGTGTAAACATACATACACACTGATGGACAGATCAACGGACCAATCAATACACACACAACATCACAGCCAATCACAGGCAAGAACATACACACTATAAAACGGGGAACACGACACTTCCCGCTCATTCCAGCAGGAGACAGCTCAGGGCACAGAGCTCACAGCAAGCCATTCAGACATTCACCATGTGCTGAGTGCTTCTCCAAGATAGTGTTAGGGCTTGGTCCACAGGTTAGAGGGTAATGAACGAACCACAGTAACCAGTTTACAGATGTTGTTATTGTGAGTAATATAACTGAGTTGTACCATCCGCAACCGTGTTGGTTCGTCTATGTAGCAGAGCACCCAACACAACAGATCTGACAGTGTATTTTACAAAGAGTGGCACTGACTTGAGCTGATAGTATATATTACAGAGCATAGAGCTAACTAGAGATGACAGTATACATTAGAGAGCGAGGCACTGACTACAGGTGACAATATATATCACAGAGCATAGAGCTAACTAGAGGTGTTAGTATATATTACAGAGAATGGAGCTGATTAGAGGTGACAGTATATATTACAGAGCATAGAGCTAACTAGAGGTGTTAGTATATATTACAGAGAATGGAGCTGATTAGAGGTGACAGTACATATTACAGAGCATAGAGCTAACTAGAGGTGACAGTATATATTACAGAGAATGGAGCTGATTAGAGGTGACAGTACATATTACAGAGCATAGAGCTAACTAGAGGTGTTAGTATATATTACAGAGAATGGAGCTGATTAGAGGTGACAGTACATATTACAGAGCATAGAGCTAACTAGAGGTGTCAGTAAATATTACAGAGTGTGGACCTGACTAGAGGTGACAGTATAAAATACAGCATGTGGAGCTGACTAGAAGTGTCAGTATATGTTACAGAGCGTGGAGCTGACTAGAGCTGACAGTATATATTACAGAGTGAGGCACTTTCTCGAGGTGACAGTACATTTTAAAGAGCGTCGCACTGACTAGAGGTGACAGTTTATATTATAGAGCATGGGGCTGACTAGAGGTGACAGTTGATATTCAGTGACTACGATAGCAAATGATCGATTGATTGGGTTTTACCATTGTCTATTGTTTCTTTCTCTCCCAGGGCAGAATTATCATTTCATGGGATGAAGAACACTGTGAGGCAGTTTCAGCTGTGCTAGAATTGCAAATATCCACGCCTATTCCGCACTTGGAAGCTCATACATGATGAAATTGCGATATTGGTTCATTCACCTGGAAAGTTGGGAGCTGACTTGTCTACCCAAGTTCAGCTCTGGGTTAATGGTCTGGGCACAATATTCAAATGCCATTCCAACACACAATGTTCACATCTCCAGCCCACCTGGCTTCAAAATTCTGTTAACCAGAAGAACAATGTTTGCAGCCTCAAGAAGGAGGAAACATCCTGGTTTACCCACCCGGCCTTGATCAGAGCTCTCAGCCGAAGAGGAAGCTCTGGAAGAACCATCAGTGCTCACCAACACGGCCCCCCCCCCCCCCCCCTCAGCAGTGCAAGAGACATACACCTCGATGGAGCACATCTTCGGCTTAGGCTCACCTTCTACCCCGCAGCAGTCGGCGGCAGGGACAGCCCAGATCTCCGGCACTCGGAAGGTTGCTGGGGACCAACCACATGTTCAGTCAGAGTCACATGATCAGTCCTCTGGCAGCGGCTGCCAACTCAATGCTGGAGATGCAATGACAGGCAGCAGAATATCAGGTCAAGAGTCAACAGTCACTCAGGAAATCTTGAAGGGCACAACACACATCAATGATGTGGGAAGCCCTATTGGGAATATACTGTGGTGAGCCACTTGAGCAGTCCAAGCATCTGAAGTGCATCTTCAGAAGCCTTATGGCCTGCTCTATAAAAGACCGAGTGGAGCTGTTAGCAGCAGTCTACCTCTCCCAGAACAACTATGAGGGCAACGCACCAGTGTCATCAGCCAGTGTTTCACTGAGTGCCTTTTACTCCCAGTTAACCATCCCTGCTCAAACCTCACATTCCCCAGGGTCGCTCAAAAATCTCAGGCACCTGGGAGTGACTCAGGATATCGGAGTCATGGCAACTTGAAGGGTACCATGCTCAAATGTACACTATGTGCTTACGATGGTCACACTAGCTGTACATTGATTGAATGGTACCCCTTTGTGATGAAATTAGTATATATACTGTATTTTATATCTGTTGCAGAAGGATTGTAAAATCCTGGGTTGTTATATATTTATTGCAGTTATATTATTAAAGCACCTAGGTTCAGGTATCCAGACTGTGTGTCTGATAAAGCTGGAACTAATAATTCGTAAAAGGTGAGGTCATGACTGATTTTAACCATTTACTTGTTTCCATTTAGAGGGCTAAAGGATCATTGTTATGATTGTTGGAGATTCCCTGGAGAGTAGATATGGTTTGAGAGGCGTTTTAAGTCCTAGCTAAACAGATCATGTGACATCTTATTGGGATACAGATGATTTAATTAATGGGAGGAGCCAGGTCTGTCTGCAGTTTTGTTGTTTGCCATAGGGTTTCAGTCTGACAAGGCAGAAGGATTTTTAGTTGAACAGCAGTTTTACCAAATGGTGCAATTTGAGCAGAGGTTTACTGAACCTGCTCCTGAAAGGCCTCTCTCCAAAAGTCTACACACAACTAAGCAAGTAATCTGTCTCTGAAACTTTATTTAGAAGTGGCATTTGAATTGCATTGGGTTGCTTAATTGGAGTTAGTTGCCGGTGTACATATATAGATACAAAGAAAATAGGTGTAGGAGGAGGCCTGCTCCTATCTGGTGAAATGGCTTGTCCAATGGCTCAGAGTTTCAAGCTGTGGAAGAAGTCACTCTGGGTTCTTTTCAAAGGGTGGTTAAAACAACAATTGAAGTTTGTTTAAACATAAAAGATACCTATTAGTCAGCGTTATCAATCCTACGGTGAAGCACCCATTCCTCACAATTATACATATTTTGAAAAATTGTTTGGGTTTCTTGTTCGGTATCCGAACAAATATTGGAGTGTGGTCTGGGATCATAACACCTTGTGGTTGTAAACATTACGGACTGCGGCCTCTTACCCGTCTAGCCACATGGGTACATTCTTGGAAATCTGAGATGGTGACAAAGCCTCTGAATCTCATAGCATGGCTATCCTCATCCAGAGCAAACCCGACATAATGATGGGCCTTTCTGTAAAGGGCATCTGTGAACGTCCCCCCTCCCCCGCTTGATGCAGTGATGTGTTGAGGGCTGAGAAATGTCATACAGGTCGCATGTTGATCCCTGGAAAGATCGAGAGGCAAAGAAATTGAGCGCTGCAGTCATCTTAAAAGACACTGGCTGGAGGAAGCCCGCAAACCCCATGTGGTATCAGGTGTTCATGGAGCATATATGGCATATGTGATGTACCAGATCTCAGGACAAGCACAGGCATACCTAGCATTGCGCTCACTCATTTGTAAAGAAGACACTCGTCCGTGTAAACCCAACGTCTGACATGTCAGCTCTGTTGTCTGGGTCTCTCTTCCTTTCTTTAAATTCATTTTACGGGATGCGAACGTCACTGGCTGGGTCAGCATTTATCACGCCTCCCTAATTTCCCTCCATTTCAGAAGGCAGTTAAGAGTCAACCACATTGCTGTGGAACTGGAGTCACACGTAGGCCAGGCCAGAGAAGGATGGCACTTTCCCGATAGGACATTAGTGAACCAGGTGGGCTTTTACAACAATGGTTTCATGGTCATCGTTAGACTTTATAATTACAGATTTTTATTGAATTCAAATTTCATCATCTGCCGGGACAGGATGTGAATCCAGTCCCCCAAATCTTGCCCTGGGTCTCTGGATTACTAGTCCAGTGACAATACCACTGCACCACTGTTCCCTGACACTCCTGCTTATGCTCTGGCTCCCCTTGATCACGTCCCTCAGGCAGGGCCTCCAGCTGGGGTTGCGCTCGACATAGCCTCTCACTTCTTTACCTCCTCCATTGCATTAGGACCTTGAGAAAGACAGCATTGAGCCCTGGATCCATTTGTCCTTTTGTTTTCTCTCTGAAATGAAACATTGAAGAAAAGAGTGATTAAAGGATCGAGAATGTGAAACTCTGAGCATGAAACCCAAATGACATGTAAGGGTCCACATATTTTCCTGCCCTACTTGCATGGTGGCTGGTGCAGCCTTGTCCCTGAGATGCAAGCAGATACATAATAATAATAATCGTTATTGTCACAAGTAGGCTTACATTAACACGGCAATGAAGTTACTGCGAAAAGCCCCTAGTCGCCACAATCCGGCGCCTGTTCGGGTACACAGAGGGAGAATTCAGAATGTCCAATTCACCTAACAGCCCATCTTTCGGGACTTGTTTGAGGTGAAACGCTGAAATGTGACACCTGGAGTATTGTGTGGGATGGTGAGATGTAAATGAAATGAGTGATCTGTGCTCCAATCTTTGATGTGGAACAGAAATGATTACTTTTCGACTTACCTGGAAGTGACACGGTTGCACGAACTCACCTCATCTGCAGTCATTCGTGCATGTAAAGAAACCTTTGCTCGACACAGCATCCCGCTCACGGTTATGTCGGACAATGGCCCCAGCTTTGCCAGGCGGTACAATTTTGCCCATGTGACGTCCAGTCCCCTGTACCCCCAATTCAACGGCAAAGCAGAGAAGGGAGTACAGATTGTCAAACGGCTCCTATGCAAGGCTGACAATGCTGGGTCTGATTTCTACCTTGCCTTGCTGGCCTATCGCTCCGCCCTGCTGTCCACTGGCCTGTCGCCAGCCCAGTTACTCATGAGTCGCACCCTGAGGATGACGGTGACATCCATCCATGTCCCAGACCTCGACCACGTTCCGGTCCTTCGCCGGATGCAACTGTCTCGTGCACAGCACAAGGCGGCTCATGACTCCCGTGCAGCTGATCTCCCTGCTCTGGCTCCAGATGACAATGTCCGCATCCATCTTCCGGATCGTGGCTAGTCTGCAACCGCTGTTGTCCTTCGGCAGGTGGCTCCCCGCTCGTTCCTGGTTCGTCTACCGGATGGCTCGATTCTGCGCCGCAGTCGTTGCGCCCTTCGTCTCATTCCACGCTCATCATGTGATCCTCCTGCTGACCCTGCCACGGACTTTGCAGAGCTCCCTGTCACTCTGCTTCCCCCTGACTTTGACTCCAGCCCGCTCCTGAACCGGCGGCTCTCGACCCACCCTTGAGGCGGTCAACCATGAGTCGATTTCAGCGTGAGCGGTGCGCAAGTGATTTCTGGGAGGTAAGTTTCTCCTTTAAAAACACTTACCTTCACAGGAGCAGGCTAGTCAATTTCAGCGGGAGCGGTGCGCAAGTGATTTCTGGGAGTCCTTCACAGGAGCAGGCTAGTCAATTTCAGCAGGAGCAGTGCGCAAGTGATTTCTGGGAGGTACGCTTCTCCTTTAAAAACACTTACCTTCACAGGAGCAGGCCAGTCGATTTCAGCGGGAGCGGTGCGCAAGTGATTTCTGGGAGGTAGGTTTCTCCTTTAAAAACACTTGCCTTCACAGGAGCAGGCCAGTCGCTTTAAGCGGGAGCGGTGCGCAAGTGATTTCTGGGAGACCTTCACAGGAGCAGGCTAGTCAATTTCAGCGGGAGCAGTGCGCAAGTGATTTCTGGGAGGTAAGTTTCTCCTTTTAAAAATAACCACTTATCTTCTGTTTTATTTTTTCTCGACCCGCGGACTTCTGTGAAGACCCCCCCCCCCCCCCCACCAATAAATTCTGGTGGAGAGGAAACCCGAGACACTACACGTGTAGTGTCTCCCACCCACCCTCCTCCTCTAACCTAATAATAAGACCCATTGGTGTGAGGTAAGTGCCATAGTATATTACTATTATTAGCATTATTATATTATATTATTAGCATTGCGCAGGTCAAGGAGACACAGCCGGAGTGAGAGAGATACAGACGGTGAGAATTTGCTAGTTTGGTGCAGTAAGGTAACCAGGAAAGGTAAGTGGTTAATCTAATTGTGCTGTTTTTCAGTTAAAAGTGCAGGGTAGTGTCTGATTGGCTGAAGCTGCCCCCACCATAAACTTAAATTAAACGAATTAATTAATCAGTGATGGCTGGTCAGGTGATGTGCTTGAGCTGCTTGATGTGGGAGCTGGCAGATCCCATTGCGGGCTGCAGCGACCACATCTGCAGTAAGTGTTGGCTGCTCGAAGAGCTCCTGCTCAGAGTTGATGAGCTGGAGTCTGAGCTTCAAACACTGAGACACATCCGGGAGGGGGAGACTTACCTGGACACTGTGTTTCAGGAGGCAGTCACGCCTGTCAAAGTAGTTTAAATCTTGCTAGTGGCCAGGGACAGCAGGGTGTGACTGCAAGTCAGGCAGGTAAAGGGAACCAGCAGTCAGGAACTCAGGAGCCTCAGCCCTTGACTCTGTCCAACAGGTATGAGGCACTTGCTCCCTGTGTGGATGGCGAACAGGGCTGCAGGAAGGATGAGTCAGCTGACCAAGGCACCATGGTTCAGCAGGCCATTCAAGGGGCGGGAGTAAATAGGCAAGTTGTAGTTGTAGGGGATTCTATTATCAGGGGGATAGATAGTATCCTTTGTGAGCAGGCTAAAGAGTCCCGCATGGTATGTTGCCTGCCCGGTGCTAGGGTGCGGGACATCTCTGACCGGCTTGAAAGGATACTGGAGAGGGAGGGGGAGGATCCAGTTGTTGTGGTCCATGTTGGTACCAACAACATAGGCAAGTCTAGGAAAGAGGACCTGTTTAGAGATTATAAAGAGCTAGGGTTCAAATTAAAAAACAGGTCCTCAAGGGTCATAATCTCCGGATTACTGCCCGAGCCACGTGCAAATTGGCATAGGGAGGCAAGAATAAGGGAAGTTAACATGTGGCTGAAAGAGTGGTGTGGGAATGAGGGGTTCCTTTTCATGGGACACTGGCATCAGTTTTGGGACAGGGGGGACCTATACCGTTGGGAACCGAGCTGGGACCAGTGTTCTGGCGAAAAGAGTAAATAGGGTGGTCAATAGGACTTTAAACTAAAGATTGGGGGGGAAGGGAAAGTCAGGGAACCAAGAGGTGAAGTAATCAGTGGGAAGCGTAGCTGCTTAGGAATACAAAAAAGCACGAAAAGACAGAACTCAGGAGAGGTTACAATAGACCCCATCCCACAAGATATGACACAGTGTATGGAAAGGCTCAGTAAACCAAGGTCCACCACACTAAGAAAACAAAAAGGGACGGTCAATAGAGAATTAAAGGTGCTATATTTAAATGCGCGCAGTGTACGGAACAAGGTAGATGAGCTTGTGGCCCAGATTGTGACTGGCAGGTATGATGTGGTAGGCATCACAGAGACATGGTTGCTGGGGGTTCAGGACTGGCATTTAAACATCCAGGGATTCACAACCTATCGAAAAGACAGAGAGGTGGGCAGAGGGGGCGGGGTTGCCTTGTTAATTAGGAATGAAATTAAATCAATAGCACTAAACGACATGGGGTCGGATGATGTGGAGGTACCCTGTGTGGGTAGAGTTGAGGAACCACAAAGGCAAAAAAACCATAATGGGAGTTATGTACAGGCCTTCTAACAGTGGTCAGGACCAGGGGCACAAGATGCACCACGAAATAGAAAGTGCATGTCAGAAAGGCAAGGTCACAGTGATCATGGGGGACTTTAATATGCAGGTGGACTGGGTAAATAATACTGCCAGTGGACCCAAGGAAAGGGAATTCATTGAATGTTTACAGGAGGGCTTTTTGGAACAGCTTGTGATGGAGCCCACGAGGGAACAGGCCATTCTGGACTTAGTGTTATATAATGAGCCAGACTTGATTAAAGATCTTAAAGTAAGGGAGCACTTAGGAGGCAGTGATCATAATATGGTCGAATTCAATCTCCAATTTGAAAGAAAGAAGGTAGAATCAGATGTAAAGGTGTTACGGTTAAATAAAGGTAACTACAGGGGCATGAGGGAGGAACTGACAAAATTTGACTGGGAGCAGAGCCTAGTGGGAAAGTCAGTAGAACAGCAATGGCAGGAGTTTCTGGGAGTAATTGAGGACATAGTACAGAGGTTCATCCCAAAGAAAAGAAAGGTTATCAGAGGGGGGATTAGGCAGCCATGGCTGACAAAGGAAGTTAGGGAATGCATCAAAGCAAAAGAGAAAGCCTATAATGTGGCAAAGAGTAGTGGGAAGTCAGAAGATTGGGAAGGCTACAAAAACAAACAGAAAATAACAAAGAGCGAGATAAGGAAAGAGAGGATCAAATTTGAAAGTAGGCTAGCCAGTAACATTAGGAATGATAGTAAAAGTTTCTTTAAATACATTAAAAACAAACGGGAGGCAAAAGTTGACATTGGGCCGCTCCAAAATGACGCTGGTAATTTTGTGATGGGAGACATGGAAATAGCCGAGGAACTGAATAAGTACTTTGCATCAGTCTTCACAGTAGAAGACATGAGTAATATCCCAACAATTCCGGAGGGTCAGGGGACAGAGTTGAATATGGTAGCCATCACAAAGGAGGAAGTGCTAGAGAAACTAAGAGGTCTAAAAATTGACAAATCTCCGGGCCCAGATGGGCTACATCCTAGAGTTCTAAAGGAGGTAGCTGAAGAAATAGTGGAGGCGTTGGTGATGATGTTTCAACAGTCACTGGAGTCAGGGAAAGTACCAGAGGATTGGAAAATCGCTGTTGTAACCCCACTGTTCAAGAAGGGAACAAGGAAAAAGATGGAAAATTATAGGCCAATTAGCCTGACCTCAGTTGTTGGCAAGATTCTAGAATCCATTGTTAAGGATGAGATTTCTAAATTCTTGGAAGTGCAGGGTCGGATTAGGACAAATCAGCATGGATTTAGTAAGGGGAGGTCGTGCCTGACAAACCTGTTAGAGTTCTTTGAAGAGATAACAAATAGGTTAGACCAAGGAGAGCCAATGGATGTTATCTATCTTGACTTCCAAAAGGCCTTTGATAAGGTGCCTCACGGGAGACTGCTGAGTAAAGTAAGGGCCCATGGTATTCGAGGCAAGGTACTAACATGGATTGACGATTGGCTGTCAGGCAGAAGGCAGAGAGTTGGGATAAAAGGTTCTTTTTCGGAATGGCAACCGGTGACGAGTGGTGTCCCACAGGGTTCAGTGTTGGGCCCACAGCTGTTCTCTTTATATATTAACGATCTAGATAACGGGACCGCATAGGGGGCAGCACGGTAGCATTGTGGATAGCACAATTGCTTCACAGCTCCAGGGTCCCAGGTTCGATTCCGGCTTGGGTCACTGTCTGTGCGGAGTCTGCACATCCTCCCCGTGTGTGCGTGGGTTTCCTCCGGGTGCTCCGGTTTCCTCCCACAGTCCAAAGATGTGCAGGTTAGGTGGATTGGCTATGATAAATTGCCCTTAGTGTCCAAAATTGCCCTCAGTGTTGGGTGGGGTTACTGGGTTATGGGGATAGGGTGGAGGTGTTGACCTTGGGTAGGATGCTCTTTCCAAGAGCCGGTGCAGACTCGATGGGCCGAATGGCCTCCTTCTGCACTGTAAATTCTATGATAATCTATGACTGAGGGCATTCTGGCTAAGTTTGCCGATGATACGAAGATAGGTGGAGGGGAAGGTAGTATGGAGGAGGTGGGGAGGCTTCAGAAAGATTTAGACATTTTAGGAGAGTGGTCCAAGAAATGGCTGATGAAATTCAACGTGGGCAAGTGCGAGGTCTTGCACTTTGAAAAAAAGAATAGAGGCATGGACTATTTTCTAAACGGTGACAAAATTCATAATGCTGAAGTGCAAAGGGACTTGAGAGTCCTAGTCCAGGATTCTCTAAAGGTAAACTTGCAGGTTGAGTCCGTAATTAAGAAAGCAAATGCAATGTTGTCATTCATCTCAAGAGGCTTGGAATATAAAAGCAGGGATGTACTTCTGAAGCTTTATAAAGCATTAGTTAGGCCCCATTTAGAATACTGTGAGCAATTTTGGGCCCCACACCTCAGGAAGGACATACTGGCACTGGAGCGGGTCCAACGGAGATTCACACGGATGATCCCAGGAATGGTAGGCCTAACATACGATGACCGTCTGAGGATCCTGGGATTATATTCATTGGAGTTTAGGAGGTTGAGGGGAGATCTAATAGAAACTTACAAGATAATGAATGGCTTAGACAGGGTGGATGTAGGGAAGTTGTTTCCATTAGCAGGGGAGACTAGGACCCGGGGGCACAGCCTTAGAATAAAAGGGAGTCACTTTAGAACAGAGATGAGGAGAAATCTCTTCAGCCAGAGAGTGGTGGGTATGTGGAATTCATTGCCACAGAGGGCGGTGGAGGCCGGGACGTTGAGTGTCTTTAAGACAGAAGTTGATAAATTCTTGATTTCTCGAGGAATTAAGGGCTATGGAGAGTGAGCAGGTAAATGGAGTTGAAATCAGCCATGATTGAATGGTGGAGTGGACTCGATGGGCCGAATGGCCTTACTTCCACTCCTATGTCTTATGGTCTTATGGTCTTAACCAGAATTCGTTGCCCACCTCAGAGACTAGATTTATGAACTTTTCTAATTTATGGAATCTCTGAATTGTTTCGTTGCTTTGTTTGATCGTTTCCCTGGTTTGTATATAGTGTTGATCTCGTTATTCTTGTTGCATACTGCTTCTCTGCACCAGGCACCTTCCCATCTAAATAGCTTAGTTCTCATGTACATAGTCCTGTCAATATGTCTTCGCACCCCACACGTAGTTAGGAACATTCTCACCATACACTATTTATTGCCACACACATACATTTTTTTATAAAAGGGGGGATGTCATAATATACACCAGTATATCATGGTGCAGACACACACACTGATGGACACACAGCAAGACCAATCAACACACACAACACCGCAGCCAGTTCGAGCACACTCACTATAAAGACAGAGGGCATCAGAGTTCCCGCTCATTCGGGATGCAGCCTCTCAGAAGGACAGAGCTTACAGCTTACAGCACAGATCTTCAACATATGCTGAGTGCATAGACTGGTTAGGACAGGCATAGGTCTTTAGTTTAATCTAACATCGTGTTAACCCACAGTGAACGTATGTTCAACAGTTTCTAACTTAATAAAATAGTGTTGTTCTATTTTAAGTGTTGGTGGCCTGTATGTGTTCCACGGATCCAGAGCACCCAACACATCACACTCTAACACAAAACTTCCCTTTTGTTCCTCCGACCCCCTTCCTCTTCTAATCTTTAAAAACCTTCATCGGGCAGCACAGTGGCGCAGCTTTGCGGCGCCGAGGTCCCGGGTTCGATCCCGGCTCTGGGTTACTGTCCGTGTGGAGTTTGCACATTCTCCCCGTGTTTGCGCGGGTTTCGCCCCCACAACCCAAAAATGTGCAGGGTAGGTGGATTGGCCACGCTAAATTGCCCCTTAATTGGAAAAAATGAATTGGATACTCTAAATTTATATTAATTTTTAAAAAATAATAAAACCTTCACAATTTCATCTTCCTTCTGCTCTGATGATAGGAGATCGACCTGAAAAATACTGCCTGGCATGTCTGGTATTTCCAGAATGTTTTTATTATTTAAGAGTTTTAGCTTGTATTACAATAAATAAAGGCATGTCAGGACATCGAGGTCTATTGAATGCATACATTGCATCGAGTGATAAATTCATATGTTTTACATGTCTTTGACAAACAAATGTGCAGGAATTGTGGTCAGATGGAGGAATTTGAGCTCAGCGTTTCCATATGCTCAACATTCCGGATTACAGGATTTTCATGAGAACAGAGAAGGGAATAAAAATGTAAGTCATGTCACGATATTGGTTAAAGAAACAATCCCAGCTGTGAGGAGCAATGATATGCCTGAATATCATTAAATGAGGTCATAGGAGTTGTATTTTGGAACAGGAAATGTGCAGTCACACAGCTGGGAATGTGGTGTGGAGATCACAAGCAACCAGCGAGAGATGGAGCAACAAATTGCTGGAAAATGGAACAACCATGAGGGAGTAATAATAACAAAAACAGAAAACGCTGGATAAACTCACCAGGTCTGGCAGAATCTGTTTCAAAGTGTCATTTTGGGTGGGTTTGGCATGGTGTTTCCACCCAGATTTTTGAGTGAGATCCATACCAGTGTTAACCCACACTTTGATCATGGGTGGATTCTCCGCTTCTGAGACTAAGGGCTGGATTCTCCGATTTTGAGCCTATGTCCGTAGGAAGTGTCTAGTCTTACGATGAAAACGCCGGCGCCACCCCCGGACCGATGCTCCGCCCGGTGGGGGTCTAGCAGGCGCACCACGTAAAACCCCCGGCGTTCCCGACAGAAATGGCCATGGCAGCGCATGCGCAAGGCGGTGACCAAGGCAGTCGCGCCGTACAACATGGCGTCGGCCGGGCGCGGACCCGGCCTGCCAGATAGTGCCCCCCTGTAAACCCCTCACTAACCCAGACCGCCCCCCCACCAGTCCCCCAGCCCCGCCGAAGCGCCCCCCCCGGCCATCGGAATGGCTCCCCCCAGACTGTGGCGGCGCTGGACACAGTCCGCAGTCACCACGCATGTTTGACGAAACCTCAGACCACAAGTAATCCACACTGTTGGGAAGTTGCCCAATCAGGGGTGGAGCATGGGGGAGAGCGTTCAGGTGATGTCCTGAGGCCGTCCCAACGGTGCCCAATTGCCGAATGAGA
Source organism: Scyliorhinus torazame (assembly GCF_047496885.1). Lineage (NCBI taxonomy): Eukaryota > Metazoa > Chordata > Chondrichthyes > Carcharhiniformes > Scyliorhinidae > Scyliorhinus > Scyliorhinus torazame. The sequence goes on along the minus strand of NC_092707.1, from coordinate 229,418,859 downwards.
TTTCGGCGTCGGCAATCAGAGAATCCCGCCCTAAGTGTTGACGCCAACACAGGATTCGTGGACTTTCACGACAGAAAAACTGGGACAACATCTGGACCGATTCTGTCATCTGACAGAACATCTGACTGTCAAGGGGCTGGCACCGTGGTGAGCCACATGGAACACAATAGATTCCAATAGATTCACCGGTCTCACGATTGACACTCAGGAGGCTGACAAGCTGCAACCGCATTATACACACTACACTCCACACACACACCATCCCAGCCAACAAGATGGCAGCGAGGAGAGCAGCTCCACAATTTACCGAAGCTGAGCTGGAAACTTTCTTGCACATGGTGGAGTGGGGGGGCGGGGGTTAACCTGCACCCTGACCCAACAAGGAGGTGCTAGCTGCCCACGTTTGCCGGGCCTGGACACAGATAGTCGAGGCCATGAGTGCCGTGGACAACACCATCCAGCAGTGCCAGAAAGAACTGCAGGACCTCCTCAGAGCAGCCAGGGTGAGTAGGAGCACTGTGCCCCTGGCAGTAACCTACATCTCACACACCCGTAGCCCTACCCCTCCCACGCCCCCACCAGGAGAGCAGCCGAACCCCCACATTCCCGCACCCATACTGGCAGCCATGGACAGGTGCCCCCCCCCCTCCCCAGGAGAAGGCTGCACACAACTGCTGGGAGCGGGAGAAGACCGGAGGGAGACAGCGGACCTGCGGCCACTCACCGTGACCGAGCAGAGGGCCCTGGACGTGGTCGGTGTCCCGGAGAAACATGAGTTCGCCAAGACCGAGCTTGGCTGCGGGCAAGGAAGTGAGATCCCGCTTAGCTGCAGTTCTCCGTGGCACGTGTGACAATCCTCTCCCAACACCACCGCCATATCGCCCTCACCCTCACATCACCCTCAACCCCACACCACCCTCAACCCCACACCACCCTCATGCCAACACCACCACCCACACGCCTCCCCCTACTCTCTCCGACCAGCGGTCTAATCATCCATCTTGTCTTGTGACTTGCAGGACGTGCTGGAGATGGGACCCCAGGAAGTACCGCATCCAGAGCCCCCCCTCCGCCCGAGATTCAGTAGACCCCGGAGCTTGGTTCAGAGGATGACAGTGATTTTCCATCACAGTTGTGTCCAACACCCTGCACCATCCCAGAGACACTCACCTCAGGTGGACACTTCAGTGAAGAGGCTCCTGGGACACTATCTGCTGCGCACGACACAGTTGACGCGGTACAGTAGGTGGAGGTAGGAACTCCCGAGGAGGCGGACAGTCGGAGGGTGGGCCGTCCCCAGGAACTAGCTGCCATCCAGACTAGACTCGACCTTCTGGAACAAACTGTCCCATCCATAGTGGAAATGCAGTAGTAGGGCCAGGGACCACATGAGGGGTTGCCGGCGAGCATCCAGCACCTGCAGGTGCAGTTGGAAGAATCCAACCGCGTGTAGGAGCAGGAGGTGGTGCCGACCAAGTGTGCCACCCAGGCCAACACCACATGGGTGGTGACGGCAGTGGAGGCATTGGGGGCGATGGTTTCAGCTGTGGGTCAGCATGTCCAAGGCCTGGGGCATTCTGTGCAGGCGCTGGCCGAGGCCCAGGACAGGGCTGTCGTCTCACAGGCGATCATGTCCCAGAGCCACCTGGAAATCGCAGCGGCGCTCCTGAGCGTGGCCCAGTCAAGGTATGCCATGGCTGGGAACATCGGCGGCCTTTCCCAGGCGCAGGCCAACGTGGCACGGATGCAGAGAGAGAGGTGGTCCAATCCCAGAGGGAGATGGCGTAGTCACTGGCTGATGTGACACAAACCCAGGAGGTGGGGGTGCAGTCCCAGACAGAGATAGTCCACTCCCTGTGGCACATGGCCACGGGCATGCAGACCCTGGATGAGACTAGAGAGGGCCTCCAGGACTGGCTGTGCCAGGTGGTGGGGGAGCCTCAGAGGATAGCTCCCCTCGCAACCCCGTCCCATGAAGTAGCCCGGGGGCCATCGGACACCCCGAGGGAGGAGCCGGTGTTGGGGCCCATGCCGGTGACTCCCAGGGGAAACGCCGGAACACCGCAGCACCTCAGACTCCACCCCCCCATCCCCATCCCTGCCACATCTGGTGGGCATTGGGCAGAACGGGGCTGCACCACGCCACCCAGGACACACGAGCAGCAGCCGGACCCATCCAAGCCCGGTCGCCCCAGAATCACAGCAGGCCGCCTCCACTTCTGCTGTACCATCTGGGGATTCACCTTGTTGGATCGTTAGGGCCGTGAGGCCAGAAAGTTAGACACCAGTTAAGTTGGCACGGGTGCAGGGCACAGTTTAGTTATAGGGGCTAGGGCACAAAACTGTATATATTCATTCACATTAAACACCTGATGCCACCGTTACAAACTTCCTCGGTGCTCTGTCTGATGGGTGTGAGGGGTGGGCTGGACTGCGCTGGCCAGGGGAGCGGGGGTGGGAGGAGGGAGATGGGCAGACGTTGGGTGGGGCAGGGGGGAAATCTGTGGACCCTGTGGCTGGCCCGGGCTCCCCACCCACCAGCCCTCCGACCATTCCCACTACCGCCACCCGAGGTATCCGATGGGACTGTGTGATGCGATGGCCAGCTCGCATGCAGGGATCACCCAGGTGGACGGTGGAAAGTGCTACCGTGGGCAGGGACAGAGGTTGTCAAACGATGTAGAGCACCAGAGCTCATCGCAGAGCGGGTTGTCATCATCCTCCATCCCATGGACCAGACCCGCTGTTACTGGCAAACCTGGGCCCCACCCCGTAGTGTGACAGGTATGAATCACGGAGGGGGTTGCAGGCCAGGGGGGAGTGTGGGGGAGTGAGGAAGTGTGGGGTTGGGATGTGGTGTCCTTGCCCCTGACCATTCCCACCCTCCACCACTACCCCCCAACCCCCTGTTGGTGAACCTGGAGGCGGTCAGAGTGTCCCGTGTGCGTTGTCCTGGCGCACACGTCATGCAGCCTCCTATGCCTGCCTGTGCTCCATGTCCTGCCCATTATGCCCCTCCTCCTCATCCTCCTCGTCGGACGAGGCCTGGCGTTACTCCTCCTCCTCCAGCACATCACCCCTCTGCTGTGTTATGTTGTGCAGAATGCAGCAGGCCACCATGATGCTGGCGAGCCTCTCGCCATCATACTGGAGGACCCCTCCAGAGTGGTCCAGGCACTTGAACCACATCTTCAGGATGATGAAGCACCAGTCGATCACGCTCCTGGTTGCTGTATGGGCTTTTTTGGCTCCGCGTTGGTCTGTTGTCTCAGGATAGGTGTCATCAGCCACGACCACAGTGGATAGACCCTGTCACCCAGGAGCCAATCCCCCAGCCAAGGAGAGCGTCCCAAACATGTCAGAGATTGCCGAGTGCGCCAGGATGAAGGCATCGTGCACACTACCCGGGTATCAGGCGCAGACGTGTATGATGCATAGCTGATGGTCACACACCAGCTGCACGTTCATCGAATGGAACCCCTTTTGGTTTATGTAGAGCGGCCTGTTACCTGGAGGTGCTCGTAGAGGGACATGCATCCCGTCTATCGCCTCGTGGACCCGGGGCATCCCATCAATGGTGGCCAACCCCGGGAATTCTGGTGGGCTCGGTCCACATTGAGGTGGATGTATTGATCCGCTTGGGCATACAGGGCCTCCATGACTGCGTGGGTGCACCTGTGCACCTAGGTCTGTGAGATCCAGGACAGGTTCCCATTCGGTGCCTGGAAAGAGCCCCTGGCATAGAAATTAAGGGTGACCAGCACCATGAAGGCCCGTGATGCCAGGTGAGCTATCATCTGGCAGATACGTCGCACTGTCTCTGCCGAAGTCTTCAACGGCATGCCTGGTCCGGCACGTCCTTGATGTCAGGCGGTGCCAGCATGTGCAAAGCCTCATCTGGCACCTCCTAGCCACCTCCTCCTCAGTTCAGCAGCCGGCTCTCCATCCTGGGTGGCTGCCACCTGTCCCTCTGTTACACGCTCCGTTGCTGCAGCTTCCTCCTCCTCGAGCAGCTCCAACTCGTACAGCTGCCGGGCATCCCCCAGAGCTGTGGTGACTAGGAGGAAGGCCACCATTGCTGGTTGAATTCCAATATCAATTGTCTGCAGGGGGTGAAAGGCCGACATGTTAGCATGCAGCATATCCCCATGCCTAACCAGGTCCACCGGGCTACATGATGACCCCAGTTGACACTGAGGGCTATGTCCCCGCATGTCCTGCACCCCCCCCCACCTTTGCATCCCTGGTCCCATCGGTGGCCTGCAACGTGGGAGCCTCTGGCTCTGGTGCCCGTCACTGATGCAAGGGGTACCATTGGCTGGCACTTCCCCTGCCAGCGGTATGCACCATGGCCCCGAAGGGGCTATTATGTGTGTTGCCCTGGGTGGGCCGCCAGCAGATGGCGGCCCGGTGTGATGTGGCGGGGGTGGGGTACCGAGCTTGGGGGCGCACCTACGTTCGGTATCACTCTGCAGAACCAGGGGCCAATGGGTAGTCAGTGGGTATGCAGCAAGATGGCTGCCTTGCAGGCCACGGTACTGGCGGAACGCCGTCCTCATGGGTGGTCACCCTGGCCACTCGGCCTGTTCCCCCCGTCCCCCCCCCATCCCCTCCCCCGGATCTGACAGGACCCCCCCCCCCCACCCCCCCCACCGCAACGAGCACGGCCAGCGTACAGGCTGGCAGCCCACAGTCGCTGGCAGCCTGGCAGCCTGGCAGCCCACAGCCGTGTCCTTCCACCTCTCTCTCCTTCATCAGCCATGGCGCCGGTTTGACGATTTGTGAAAGCACAAGTGAACCGCACCATCGGGAACTCGGCCCATTGGAGGAGGTGAATCACGGAAGCTGTTGTGTTATGCTTCTTCATGTTGCATAAGCCGCTTCCTTGATGTATACTATGACAAAGGAAGGTTCAGACTTGGAGATAGGTTTAACACATTTATTGAACAGTTAACAATTCTCCTACTTGAGTTTGACTCTCCTGCTGATCTTGCTACAGTAACTCAATCTAACTAACCAGTCTGCTCTAAGCCATGCGGTGGGTGTGATGCTTCTGATCTGCCCCTGTGTCTCTGAGTGTCGCCTGTGGAAAGAGAAAGAGCATGTGTGCCCTGTCCTTTTATATGGGTTGCCCCCTTGTTGTGTCTTGACTGCCCATTGGTCGTGTCCTATTCTATGTGTTCATTAGCTGTATGTCTGCATGTCATGATGTCTCTGGTGCTCCCTCTAGTGTTTACTTTGTCCTAATGTATCTACATTAACCCCTTGTGTATTTACAGTGATGCATATCACCACATCCCCTCTTTTTTTGTGTTAGATATTTTCTGTACTACGTTAAAGAAAATTGAACAAAATAGGTAGATAAGTGATGACATGTACAAATCATGATGACAGTGATGATTATAAATACCAAATAATATGTATGAGTCCAAAGTTTATGAATCAATATGGTTGAGTGGCTTTCTTGTTTTGTTATTGAAGTGTCGACGTCGATGTTGTCATTTCCATGTGAATGCCGTCAGTGTCCTTGTGCTTAAGGAACCAAGAAGTCATCGGGAGGTGTGCAAATGGTCAAAACACTTTGTTGTCTGATTAGGATTTTTTTTTCTATGCTTCTGGTAGCGATGCGACCTGGACTGTTTCTTGTGATTGCGATATTGATGCAGTATGACATCTGCCTTGAAAGCTGATTTGCTTGTTTGTAGTGGAGCAAACTTGAATGGGTGAGATTTGCTGTCATGCCATGGTATGGCTGTACTCTTGCCAGTGTTAGGAGCTGTGCTGTTACATTGTCCTGCATGTGCAGAGTTGTACCATGCCGTACCAGTCGTTGTTCCAGTGTTGTTGGTTTTGTCGTGCTTGTTGTTGATGTTGGTGCCTTTGGTACGCTTCTTGCTGTTGTCTTTGTTGTTGTTTTCATAGGTTTTGTTGTTGTGTTTGTTGCGCTCAATGACCACACCGAGTGGAGAATTCGAGTCCTTCACAAAGTTACTTGTGTCAGTGTCCTTTGTGGCATCCGCTGTTTCATTGAGCGTGCCGTCTCTGATTCCTCGGCGCTCCCCGTCTGGAGTCATGTCCGGTTCACCTGAATCATCTTTGGTTTGTAGATGCTCCCTGTCTGGAGCCCTTTCTGGTTCACCTGAATCAGCTTTGGTTTCTTGACACTCTCCATCCGGAGTCATTTCAGGTTCACTTGAATCATTTGAGGTGTCTTGATGCTCCACGTCCGGAGTCAAAACATTCAGGAATGCAGTTTCTTGAGTAGAGACTCGAGTAGATTAGGTTTGAATTAATGTGGTGTCACTGGAGTCACTAGTAGCCTCACTTTGATTGTCGAATGCCTCTGTACATACTAGCTGAGATCTGTCAGTCTCGCTGAGATGTCGCACATCTTGTATGGGAATTGTGAAGCCTTTGTCACTTGTCGCACATACAGTGGGTAGACCTTCAGTGTCTTCTTGTCGGTTAGATGAGCTGGGTAGACTGTCACAGTCTTTTTGTTGTTCACGTGAGCATGGTAGACTGTCATAGTCGTCTTGCTGTGCACTTGAGTGTGGCAGACTTGCATCATCTGCTGCTGGTTGCTCAGATAAGGTTGCCAGACCTTCATGGTCTTGTTCATGCAAGGACTGCGCTCTGGTGTCTTGCGTTGCTTCCATCATGGAATCTGTCAACGAGCTCGCTATGGAGGCTTGTATCGCTCTCTCTGTGGAGACTGGCATCGTTCCCTGGGTGAAGTCATGCAGTGGTCTCGCTGTGGAGTCGATCTGTGCGCTCTCAACAGAGTCATGCAGTGGTCTCAATGTGGAGTCTTTCTGTGGTCTCTGTGTGGAGACGTGCAGTGGTCTCGCTGTGGAGTCCGTCATCGCTTTCTGTGCGGAGTCGGGGACTCTTTGTGGTGCGTGGACCACTTTCTGTGTGGAGTCGGGGACTCTTCGTGGTGCGTGGACTACTCTCTGTGTGGAGTCGGGGACTCTTCGTGGTGCGTGGACTACTCTCTGTGTGGAGTCGGGGACTCTTCGTGGTGCGTGGACCAATGATTTGGTGTCAGGCTGCTCTCTGTGGGCTTGTACCGCTCTCTGACTCTTGGCATCAGGCCGCTCTCTGTGGGCTTGTACCGCTCACTGACTCTTGACGTCAGGCCGCTGCAGAATTCTGTACTTCTGGGTTAGGATGTCGTCTGTGCTGGGCTGAGAATCCTCAAATCCGAAGAACTCGTCCATGTCTGTGTCGGATTCTTCACTGTACAACACATATGGTTGCGGTTCGGATTTGGAACTGAGGTCACCACATCCAATGATGAAATCATCTCTGAGTCGCAGTCTTCAAGGACTATTTCATCACTTTTTGTGTCGGAGCTGTCATTGTCCTCACGATGTCCAAAGAAGTAATCAATGTCTGACTCGTAGACTTCAAGGACTAAATTGCGCATATGCGGCTTCTCGCGCATGCGCAAAACACTGTTTTGCCGGTTCTCGTCTTCTGGGGAACTGCGCATGTGTCTCCTTTCTCAAGATGGCTACCAATCAAAACTGCTGTTTTCTGCATTTGCAGGCCACCTTCGCCTCGTGGTAAGTATTGGCGCCTCTTTTACCATTCTCTCTTGTGGTTTCCTCGCAGTATTCTTCAAACTTGTCCAGGACTGTCTGGAAGTCTCTCTTGTCTTGCCATTTGAGTATTTGAAGGTCTTGAAGATTTCTGCTGCACTTGCACCCGCAATGGTGAGCAGAAGATTTATTTTCTCTGCAACCGCCATGCCAGCTAGGTCGGACGCTACCAGGTAAATCTCAAATCTCTGCCTGAGTGCACACCAGTGGTACCTGAGCTGCTGTGGAACCGGAATCTCGAACATCTTGCCTGGGTGCTGTTGCTGGTAGTCACGGATATGTTGACAAAGAACAACAAAGAACAAAGAAAAGTACAGCACAGGAACAGGCCCTTCGGCCCTCCAAGCCCGTGCCGACCATGCTGCCTGACTAAACTAAAATCTTCTACACTTCCTGGGTCCGTATCCCTCTATTCCCATCCTATTCATGTATTCAACTATATGGATTCAACAGACACTCCTGGAACCATGTTATGTTATGCTTCTTCATGTAGCATAAGCTGCTTCCTTGACGTATGCTCTGACAAAGGAAGGTTCAGACTTGGAGATAGGTTTAACACATTTATTGAACAGTTAACCATTCTCCTACTTGAGTTCGACTCTCCTGCTGGTCTTGCGACAGCAACTCAATCTAACTAACCAGTCTGCTCTAAGCCATGCAGTGGGTGTGATGCTTCCTGATCTGCCCCTGTACTTCTCTCTGAATGAAATGAAATGAAATGAAAATCGCTTATTGTCACAAGTAGGCTTCAAATGAAGTTACTGTGAAAAGCCCCTAGTCGCCACATTCCGTCGCCTGTTCGGGGAGGCTGTTATGGGAGTGTCGCTAGTGGAAAGAGAAAGAGCATGTGTGCCCTGTCCTTTTATATGGGTTGCCCCTTGTGGCAGTTTCACCTCTGGGTGTCTTGACTGCCCATTGGTTGTGTCCTATTCTATGTGTTCATTAGTTGTATGGCTGCATGTCATGATGTCTCTGGTGCTCCCTCTAGTGTTTACTTAGTCCGAGTGCATCTACATTAACCCCTTGTGTATTTATAGTGATGCATATCACCGCAGAAGCCCCGGAGAATACAGGGTTGGGCCCGCTAATGATATGCAAACAGTATTTACTGTACATGCGTTCCGGAATGTAATGACACCGCTGTCAAGGTGATGGGGGATTGCGATTTGGTATCCTGCCACCATTTTGGCATCAGAATCGATTCTCCGTCCAATTGCCGTTCCCGATTTGGGCGTCGGCTAATGGAGAACCCCGCCCCATTTTTTAGGGCCTTGGGGAGTTTCTCCCCGGTCTAGCCCACACTTAGAAATGGGGCTGGGTTCTCCGATCCCTGTGCCAAAATCGTAGTCGGCGACAGGGCGGAGACTCCCTGATGATGACGAAATATGGGGCAGCGCCGCATTTGCGATGCTCCACCCCCTGAAAAGTGGCATACTCTAGGGGTACGCCGCGCGGTGTATCCACGGCCTCCGAACATTGGCTGAGGCCTGCCCCGACCAGCCTGGTTCCCCACAGTGTGGGTCTGATCATGGTCTCACCCGTCGGGAACTTAGCATGCCGACTGCGGACACAGACCAGCACCGCCACAGTCGGGTGAGGGACGATCCACGGGCAGGGGATGGGGCTGATTCGGGGCTGGGGACACTGTGGTGGGGCGGTCCAGGGCGCGCGAGCCAGCCGAAGAGGAGACTATTTTTGCGGGCCAGGTCAGCAGGCTGCATCCGCCATGAAGCATGGCACGGCCGCTGCAGGCCGCCTCCGTGTGCATGCGCGGCCATGGACCCGGCAATTCTCCGGGCCATATCGCCAGTTAGAGCCGGGTGTTCTACGCTGCCTGGCTGCCTGCCCCCTCCGGAGCAGGGAATCCGTGGCCATTTTGCGCCGGTTTTCCTGACGTAAAACACCACCGTTTTCATGCCGTCGCGGGGACTTAGTCTCCAGCACGGAGAATCCAGCCCATGTTTTCGACAGTGGAGAGCTAAACTCGCCAGCAGTCTGGCTCCTCCGAGATTGGGCTGCATTTTTGAAGTGTGGTGGTGAGTGGGAATTGCTGGGAGCTTCCTGGTACTCGGCCCAATGAGGTCGCTCGCAATTCAACATTAATTGTGTTAGATTACTCTTTGGTAATATATCATTACTCTGCTTTATATAACCAGAATGGACTGAAGGTGTGACTCTCAAGAAACCACCAATCTTCAATTTAAAGCAAAACAGACTTAATGAATAATAAATTGATTAATATTGAGTTTGCACACTCTTACAGAACTATACCCAGTGATCAAGTAATTCAGAATAAAGTATTTACTAATTTAAACTACATGTGCTAACTATGCTGTGATCTATCTCTCTAACATTCTGCTGTCTAGTCACTCCTGGTTCAAAGAGACCCAAGATCCTTTGAGTTCTCATATTTATATCGGAATCTAGTGTTGCCCTCTGGTGGGTGTGTTACACTGAGATGTAATCATTAACCCTTTAACCTGCACAGCCAACGCCACTCAGCTCACAGCCATGGCATCAAGAAGACTGGCCCCAAGGTTTGGAGTTCCGAACTGGGGAGGCTTTTGGATGTGGTGCAGGCCAGGAGAGATGTCCTGTTCCCCCAAGGGTTTGGAGGGTGAGCCGCAGGGTAGCCAGTGTCGCCTGGAATGAAGTGGCAGCAGTTGTCAGCTCAGGCAGCATGAGCAGGAGGACTGGTCTCCAGTGTCTCACAAAGGTCAATTATCTACACCGGGCAGCACCCATCCCTCTCCCACCATGACCAGCACCCTCCCCAACCCTCCATCTGCCCCCCCCAACCCAAACGTTCCATCACCCCAACCCTCCCTTCACAACCCCCTCCCCAGCCCATCATTGTGAACCGCATGTGTGACTAATGTTGCCCTCTCTGTGTCTCCACAGGGGAAGCGCTCGCACAATCATCGGAAGATGGCCCAGGCCGGCGGAGGAGTGCTGGACATAAGAATCCTCACGACATTCGAGGAACGGGCCCTGGAGGGGATGGCTGAGGACAGAGTGGTAACCCTGCTGAGGTCGGCGCTCACCGCAGGGGGGAGGATCCACCAGGTCCCACCCGGATGGACTGTCACATGTGAACTGTTATACTGATTTACCCATCCATCCCACTGACCATGTGTTCATTCTCCCGCAGGTCCTCCAGCCAATGGTGCCGGCCCATCCAGTGTGGCCCCACCCCTGCCTCCCAGGAGAACACCGCGGAGGAGAGCTCCGAGGTCGCCACAATCGATGTTTCACAGCTGTCATCTCCACCCTCCACCAGCTCAGATACACGCATCTCGGTGGGACATGCTAGTGGTCAGGCTTCTGGGGCACAATCTGGTGAGCGCCACACGGTCGCTGATGTACATCAGGTGTAGGCAGGAACTCCCAGGCGAGACAGCAGTCAGAGGTCTGCTGGATCCCAAGACCCAGCTGTGTCCCAGCCTGATGCTGAGTCTCTGGAACAGGGTTACCCAGAGCTGATGGAGATGATAGGGAGCAGCCAGGACATTTAGAGGGAGATGCCAGCGACACTCCAGCAGGTCCATAGTCGATTGGAGGAGTCCCAGAGGCTACAGGCGCATGAGATGTCGCTGGCAATGCGTGGCATCGATGCCAACACTGCTAGGGTAGCGACTGCAGTGGAGAGCCTGGTGCATGACGTCGGCATCACGAGTGGAGGTGTCCAGTCAGTGACGGGCATGGCTGAGAGCTTCGGTAGACTGTGCGACTCAATGGGGGACATGGCCCAGTAACAGACTGACCTTGATGAGGTTCTGAGGGACATGTCCCGCTCTCAGATGGGAATGGCCAAGACGCTGCGGAGCTTGTCCCAGTCACAGGTGGGCATTGCCAAGTCACTGCAGAGCATAGCCCAATCACTGAGAAGCATCGTCGACTGTGTCAACACCATGGTGCGGACCATGGGGAACCGTCAGGGTGACCGCCCATATTAAATGGAAAAGATGCCATGCCAACCTTCTGCCACAGAGTTGTGACTGTCTCGCCCATCTGCTTAGGATCCATGCTCTGCCTGTGCTGAAATCTTTGGTATGTTTCACAGTTCTCCACCATCAACTCAATGTTCCGGTTGATCCCAGGTCAATAGACTGCCTCTCTGGCTCTCCTCTTGCACTTTTTCATCCCTAAGTGCCCATCATGCAACTAAATGAAGATAATTGACCACAGTGTGTGTGGAATCACAATCCGCTGATTCCGCAGAAAAATCCATTCACGTCACTTAATTCTGTTCGAATATTGTAGAAACTTGAACAGGTTCCTTTGGGCCATCCTTCATGGAGATGTTTTCTCACTTTCTGCAGTGTCCTTGTTAGAGACTGGCAGAGACTCTGTCACCTTGTTTACGTGGACCTGTACGTCCTCATCCAGCTGGAGTGGTTCCTCATTGCTGGTAGCTCTGGAAAGTGTGTCAGCCACGATAAGATGTTTACCCGGCGTGTACACCAACTCAAAATCATACCGCTGCAACTTCGTGAACATTCATTGCAGTCGCGGTGGCATCTCACTAAGATTTATTTTTTATGTTGGCGACCAATGGCCTGTGGTCAGTGTCCACAATGAAGGTTGGAAACCCATGCACAAAATCATGGAACTCCGTCAGCCCAAGACAGTCTTTTTCAATTTGTGCTTATCGTCGTTCAGTGCCAGATATCTCCCTTGACACATACGCCACTGGCAGCCAATCTCCTTCCAGATTCTGCTGGAGCAGGACCGCCCCTAAACCATCCTGGGAAGCATCAGTTGAGATTTTTGTATTTTTGACTGGGTCAAAAAACATGAGCACAGGCGCCGTGGTAAGCGAAAACCCCAGTGCCTGGCACTCTTGTTCGTGCTAGCTGGACCACTGGGATGTTACATCTTTCTTTATGGTCTCCCTCAGATGTGCTGTTTTGGCTGCCAAATTGGGGATGAACTTGCCCACAAATTTTATCATGCCTAGCGTTTTTAAAATGCCTTTTTTATCTGTAGGGCGTGGCATCTGCAGAATTGTCTCATCTTGTCTTGACCGGGCTGAACCTCTTGTGCGAACAGCTTGTCTCCCAGGAAGGTAATGCTATGCACCCCGACTTGACATTTCACCCCGTTCAGCTTCAAACCATTTTTCTTGGTACTTTATAGGACCCTGAGAAGTGGTTTATCATGCTCTTCCCGAGTCAATCCCCAAATAATGTCATCCACCCACACACAGACCCCCAGAATTTCTTCAATTATATGCTCCATGGCACGATGAAATATCTCTGAAGCCGAGATAATGCCAAATGGCATTCGTAAAAAGCAATACCTCCCAAAGGGTGTGTTGAATGTGCACATTTTTGTGCGTTCTTTGCCTAGTTTCAATTGCCAGAAGTCTTGTGATGCTTCCAATTTGCTGAAATACGTTACTCCTGCATTACACAAGTTATCTCCTCCCTTTTTGGTATAGGTTAGTGTTGTCTTTTAATATTGAGATACAAATCCTTCGGATCAATGCAGATTGTTAGGTCCCCATTACGCTTCCTTACATGTACCATGGAATTAACCCAGTCTGTAGGAACTCCAATACACTTAATGACACCCAAGGCAGTCATTCTCTCTTGCTTTACCTTTAGTTTATCCCTTAATGGCACCAGCATACATCTCGGCGCATGAATCACGGGCTTTACATCATGCTTTAATTGAATCTTCTACGTGGATGGTAACGTACAAAACCTTGGAAAACCTCAGGGAAATCATTCAGTATGGAGTGTCCTGAGGGATGAGGGCCTGTTGCCGCATTGTCTGCACTGGAGACCCATCGGACGAGCTGTAGCTCCTCACCCGCCTCAACTCCAATTAAAGACTCGCAGTCCACTGCCGCGAATTTCAACTTGTACCTTTTGGTTTTGACATTGACATCAAGCTCACTTGCACCTAGCAATGAGATTTTGTTACCATTAAATAAATAAATAATCTTTATTATTGTCACAAGTAGGTTTACATTAATACCACATTGAAGCTACTGTGAAAATACCCTAGTCACCACACTCAGAGAATTCAGAATGTCCAATTCACCTGACAGCACGTCTTTGAGGACTTGTGGGAGGAAACTGGAGCACCCGGAGGAAACTCACGCAGACAAAGGGAGAACGTGCAGATTGCGCACAGACAGGGCCCAAGCGGGAATCGAACCCGGGACCCTGGCGCTGTGAAGCAACAATGCTAGCGACTGTACTTCCATGTCACCCATATAATCTCTTAATAATTACCGTTCTGGTAACTATTTTTGGTAGAATGCACAGCTTTTTTATATCAGACAGGTCGATGAGGTTGGCTCTCACACCAGTGTCGAACTTGACTGTTAACACTGTGCCATTTATTTTTAATGGAGCTGTCCATTTATCTTTTATGATTATAACAAAGAACAAAGAACAAAGAAATGTACAGCACAGGAACAGGCCCTTCGGCCCTCCAAGCCCGTGCCGACCATACTGCCCGACTAAACTACAATCTTCTACACTTCCTGGGTCCGTATCCTTCTATTCCCATCCTATTCATATATTTGTCAAGATGCCCCTTAAATGTCCCTATCGTCCCTGCTTCCACTACCTCCTCCGGTAGCGAGTTCCAGGTACCCACTACCCTCTGCGTAAAAAACTTGCCTCGTACATCTACTCTAAACCTTGCCCCTCTCACCTTAAACCTATGCCCCCTAGTAATTGACCCCTCTACCCTGGGGAAAAGCCTCTAACTATCCACTCTGTCTATGCCCCTCATAATTTTGTATACCTCTGTCAGGTCGCCCCTCAACCTCCTTCGTTCCAGTGAAAACAAACCGAGTTTATTCAATCGCTCCTCATAGCTTATGCCCTCCATACCAGGCAACATTCTGGTAAATCTCTTCTGCACCCTCTCTAAAGCCTCCACATCCTTCTGGTAGTGTGGCGACCAGAATTGAACACTATACTCCAAGTGTGGCCTAACTAAGGTTCTGTACAGCATTATCTGCCTTCAATTCACTATTGCTGCAGATTGGTACAAATACATTATTATTTGGTATGACTTGAGAGTTTCCTTGTCTTCGCTGGAGATCACGTCTGCAAGAATGTGTCCTCTAGGTACACCTCATCAATAGCGCTCATACTCTTTGTATATTCAGGTCTTTTCCTTGTATAACATTGGGTTGCAAAATGATTCCTGCCTTTACAAATGGCACATGTTTTTCCATAAGCAGGACATTGCCGTGGCACATGCCGTTTGCCACATCACGGACATTAACTGAAGGATCGAGTCAGCCGCTCGAAATGGCCGCCCGCACTGGGAGCATGTTTCTTATTCAGCTGCGTCACCACACTAATGGCGTCTGCAGCCTCTTCTGCCTTTGCTTCAAAATTATGGAGATTCAATGTGTTGAGCTGCTTTGCAGCAAGCTCACTAGCGTGACAAATTTGAATCACATGTTCAAATCACAGGTCTGTTTCCCACAGAAGCCGCTCGCGCACTTTATCATTGGAGATTCCGAAAACTATCTGATCGTGGATCACTGACGACTGGAATATGCACGATTGCACCTTCAATCGCAAGTCAGTGAGGGAGCTAGGAAATGAAACTCTAGTGGGCGTAAAGAATAAATAGCGCTCGGAGGTTTAGTTTTTTTCTAGGGGAGAAATGCCGATCAAATTGTTTCAGCACTTCTTCGAGGTTTTTGCTATCAGCCTTGTTTTCAAAGACAAAAGTGTTGAAAATTTCAATTACTTGAGGATCAGCTACAGTCAGCAGCAATGCCATACATCTCTCGTCAGGCTGTGCCTGCAGACCAAGGGCTGCAACATAAAATTTAAACTGTTGCTTAAAAATCCTCCAATTCTCGTCGATATTACTGGTAATCCGAAGCTGTTGAGGTGCCTTGATGCCTTCCATCCCAGACTTGAATGAAAATGAAAATGAAAATCGCTTATTGTCACAAGTAGGCTTCAATGAAGTTACTGTGAAAAGCCCCTAGTCACCACATTCCGGCGCCTGTTCGGGGAGACTGTTACGGGAATTGAACCGTGCTGCTGGCCTGCCTTGGTCTGCTTTCAAAGCCAGCGATTTAGCCCAGTGTGCCCATGAAGTTTTACCGCGCGTTGAGCATCAGATGCCAATAGCTTGCAAGGCTAGTAGCAAAGATGCGTTTCCTTTCTTATCCTGCAAAATTATCTTTAGTGGTTCTGATATTTTTCGTGCAGAATCTTCGAGTGCATGTTAAATCATCAATCCTGGTACCATGTCATGTTCTGGAGACTGGCCGAAGTGAATGATGAACTACAGAACATTTAGTTTAAATAATCTAATGTAGAACAACTGCGTGATAAGATAACTAAGAGAAATAAAATATATCTATCCTCCAGCATGACCTACTCCCAACTCCCAGATCGCAAGGTCACGTGATGGGTTTACACTGCTACCCAGTGGTCAGAGGTCTTGCATAACGTTATGTACAAACTTGCCTTATGAATATCATCGCAGGGAGTTCCTGCATCCCTTAATCCAGAAGGGACCCAATATATTAAAGCCTATTACACTAAGAATGATAAGACTCACAATTGGACTTCACACCTTAGAAATGAACAAGTGATTGCCTCTTTAAAAAGTGTTTATTTTATCAGGAAAGCAGCCTAGAAGTTAGTTGATTAAAATAAATGCACATGGGCCCAAAAGGGGGATTATATAGGGTCTCTGTGTCAGAGGTAGGGTAGAATGTGGGTATCTGGCCACTGGGTCCTCCAGCAGAATTGGTCAGATGGGTGCTGGATGCGAATTCCTAATGATGGTGGTGGTCACATAAGACATAGGAGCAGAATTAGGCCACTAGGTCCATCGAGTCTTCTCCACTGTTCAATCATGGCTGATATTTTTCTCATCTCCATTCTCCTGCCTTCTCCCCATAACCCCTGATCCCCTTATTAATCAAGAACCTATCTATCTCACATGCTTCCTAAACTGGTTCTGTCCATTGATGGAGAACATCACAGTGGGAAGGGACCTGCGAATTGTCCTTGCTTTTCCAAATTTTACCCAATCCAAGGAAAAGGCCTCATGCAACAGGTGGGAGTAAATGGTGGCGAGTGGGTATCAAGGGAGTGAGGGAGAGCTCAAGGTTAGTTTTTGTAGACCTCAAAGGAGTCCACATCGAGTAGTTGAATGAAATAAAGTTTTGTTACAATAAACTATTATTGACATTCCATGAATGATTCCTGCTGTGTCTCTCCTATTGGTACCAAAACAGAACAACTTAATACAAGAGATAATTGAACAGGGTTTAGAGTTCCAGCCTCCTTAACGGGGGAGCTTGTATTCAGCAAGGTTTACGGGGAGCCTAATTATTGCTACCCTATTAGCCCCGTGCTGGTTATAACATTAGTGTTATCCTTTGATTATTATTCTCCCATCACTGACTGACTCTATCTGACAATTACACATTTATACACTCTTCTTGAGTAGCAGAACACATAATAGGAAAGCATTCAATTCTGATCTCCTTATTAGGAAAATGATGTGTTGACATTTTCTTTCCTCAGTTGCCCCAATGGGCTTTTTCTTAAATTTAGAGTACCTAATTCCTTTTTTTCCAATTAAGGGGCAATTTAATGTGGCCAATTCACCTACCGTGCACATCTTTGGGTTGTGGGGGTGAAACCCACGCAAACACGGGGAGACTGTGCAAACTCCACACGGACAGTGACCCAGGTCCGGGATCGAACCTGGGACCTCGGTGCCATGAGGTAGCAGTGCTAACCACTGCGCCACCATGCTGCCCTCCAATGGGCTTTTTAATTAATTTAAATTATTGAGAGGGAAGAGGGATGAGAACTTGACTAAGTTTCTGGAGAACTGGAGGAAAACACGGAAGATCAGAGGATCAAAGGTCCATAATATGGACTGTCAGTTTGACTAGGGGGGAGGATCAGATTGAAAGTGTACGGGTGGAGACTTGGAGAAAATGAATTGTTTCACGAGGTCAATGGTGACAGAAGATGGAAGTACGAAGGTAGATCAAGCAAGGGTCAGAGTAATTAGAAGAAATATGATGGAAAAGTATCACTATGACTGAAAGGAAGATCCCACAAGACAATTGTGAGACCGGCTTTTTTAGACTGTTCAGAAACCTGGACAATATCAAGAAGACTGTTGAAGAGTGAAGGAGAAAATGTGGTTAGTGATGAAGATAGGACTGCCAGAAAGGGGGAGACGAGTAAAACCAGATGGAAAGATGCAATGGCGGGAGACTTAAATACACCAGGATTTGAAGAGAAACGGGCGACTGAGAGGAGAAGACAGAGAAGGTGACCAACCCGCATAGTGTAAACCCCAATCAAATGGGAAAACCCAGAAGATGATGAGTGACGTTTAGCCAAACCTACAGACGATTGAAGAACATAGAACTGTACAGCACAGTACAGGCCCTTCGGCCCACGATGTTGTGCAAAACTAGTCTGAAAGTAAGATCAAATCAACCTACTCCCAATCATTCTAGTGCACTCCATATGCCTATCCAATAACCGCTTGAAAGTTTCTCAAGTGTCCGACTCCACTACCATAGCTGGGAGTGCGTTCCACGCCCCAACCACTCTCTGAGTAAAGCACCTACCTCTGACATCCCTCCTATATCTTCCATCATGGACCTTATAGTTATGTTCCCTTGTAACAGTTACATCCACCGAAGGAAAAAGTCACTGAACGTCCACTCTATCTATCCCTCTCATCATCTTATACACCTCAATTAAGTCACCTCTCATCATCCTTCACTCCAATGAGAAAAGCCCTAGCTCCCTCAACCTTTTCCTCATAAGACCGACCCAGGCAGCATTCTGGTAAATCTCCTTTGCACCCTTTCCAATGCTTCCACATCCTTTCTATAATGAGGTGACCAGAAGAGTGAAGGAAGGGTGGTGAAAACTGGGAGGAGTGGTGAGGGAAGGCATGGAGGGTGGCAGGAAGAAGATGGATGGAGATGGGGAGTGGAATATGGCAGAGGAAAGAGTAAAGGAGGGGAGCTAGATGACAGAAAGTGGAACAGGTGACGTGGAGGATGATAAGAGGAGGAGTGGCTGAGGAGAGGTGGAGGATGGCAAGAGGCGGAGGAGTAGTGGAGGGAAGTGGAGGATGGCCAGAGTAGGAGGAGAGGAGGAGGTGGTAGGTGACAGGAGGAAGAGAAATAGGGTGGGAATGTGGAGGATGGCAGGAGGAGGATGGGGAATATGGAGGATGGCAGGAGGAGGATTGGGAATGTGGAGGATGGCAGGAGGAGGATTGGGAATGTGGAGGATGGCAGGAGGAGGATTGGGAATGGTGATGATGGCAGGAGGAGGAGGAGTGTGGAGGGGAGGAGGGTAAGCAGAGGTGGAGTGAGAGAGGGGTGATTCAGGGGTTGAAGAGGAGGATGGACAAGGAAGAAGGGTGCAAATTTGGAGGGATGAGGAGATAAAATAGAGGGATGGGGAATTGGAAAGGCAGAGGGTGAGAAGTGGAAATGTTTTGAGTGGGGTTCACACAGCCATGTGTCCGTTCACCATCATCCCTCTCATGGCCCTGCCACATTTCACTGTCAGTTTGTCACAGAATAATTTAGCAAGGCAATGTGCAATCTACACAAAAGTACCTATCAGCATATTTAAGGTACCAGACAGGATGGCATTCAGAATCTTCACAGGCAAGGTCAAGGCCTGCATGGACTAATTTGATCATTGTGTTTGATACGCCACAGAGATGGGTACTGCAGTTATAGGTGAAAACATCCTCACATGCCCTACAATGTCAACCAATTGATGCCAAAGGCACTCTTCTCCAGTCTCTCTGCAATTGTGGACAGTATGCTTGGAAAGACCATCAGCAGATTTTCTGTCGTTCTTTGACCATTAACCTCACTTGCGCCCCCAGGGTACAACATCAATGTGAACCTGAGTGGAATTGAAAAGGGCTGTGACCTCTTCCCACAGCAGTTCACACCAACACTGTTGTCTCTTGCTCATCATAAACTGTGAACAATCAGCTAAAAAGCCAACCACCTGTCTCACCAGAACTGCTGAAGCACAAGTATCTCCACTGGTGCACAGTGAGCACACTGTAAGGGTCCATCCTGTGTGTCCCTGTTCATTCCATTAATTCCGCTTTCTTATATTTTTGCCGTTACATTTTTGACCAATGGATGTTTAATGGACCTGTGTCTTTAAGGCAGTCTGTACCTTTAATTCAAACAGAAGGCTGTGTTGTTTTAGACTGGCTGGCATCAGTGATGACTCAGTTTGTTTGATTTGTCTGGTAGCCAATGAATTGGTCCAAAGGGTTGTGCTCTGCATGGTAACAGGTGGTGATTGGGTCTTATCCCACTGAGATGGTTCAGAGACCTGAGGAGCTTTCAGTTTCATTTTGGCAACAGGGAGGTAAGAGTTCCAGACAAATCCTCTCCAGAAAGCTGATGCTGACTCTCTCCTCAAAGTTCTAACTAATCCTCTCCATAAGACCATGATGAGCGCAGCGACTTTCTCTCCAGCAAGACTGTGTGTCATTCTTTTGTGACTGCAAAGGCTTGAAGTCAAACCATGAGCTGAAGGTAAGGTTTGATGTGAAATAAAATGTCTCTAAAGAACGATATAGATATAGGTCTGGATGTGAACCTCGGGCCGAAGGCCTAGTTTACTAAGAAATAAAGCATCTATCTAGAACGTTTGCTGCCAGTTAGTATTAAATTTTCTAACCTGAATGAATGACTCGGCAAAGAAGACGATTCCCAGCTGTAAACCAGAGACTTTAATCAGCGAGCTTGCTGCGCAGAGAGCGTGCCAAGGAATCACCATTTGAAACCAGGACACCTGGGCTGGAATCTCCGGTTGCCAACACCAAAACCGCATTCGGCAACCAGCAGGAGAATCCGAGTTCCCGACCAAATCGGGGCGGCGCTGCTTTCGCAATGCTCCACGCCCTCAAAAGCGGCGTACATGTATTGATGGCCTCAGGACACTGCCTGAGGCCCTCTCCCTGATGCTCTGCCCCCAACCGGCCGAGTTCCCGACAGCGTGGAACATGTGTGGTCTCACCCGTCAGAAACTCAGCATGGCGGCTGCGTCTACGGACCCAGTAATTCTCTGGGGCATATCGGCAGCTAGAGCCGGGTGCTCTACACTGCCGTCCTGCTAGCCCCCAGCAAAACAGGGAAACGGTGAGCGTTTTGCGCCATTTTCTCTGGTGTTAAATGCCACCGTTCCCACGCTGGCTAGGGGACGTAGCCCCAGAATCGGATAATGCAGCCCCCTATCTTTTAACCTTCACCCTTATTATTTTTACCCCTCCCCCCCCCCTCTGTCTTTGTCTGCCTTGTGTGTGTGGGTAGAGGATAGGACAGTTAAAGGGCTAGCTTGTTAGAACCACAGCACCATTGAATTCCGATAGTGCAGAAGAAGGCCATTCAGCCTATCAGGTCTGCACTGACCCTCTGAAAGAGCAACCCAATTAGGCCCACACTCCCATCCTATCCCTATAACCCAGTAACCCCACCTAACCGTTGGATACTAAGGGGTAATTTAGCGTGGCCAATCCACCTAACCTGCACATCTTTTGACTGTGGGAGGAAACCGGAGCACCCGGAGGAAACCCACGCACACACAGGGAGAACGTGCAGACTCTGCAGACAGTCACTCAAGGCCGGAATTGAACCTGGGTCCCTGGCGCTATGAGGCTGCAGTGCTAACCACTGTGCCACCCTGTTGTCTAGTTGTGTTTGCTGCATATTTTATCTTTGTTCTTGTTGTGTTTCAACTTGCAAATCTGGTGACTGCGGTTGTTGGGCAGCCAAGGGCTAAAGACTTTGGGAATTATTGTCAGAATTGTTGGTTAATTCACTTGTGTAGTGATTCCGGAGCACGTGGGCTGGAATTGACCACGCACTAGCCCAGGGTGACATAAAGACACATCTTGCAATAGTGCACATTCTGCAGGATTCAGCTCCTCTGAGAATTTGTTATTTGGAATATTTGCTGAATGCTACTGTTTCCATGGAGTCCTTGGTGAAGGGGAAAGACGTAAATGAATATTGACAGGAAACAAATGTTACAATTGATCATTGTGAAGACAGTTGTGTTTCACTCACTGTTGGCTGATGGGTTACTGACATTTAATCTGTCACCAGTTGTGTAGGATGTCCCAATCCACTCAGTCCTAGTGGTCAGGGATGTCAAAACACCACTATTCTCCAGCACTTCCTCCTTTGCAGCTATTTATCTGTGATAAATGTGGATAACCTTCTCCTTCCCTTGTGTTCGATGATTCTTGCTCCTGCAAAAGGTGAAAAAACAATATTCTAAATTACTGCATTGTCATCTGTTCTCCCAGTGGATGCATCCATTTGGTGACGCTGACTAGCAGGAAGAGGCATCAAGTTGCACAAGGATCAGAGTGAATGATATTGGTAGATGTTTAGAACAAAGGACAAAGAAAAGTACAGCACAGGAACAGGCCCTTCGGCCCTCCAAGCCCCTGCCGACCATGCTGCCCGTCTGAACTAAAATCTTCTACACTTCCGGGGTCTGTATCCCTCTATTCCTATCCTATTCATGTATTTGAAAAGTCAATACACTCCTTTGAAAGAAATGTCAGATCTCACCTTAATATCTCAGTTGACTGACATCTCCAGCACTCCCTCAATACTACACTGTATCATAGCCGAGGTGATGTACTCAAGTCCCTGGATTGAACCCACAGCCTTCTGACTTGGAGGCGAGGGTGCCATCAGTTAATACCAAACTGGCACTTGGGGATTGTCGTGTTGGGTACTCTGCTACACAGACGAACCAACACGGTTGCAGATGGTACAACTCAGTTTTATTACTAACAATATTTACAATGGTAAACTGGTTACTGTGGTTCATTCATTACCCTTGAATCTGTGGACCTTTCCCTAACACTATCTTGGAGTGGCACTCAGCACATGGTGGATGTCTGAGTGGCTTGCTGTGAGCTCTATGCCCTGAGCTGTCTCCTGCTGGAATGAGCGGGAAGTGTCGTGTTCCCCGTTTTATAGTGTGTATGTTCTTACCTGTGATTGGCTGTGGTGTTGTGTGTGTATTGATTGGTCCGTTGATCTGTCCATCAGTATGTATGTATGTTTGCACCATGATGTTTACCTGAATATCGTGACAGGGATGCAGTCAAGTGCTTAAGATAGATGCAGGGTAACTGAATTCCATGGATGGCACGTAACAAAGAGATCTAGGAGTACAGGTTCATAGCTCCTTGAAGGTGGGGTTGCAGGTGGACAGGGTGGTGAAGAAGGCATTCGGCATGCTTGGTTTCATTGGTCAGAACATTGAATACAGGAGTTGGGATGTCTTGTTGAAGTTGTACAAGACATTGGTAAGACTACACATGGAATACTGTGTGCAGTTCTGGTCACCCTATTATAGGAAGGATATTATTAAACTAGAAAGAGTGCAGAAACGATTTACGAGGGTGCTACCAGGACTTGATGGTTTGAGTTATAAGGAGAGGCTGGATAGGCTCGGACTTTTTTCCCTGGAGCATAGGAGGCTTAGGGGTGATCTTATAGAGGTCTATAAAATAATGAGGAGCATAGATAAAGTCACACCTTTTCCCAAAGGTAGAGGAATCTAGAAATAGAGGGCATATGTTTAAGGTGAGAGGGGAGAGATACAAAAGAGATACAAAAACCCTTGGAAAAAGCCTCTGACCATCCACCCAGCCTCTCATAATTTTGTAGACCTCTATCAGGTCTCCCCTCAGCCTCCGTCTTTCCAGTAAAAACAATCCTAGTTTATTAAACCTCTCCTCTTAGCCAACACCCTTGAGACCAGACAACATCCTGGTCAACCTTCTTTGCACTCTCTCCAAAGCTTCCACGTCCTTCTGACAATGTGGTGACTAGAACTGCACTCAAGGTGGCGCGGGCTGGCTCCGGGGCCTGGGGGGGGCGCGGGGCGATCTGGCCCCGGGGGGGTGCCCCAACGGTGGCCTGGCCCGCGATCCAAATGTGGCCAACCAAGGTTTTATATAGCAGCAACATGATTCCCCAACTCTTGTACTCAATGCCCCGGCTGACGAAGATAAGCATGCCATATGCTTTCTTAATCACCTTGGCCACCTGTGTTTCCACTTTCAGGGAACTGTGGACCTGCACGCTCAGATCCCTCTGTATGTTTTTTGTTCCTAGGAATTCTGCCATTTACAGTATAATTTATACCTAGAATTGATCCTTCAAAATGCATCACCTCGCATTTGTCTGGGTTAAACTCCGTCTGCCATTTCTGTGCCCAAGTCTCCAATCCATCTTATTCCTGTTGTATCCTCTGACAATCCTCGGCACTATCAGCAACTATGCCAATCTTCGTGTCACCCGCAAACTTACTAATCAGACCATCCACATTTTCCTCCAGATCATGGGCAAAATTCTCCGTTATCGGCAGAAAGTCCGCCGATCGGCGCAAAAAACGGCGCAAATCCGACTTGCGTCACGTCGGAAAAATGGGTTGAAAGTCTCCGGCCCGAAATGGGCTAGCAGCGATGTAACGGGATCCGCGCTTGCGCACGTGGGTCACGCCGTGCAGCGTCATACGCGCCGCACGGCATGACGGCTCATAAGGCCGCGCTGCTCCCCCCCACCCGACCAGAACACCCGACCGGAACACCCGACTGGATGGCTGGCCGCCGCTCAGCCCCGAGGTTCGAGTCACGGGATGTGGAGGCGCTCCTGGACGCGGTGGAGCAGAGGAGGGACGCCCTGCATCCCGGGCACGGCCGCAGAGTTGCCCCACGCCACAGCCGGCGTCTGTGGAGGGAAGTGGCAGAGGCCGTCACCGCTGCGGCCCTGACACCACGGACAGGCACCCAGTGCCACAAGAAGGTGAACGTCCTCGTCAGAGCAGGCAGGGTGAGCCTCCCATATCCCCCTCCCCTATATCCCCCATATCCCCCCTCCCCCATATCCCCCATATCCCCCCGCCCCCATATACCCCCCTCCCCATATCCCCCCTTCCCCCATATCCCCCTGCCCCATATCCCCTCCTCCCCATATCCCCCCTCCCCATATCCCCCCTCCCCCATATCCTCCATATCCCCCCTCCCCCATATCCCCCCTCCCCCATATCCCCCCTCCCCCATATCCCCTCCCCCATATCCCCCCTCCACCATATCCCCCCTCCCCATATCCCCCTCCCCATATCCCCCATATCCCCCTCCCCCATATCCCCATATCCCCCCTCCCCCCATACCCCCCTCCCCCATATCCCTCCCTCCCCCATATCCCCCCTCCCCCATAGCCCCCCTCCCCCATATCCCACCTCCCCCATATCCCCCCTCCCCCATATCCCCCCTCCCCATATCCCCCCTTCCACCATATCACCCCTCCCCCATATCCCCCATATTCCCCCTCCCCCATATCCCCCTCCCCCATATCCCCTTCCCCCATATCCCACCTCCCCCCATATCCCCCCTCCCCCATATCCCCCCTCCCCATATCCCCCATATCCCCCCTCCCCATATCCCCCCTCCTCCATATCCCCCTCCCCCATAGCCCCCTCCCCCATATCCCCCCTCCCCCATATCCCCCCTCACCCATATCCCCCCTTCCCCCATATCCCCCCTTCCCCCATATCCCCCCTCCCCCATATCCCCCCCTCCCCCATATCCCCAAGTGAATCCAGCCCTAACCTTAACCTCTGCAATGCACGCGCAACCAATGGCGTGCATTCATATACCTGCCTAACAGTGTTGCCTTTTACACCTGCCACCCCCCCCCCCCCCCCCCACAGGAGAAGCGTGCACACAACAATAGGGAGCATGTGAGAACTGGAGGAGGCCCCGCTGATGAGAGGCCACTGACCGAACACCAGGAAAGGGCCCTGGAACTGGCTGGCGGACCTGACGACCGGGAGGTTGCTGATGCAGAGGTCGGGGGCGTACTAGCAAGTGAGCCACCGACAGCCCGTCCCCATATCCCCCCTCCCCTATATCCCCCTCCCCATATCACCTGATCATTGCCTGATGTCTAACCATGCATGCTTCATTGTGTATCGCAGGACCAAACATCCAGGCACCCATCCCCGCAGATGCAGACCGCCCGCAGGGTGTCCCTCAGAGGCCACGGGAGACGGAGAGACACGGACCCTCCAGCATGCGACGCCCGCAGGATGCCCCTCGCACACCACGGGAGACGGAGAGACACGGACCCTCCAGCATGCGATGCCCGCAGGATGCCCCTCGCACACCACGGGACACGGAGAGACACGGACCTTCCAGCATGCGACGCCCGCAGGATGCCCCTCGCACACCACGGGACACAGAGAGACATGGACCCTCCAGCATGCGATGCCCGCAGGATGCCCCTCGCACACCACGGGACACGGAGAGACACGGACCCTCCAGCATGCGACGCCCGCAGGATGCCCCTCGGAGGCCACGGGACACGGAGAGACCCGGACCCTCCAGCATGCGACGCCCGCAGGATGCCCCTCACACACCACGGGACACGGAGAGACCTGGAGCAACAGGGAGACGACACCCCCGTCACGTGCGGGAGCAACCACCCAGCGACGAGGGGGGCAGCCACAGGCCCCCGTCACATCCGAGCCAGGACACCACTACCCAGGACACCACTACCCAGGACACCACTACCCAGGACACCACTATCCGGGACACCACTACCCGGGACAGCACTGCCCAGGACACCCCTACCCGGGACAGCACTACCCAGGAAGACGAAATACCGGACAGTGACTCAGAGTGGATGCGTGGAGACGAACCCCACCGAACCCCAGAGTGGGACGAAGAGCACGACACAACGCCACTGCTGTCACCAACACCCTCCACCATCGCAGAAACACTCACCTCGGTTGGGCACTTTAGTGATGAGGCGTCTGGTACACTCACTGGTGCGCACAACACAGCCGTCCCGGTACAGCAGGTGGAGGTAGGAGCAGCAGAGGGGCCGGGCGGTCGGAGGGCAGCCCAGCCCAAGCGAACATCTGCCGCCCAGATGGATCCCGGGTTCCTGCAGTTACCACACCCACACATAGATCCGATGCAACCACTGACCCGGAGACGAGCGAAGAGGGTGACGTCCGGCTTGCGGCGGCTGCAGTCGCAGGTGGAGGACTCCACCCGCGTCCAGGAGCTGGGAGTGGTGCCGGTCATGCGTGCCACCCAGGCCGACACCGCACGGGTGGCGTCCGCGGTGGAGGCAATGGGTGCGACGGTGTCAGACATGGGGAACGGTTTGCGAGGCCTGGGGCTTTCCGTGCAGGCGGCGTCTGTGGCCCAGGACATGGCTGCCCTCTCACAGGAGGCCAAGAGCCAGTGCCAGCGCCAGATGGCAGAGGCGCACAACGCCATAGCCCAGTCTCTGCAGGCCATGGCCCAGTCTCAGCAGGCCATGGCCCAGTCTCTGCAGGCCATCGCTGAGGGCATCGGCGCCAGTGGCCATGTGCGAGCCGGCGTCGCACTGTCACAGACAGGGTTTGCCAACCCCCTGGGCTCCATGGCTGCAAACCTGCAGAACCCTGTCGATACCAGCACGGGCCTCCAGGACTGGCAGGGCCAGATGTCGGGGGGGCGTCGGATGGCTAGTCCGTTCGCATCCCCCACCCATGTAGAGGCCTGGGGGCCATCGGGCACCCCGAGGGAGGAGGAGGTGGTGTGGTCCGTCCCGGCTCCCCCTGTAGGGGAGGTCCCGGTACACCGCGACACCTCGGGCTCCCCCCCTTCCGCCCCAGGTGCATCGGGTGGGCAACGGGCAGGACAGGCTGGCAGCTCGCCATCCCAGTCGCCCGGGCCGCAGCCTGGCCCATCTAGGCCAGGACGCACCAGGAAACGGCCGCCAAAGGGATCCAGTGTTAGAGGGCAGGAATCACAGGAGTCCACCTCCAGTTCTGCTGTACCGTCTGGGGAACCACGTAGACGTAGTCAAAGGGCCCGTAAGGCCAAACAATTAGACACTGAGTAAGTTGGCACGGGTGCAGGGCACAGATGAGTTTTAGGGGCTAGGGCACGTGCATGAACTCCTTTGGTTATTAAAGTCAATGTTACACCTACAGAAGCTGCCTTTGTGCTCTGTCCAAAGCGTGCGGGGGTGTCATGTACGTTGAGCGCAAGTGTGTGTGTGAGGGGTGGTCTTACCTCAGCCCCAGGTGAGTCTGCCCCCTTCCCCCTGGGCCGCCATCAACATCCCCCGGGCAGAGGACGGGACCGTGCGCTGCAGTGTCACAGCCGCATGCAGAGATGGTCCGTGTGGATGGTGGTACTGTGGCCATGGGTCAGACATAGTCCAACGATGTGGAGCCAGGAGCTCACCGCAGGGCGGGTTGTCATCATCCTCCATGGCCTGCAATAGACACGTGTCCATCCGCAACTGTGTGAGCCCGGCCCGTTGTACCGCAGGTGGATCGGCAATGGGGGGGGGGTGGTATGCATGCGGGTGGGGTGGGTGGATGGGTGGGGGGTGTGGGTGGTCGGCTGTAGCCATGGTGTGCGGTCTGTGGCCATACTACCCGATTCCCACGCCCATCTAGTCAGTGAAGCGGGCGTCTATCAGTCTGTCCCGTGCCCGCTGGGCCAGCCGGTAACGGTGGACAGCCACCCGCCTGTGTCTACCCCGTCTGCCCTGACCATTACCCCCATCCCCCTCATCTGGGGAGGACTGCGCCTCTTCCTGCTGCTCCTCCACTCCACCCTCCTCTGCCTGCGGCACATCGCCCCTCTGCTGGGCTATGTTGTGCAGGACGCAGCACACCACAATGATGCGGCTGACCCTATCTGGCCAATACTGGAGGGCGCCCCCAGAGAGGTCCAGGCACCTGAAACGCATCTTCAGCACGCCAAAGCACCTATCACTCCCCTTGTCGCTACATGGGCATCATTGTAGCGGTTCTCCGCCTCATTGCGTGGCCTCCGTATAGGCGTCATCAGCCACGATCGCAATGGGTAGCCCCTGTCGCTCAGCAACCAGCCTCTCAGCCGGGGATGGCGTCCCTCGTACATGCCGGGGATGGATGACCGCGACAACATGTATGAGTCGTGTACACTGCCTGGGTAACGGGCGCAGACGTGCAGGATCATCATGCGGTGGTCGCAGACCACCTGTATGTTCATCGAATAGGTCCCCTTCCTATTGGTGAACACGGCCCTGTTATCTGCAGGTGGCCGCACGGCGACGTGCATCCCATCGATCGCGCCCTGGACCATGGGGAACCCGGCCACGGCAGAGAAGCCCACGGCCCGGGCATCTTGGCCGGCCCGGTCCACGGGGAAGCGGATGTAGCGGTGTGCCATGGCATATAGGGCATCTGTCACTGCCCGGATGCACTGATGCACCGATGTCTGCGATATGCCGGACAGGTCCCCACTCGGTGCCTGGAATGACCCCGTTGCATAAAAGTTCAGGGCCACTGTAACCTTGACGGACACGGGGAGAGGGTGTCCCCGGCCAGTGCCACACGGTGACAGGTGTGCCAGCAGGTGGCAGATGTGTGCCACGGTTTCCCGCCTCATCCGGAGTCTCCTCCTGCATTCCCGGTCCGTGAGGTCCTGGTATGACTGCCGGGGCAGGTACACACGGGGCGCCCTTGGGTGCCTCCGTTGCCGTGGGGCCGCGACGTCCTCCTCCCCCTCCTCGTCCTGTCGGTCAGGTGTCCCTCCAGCCTGGGCGGCTGCCGCCTGCCCCTCTGCGGCAGCCTGCGCCGCCTCTCTGGCACGCTCCTCCTCCTCATCCAGGGCAACATAGACATTAGCGGCTGCCACCACGGCGGCCAACATCGCTGGATGATCGGAAAACATGACGGCCTGGTGGGGGGGCGGGGGGGGAACGACGACATGTCATCATTGCCCATATCCCCTCCTCCCCCCAGCCAGGTGGCATGGACCGCATGGGTCCAACTGTTGGAGGCTGGCACCTGGCCAGGGGGACCAACTCACTTGCCCTCGCATCCCCCTCCCCGGCACGGACCCCCCATCCCCCTCCTCGGCACAGACCCCCCATCCCCGTTCCCGGCACGGACCCCCCAGCCCCCTCCCCGGCACGGACACCCCCCAACTTCCACCCCGGCACGGACCCCAACCTCCTCCCCGGAACGGACCCCCCATCCCCCTCCCCGGCACGGACCCCCCCCAACCTCCTCCCCGGCACGGACCCCCCAACCTCCTCCCCGGCACGGACCCCCCCAACCTCCACCCCGGCACTGACCCCAACCTCCTCCCCGGAACGGACCCCCCATCCCCCTCCCCGGCACGGACCCCCCCCAACCTCCTCCCCGGCACGGACCCCCCAACCTCCTCCCCGGCACGGACCCCCCCAACCTCCACCCCGGCACTGACCCCAACCTCCTGCCCGGAACGGACCCCCCATCCCCCTCCCCGGCACGGAAGCCCCCTCAACCTCCTCCCCGGAACGGACCCCCCATCCCCCTCCCCGGCACGGACCACCCCCAAACTCCACCCCGGCACGGACCCGCCCATCCCCCTCCCCGGCACGGACCCCCCCCCAACCACCTCCCTGGCACGGACCCCCCATCCCCCTCCCCGGCACGGACACCCCCCCCCAACCTCCTCCCCGGCACGGACCCCCCACCCCCCTCCCCGGCACGGACCCCACCCAACCTCCACCCCGGCACGGACCCCCCCATCCCCCTCCCCGGCACGGACCCCCCATAACCTCCTCCCCGGCACGGACCCCCCCCAACCTCCACCCCGGCACGGACCCCCCCCATCCCCCTCCCCGACACGGACCCCCCCAACCTCCACCCCAGCACGGACCCCAACCTCCTCCCCGGAACGGACCCCCCATCCCCCTCCCTGGCACGGACCCCCCCCCCCCAGCATCCTCCCCGGCACAGACCCCCCATCCCCCTCCCCAGCACAGACCCCCCCCAACCTCCACCCCGGCATGGACCCCAACCTCCTCCCCGGAACAGACCCCCCATCCCCCTCCCCGGCACGGACCCCCCCCCCCACCTCCTCACCGGCACGGACCCCCCACCCCCTCCCCGGCACGGACCCCCACCCAACCTCCTCCCCTGCACGGACCCCCCATCCCCCTCCCCGGCACAGACCCCCCCAACCTCCACCCCGGCACGGACCCCAACCTCCTCCCCGGAACGGACCCACCATCCCCCTCCCCGGCACGGACCCCCCCCCCCAACCTCCTCACAGGCACGGACCCCTACCTCCTCCCCGGCACGGACCCCGCCCAACCTCCTCCCCGGCACGGACCCCCCATCACCCTCCCCGGCACGGACCACCCCCAACCTCCACCCCGGCACGGACCCCCCCCCCATCCCCCTCCCCGGCATGGACCCCGCCCAACCTCCACCCCAGCACGGACCCCAACCTCCTCCCCGGAACGGACCCCCCCCCCAACCTCCACCCCGGCATGGACCCCAACCTCCACCCCGGCACGGACTTCCCCATCCCCCTCCACGGCACGGACCCCCCCCAACCTCCACCCCGGCACGGATCCCAACCTCCTCCCCGGAACGGACCCCCAATCCCCCTCCCCGGCATGGACCCCCCCCAACCTCCTCCCCGGCACGGACCCCCCATCCCCCTCCCCGGCACGGATCCCCCCCCAACCTCCTCCCCGGCACGGACCCCCCATCCCGCTCCCCGGCACGGACCCCCCCAACCTCCACCCCGGCACGGACCCCCCCAATCCCCCTCCCCGGCACGGACCCCCCCCCACCTCCACCCCGGCACGAACCCCAACCTCCTCTCCGGAACGGACCCCCATCCCCCTCCCCGGCACGGACCCCCCCATCCCCCTCCCCGGCACGGACCCCCCCATCCCCCTCCCCGGCACAGACCCCCCTCCCGGCACTCCCCCGGAGCCCAGCCCACTCTAACCACCCCCCCCCCCGCCGCACACACACACACACACACACACAACCCTAGACACACCTCTCCTCAGGCAATCAGTCTGCGGCCACGCCATCGCCTGCCCAGAGCCAACCCCCCAGGCCGTCACTCACCTCCACGCTGGTCGGCGTGACCCTGGAGCACAGGGTCACGCCGATGAAAAGGAGGTTTAATTTACGTCGCGTGAACGGTCATCACGTCGACGGGACTTCGGCCCATACGGAAGGGAGAATATCGGCAGGCTGAAAATCGGCTGCCTTGCGCAGACCCGTGACATTCTCCGGCGGCAGCGGCGCCATTAACGCCCCGCCGACTTTTCTCCCTTCGGAGACTTCGGCAACCGGCGGGGGCGGGATTCACGGCGGCCAAGGGCCATTCTCCGACCCGCTGGGGGTTCGGAGAATGACGCCCCACGTCTTTTGGGGCTTGTGGGAGGAAACCGGAGCACCCAGAGAAAACCCACGCAGACACGGGGAGAAAGTGCAGACTCCACACAGACAGTGACCCAAGCCAGGAATTGAACCTGGGACCCTGGCGCTGTGAAGCATCAGTGCTAACCACTGTGCTACTGTGCTGCAATGAGAGGAGAGGGGAAACATACATACGAAGATGATGCTGCTGCCCCAACCTCCTCATAATACCCACATAATCCACCCATTTTCTGAAGGTAATTGTTGGCTGGGGTCCGACAGGCTATTCCAGAAGCACATCTATCAGGCTTTCATGCTTCTCTTTGGTGGGAGCAGCTAACCCCTGTAACAGTAGAGCACTGTATGCTTACCCTGCCTTTCCCCGAGTGTACTTGCAGCCTTGCATTAAGATAAGCCCTGTCTTTACTCCAGTCCTTGGCAGCTGGGATACATACCCCATCAGTGAAATTATACAAAGCCCCATAGTTCATGTAGTTATGTTCTTCTGGCGTTTGCTGTGACTTCAGCGGTGCATCAGCAATCTTTTGTGCTTGTAATCGCCTGAGGTTACCAGTGTCCCGAGCCCCCAGAGTCAAAGTACCCACTGTTGTTCCATCCCTTTGTATGTTTGATGTGAAAGTTTTAAAACAGAATAACATGGTCATCACCAGGTGTTAGGCTCTGGCCTACTCATTTCTTTTCCTGTGTGTCGAAGACGTCCTGTTATTCAGGGGTCAATAGTTGTGTAGTTTTTATAATCTTACTGTTTCTATTTTGTCAAGTTCATGCCTGTGCTGCTGTTGTTTTTTTAATAATAATCTTTATTGTCACAAGTAGGCTCACATTAACACTACAATGAAGTTACTGTGAAAGGCCCCTAGTCACCACATTCCGGCGCCTGTTCGGGTACACAGAGGGAGAATTCAGAATGTCCAAATTACCTAACAGCACGTCTTTCGGGACGTGTGGGAGGAAACCGGAGCACCCGGAGCAAACCCACGCAGACATGGGTAGAACATGCAGACTCCACACAGACAGTGACCCAAACTGGGAATCGAACCTGGGACCCTGGTGCTGTGAAGCAACAGTGCTATCCACTGTGCTACCATGCTGCCCGTTTGTATTCAAGCGTAATGTGCTCGCGCTTGCATGGCGATCCACCTAAATATAATCCAGACTGCGGTTAGCACCACTATCACTCATATTCCCCCACACATTCCATTCTCCAGGGTGTTCCGCCATTCTGATATGGCTCAACCAAGACAATTATATGGCCCACCAGCTGGTCTCCATATGCATTACCTCTGGTTCAACGTCATTCCCTTGATTATATTTTTAAAATTGGGACCACTGTTTCCACCGGCTCCTCCCATTCATATCAACACGTGCACAGGTATCACTGGTCATGATGATATCGTATGGTCCGATCCACTTTGGGGCAAACTCTGTTTGTTCAGGGTTGACCCGTACCAAAACTTTACCACCTATTTGTGGTATATATTGGTTGGTCTTACCCCGTCCTTGGATTTCTAAGTCTCGTGTTGTCTGCTGATCCCTCACGTCTTGTCATAAATCCTTTCAATGTAAACCTAGCTGTTTTACGTATGGCCTAATTCTGTGGCCTCCCCGCCCACTATAATATTTTCGGGGAGTTTCATAGCCCTTTCTGTCATACGTTCGAAAAGGGTCAGGCCATAACTTTTGAAAAGAAAGATTTGTTAAATACATTCCCATTTGTTAGCTGTTTGAATCCAATCACTTAAACTGTGATCTCAAACTCAGGATATCAGAGAGAAAACATTAGAGCTTGAATCAAACGACACATGAACAGAGGAACCTAGCACTTCACTTCTTTGACCAAAATGAATTACGTCAGCGTCCTGTGGTTTCTGTTCTCAACTTCCATGGGTTTGTAATTAAGAACTCAAGGTTAACTCCCCAGAAAGATAAACCTTAGTAAATGTAGTCTAAAAAAACAACAACACAATAATATTCATTTCATTTCATTTCACAACTGTGCAAACATCTGCATAAAACATACAGATTCTCACAGCTAGTAACTTGCAAACAGTTAACCATTAGCCTTCTCTCACAACTACAGATTCTTAAAGAGTCAAGAGTAAATTCCCAATCGCTTGGTTAAAATACTTAGCAAGATCCTCCATGCTCCTTGTAATTGGGATCATGGATACCTGGCTCCAGGGTGACCAAGGAGGGGAACTCAACATCCAGGGGTATTCAATATTCAGGAAAAATAGAAGGAAAGGAAAGGGAAGTGGGGTAGTGTTGCTGGTTAAAGAAGAGAGTAATGCAATAGTGAGGAATGACATTAGCCTGGACATGTGGAGTCTGTATGGGTGGAGTTGGGGCAAAAAACATTAGTGGGAGTTGTATACAGACCACCAAATGGTAGTGTGAGGTTGGGAAAGGCATCAATCAGGAAATTAGGGCAACAGCAGTTATTGTGGGTGACTTCAATCTGCATTGAAGGGGGGCGGGGGGGGGGTCCTGAGATGAGACCCCTTAAAACCAGATAGCTAGGATAACACTAGATTGGCTTTACATAGTTTATTGAAGATTGAAACTAATCATAGAAAGTACATCCAGTAATCATTATTAGCCATTAAACATGTATTCTTAAAACATAGCAGTAAAAAGCATTTAATCTCCTGCTAATAATAGTGGCTGCAATGTATGATGGGATTTAAGCTAGCTAACTTGACTACATTCCTAGAACAGACAAATCAGACAGAAATAATGTGGTCAGCAATAACACAGCCAGCTCAATAAGCAGTTCTTATCAGTAGCCCCAGAATCCTACGCTCAGACAGACAATAGTACGAGCAGGAACCACACTGAGATAAGAGAAATGAAAGTTGGGGAGAGCAAGAGACAGCGGATGTGAGTGTTTTGAAAAACAACAGATGGCCAAGGAACAGGATGGGGCTGAATCATGAGGCTGAACACGCAGTCACCATGCAGCCTAAAGTAAAATCAATTGGTCAAGGTAGAATCTACAGCTACAAGGATTGGATTGCATCAAATTGGGTTGGCTGCTGATTTTTGGAAATTGGATAACTGTTGAAGCTAAAGCAATGTAAAGCAGAGTAGTTTTGGCGTTTATAAATATCACTCTCCCTCGTACGTTGAAACAAGCTTGGAATGTAAAGCCGTCTTAACCAGAGATGCAGGCCGGGATTCTCCGAGCCTCCGTGCCGCAATTGCACTCAGCGTGGGGGTGGAGAATCGGCGTCAGACCCGTGATCAGGTCCGATGCCGCTCACACGATTCTCTGGGGCCTGGAGAATCACCTCCAATCGTGCATGCGCGGTCGACGCAGCGCCGGTCGGGGGCCATTGATAGAGGTCCCCTCAGCAATTCTCTGCTGACAACTGGTCAAGTTCTCGCCGGCGTGGTTCACTCATGGTTCCACCTGGCGTGAGCTCGGAGGGGTAGTTGTGGACTCAGTCCACGGCTGCCCTGGTGGGGGGTGGGAGGATCAGCCACCGGGGAGGGGGGCCTCCAGGATGGCCAAGCTCGCAATCAGGGGCCACCGATGCCAGCGGGTGCGCGCGATCACGGGGGGACCTATATTGTCGGTGCCAGCCCACGGTGTGGGTCTGCATGTTGTGTGGGGCCGCCGCCACAGGCGCCCGCCGCGCGAATGCGTGGATCCGTGGCCGGAAGTGCAAGGCCCCTTATCGGCAGCACACCACGGCCATGCTAGCCTCCTGCAAAACGGAGAATCACTCTGAACTTTCTCCAGGAAAGTCCAGAGTGATTCATGGCCATTATTTCACAGGCATGGGGACATAGCCCCACTATCAGAGAATTCCGCCCGCTGTCTTTGTATAAGCTGAACTGCAATTAGATGGAGGAAATCCCCCACTTAAAATCCAGCTTAATATTCAGTCTTTGAAAAGGCTCCTACCTGCTTATTGATTGGGCTAATCGAACTGGTAGCAATGCGATAGAGGAGGATTTCCTGGAATGTATAAGGGATGGTTTTCTTGACCAATATGCCAAGGAACCAACTAGAGAAAAGGCCATCCTATACAGGGTATTATGCAATGAGAGAGGATTAATTAGCTAAGTTGTGGTGCGAGATCCTTTAGGGAAGAGTGACCATAATGTGGTAGAGTTCTTCATTAAGATTGAGAGTTAAGTCTAGGACTAGGGTTCTGAAGTTAAAAAAAGCTAACTTTGATTGTATGAGACATGCATTGGCTAGGATAAGCTGGCAAAGGATACTTACGGGTTTGAGTGTGGATAGGCAATGGCAGACATTTAAAGTACACATGGATAAACTTCAACAATTGTACCTCCCTGTCTGGCACAAGAGGAAGACAAGGAAGGTGGCTCAACCATGGCTAACAATGGAAATCAGGGATAGTGTTAAATTGGCCAGATAAAGCAGCAAGTCTGAGGACTGGGAGAAATTTAAAATTCAGCAGCGTAGGACAAAGTGTTTAATTCGGAAGGAGAAAATATAATACGAGAGTAAGCTTGAAGAAAACATAAAAACTGACTGCAAATGCTTGTATAGATATGTGAAGATAAAAAGACCGGTAAAGACAAATGTCCCTTACAGTTAGAATCAGATGAATTTAGAATGGGCAACAAAGTGATGGCGGACCAGTTGAACAATTACTTTGGATCCGTCTTCACTATGGAGGACACAAATAACCTTCCAGAAATACGAGGGGACAGAGGGTCTAGCATGAAGGAGGAACTGAAGGAAATCCTTATTAGTCAGGAAATTGTATTGGGGAAATTGTTGGGATTAAAACTCGATAAGTCCCCAGGGCCTGATGCTCTGCATCCCAGAGTGCTTAAGGAAGTAGCTCTAGAAATAGTGGGTGCATTGGTGATCATTTTCAAGCATTTTGTAGACTCTGGAAGAGTTCCAATGTATTGGAGGGTAGCTAATGTAACCCCACTTTTTAAAAAAGGAGGGAGTAGGGAAAACTGGGAATTATGGACCAGTTAGCCTGACATCAGTGGTGGGCAAAATGCTGGAGTCAATTGTTAAGGATGAAATAACTGTGGATTTGGAAAGTGAGGACAGGATCAGCCCAAGTCAGCATGGATTCACTAAAGGGAAATCATGCTTGACAAATCTTCTGTAATTTGTTGAGGATGTTACTAGCAGAGTGGACAAGGGTGAACCAGTAGATGTTGTGTATCTGGACTTTCAAAAGGCTTTCCCACACAAGAGATTAGTGAGCAAAATTAAAGCTCATGGTATTGGGGCAATATATTAACATGAATGGAGAACTGGTTGGCAGACAGGAAGCAGAGAGTGGGAATAAAGGGGTCCTTTTCAGAGTGGCAGGCCGTGACTAGTGGGGTACCCCAGGGTTCAGTGCTGGGATTCCAGATGTTCACAATATACATTAATGATTTGGACGAGGGAATTGCATGCAATATCTCTAAATTTTCAGACAACAGTAAGCTGGGTGGAAGTGTGTGCTGAGGGGAGGATGCAAAGAGGCTGAAGGGTGACTTGGACAGGTTGGCTGAGTGGGCAAGTACTTGGCAAATGCAATATAATGTGGGTAAATGTGAGGTTATCCACTTTGGTGGCAAAAACAGTAAGTCAGGTTATTATCTGACTGGTGGCAGTTTAGGAAAAGGGAAAGTGCAACTGGGTGTCATGGTGGAACAGTCACTGAAGGTTGGAATTCAGGTACAGCAGGTGGTGAGGAAAGCTAATGGCATGCTGGCCTTCATAGTAAGAGGGTTTTAGTACAGGAGCAGGGATGTCTCGCTGCAGTTATACAGGGCCTTGGTGAGGCCACACCTCGAGTATTGTGTGCAGTTTTGGTCTCCTAGTTTGAGGAGGACATTCTTGTTATTGAGGGTGTCCAGCGAAGGTTCACCAGACTAATTATCGGGATGGCAGCACTGACCTATGAAGAAAGATTGGTTCGACTGGGCTTGTACTCACTGGAGTTTAGAAGAATGAGAGAGGATCTCATAGAAACATATAAAATCCTGATGGGACTGGACTGGACAGGCTAGATGCGGGAAGAATGTCCCCAATGTTGGGGACGTCCAGAACCAGGGGTCACAGCCTAAGAATAAGGGGTCAGCCATTCAGGACTGAGGTGGGAAAGAGGGGGCGGGATTCTCCGACCCCCTGCCGGGTCGGAGAATCGCCGGGGGCTGGTGTGAATCCCGCCCCCACCGGTTGCCGAGTTCTCCGGCACTGGAGATTCGGCGGGGGCGGTAATCGCGCCACGCCGGTTGGCGGGCCCCCCCCGGCGATTCTCCGGCTCGGATGGGCCGAAGTCCCGCTGCTGGAATGCCTGTCCCACCGGCGAGGATTAAACCACCTCTCTTACCGGCGGGACAAGGCGGCGCAGGGTGTCTCCAGGGTCCTGGGAGGGGCACGGGGCGATCTGGCCCCGTGGGGTGCCCCCACAGTGGCCTGGCCCGCGATCGGGGCCCACCGATCCGCGGGCGGGCCTGTGTTGTGGGGGCACTCTTTTCCTTCCGACTTCGCCATGGTCTTCACCATGGCGGAGGGGGAAGAAACCCCCTTCACTGCGCATGCGCGGGGATGCCGTGAGCGGCCGCTGATGCTCCCGCGCATGCGCCGCCCGGCAATGTCATTTCCGCGCCAGCTGGCGGGGCACCAAAGGCCTTTCCCGACAGCTGGCGGAAATCAGTCCAGCACGGGCCTAGCCCCTCAAGGTTAAGGCTCGGCCGCTCAAGATGCGGAGAATTCCGCACCTTTGGGGCGGCGCGATGCCGGACTGATTTGCGCCATTTTTGGCGCCGGTCAGCAGACATCGCGCCGATTATGGAGAATTTCGCATTAGGGTTGTGAACATGTGGAATTCTCTACCACAGAAAGCTGTTGGGGCCGGGTCATTGGCTGTATTCAAGAGGGAGCTGGATGTGGTCCTTGCAGCTAAAGGGATCAAATGGTATGGAGAGAGAGCGGGAGTGGGATACTGAATTTGCATCATCATATTGAATGGTGGTGCAGGCTCAAAGGGCCGAATTGCCCACCTCTGCACCTATTTTCTATGTTTCTATGTTTCCTTCATTACAAAACCTAAATTATTTATTTTATTTATTTCACGTCATTTCAGTCAATTCCCACTGACTGATTTAGTAGGCATCAGTTATTCTTCGTGGACTTAAAAATCTCAAACGCATCCTCACCCAAACACAATGAAATTCTCACATTAGTACCAAATTCCTCCAGACTATGCTTGGAATTTTCCCATTTAACTGGTCTTGTTGAATTCCCATAAATTCACAATTAAACCTTTTATAAATGAACATAGACCAATACATAATCATTTTTCAGGCGATTTTAAACAAATAAACTGTCTGCTGAAAGGGTTAATTTTCTTACAGAAATTAAACAGGCGGAGAGTGGGTGGAGAAACCTGGCACGCGATTGTGTCCCTTTACGTAAGTTAAAACATTATGCTTGAATTTCTTTCCTCTATCCTTTCTTTAAACTGATTTCAATTTCCAATGTTTCAGTGCTTGTAAAAAAAATCTTACTTGTTTTTTCAAATTGGATCGCTGCCAAGCTTATCTCGGACGACTTGAATGGCTTCATCTCAAACTCTAATCTTGTAAAGTTGAAACAATCTGTACTTCATTTTAATATTTGTTCCGTTTTATTTTTACTTTATTCCTTTACTATATTCTATTTACTTTATTCCTTTTTTTCTCGGTTAGCTGGGGTGTCCATCACGCAGTTAGGGAGAGCTGTCATCCCCAGATATTTCTGAAAAAGCTTATTGGGCTTTTCCAGCCCTTTTTACCGTGCAGCTCTACTGAAATCCAACCCGCTTTCACATTTTATGAATTAGGTTGCAATACTTCTGGTGAGGAGAAGGGACATTATAACTCACCCTCCTCATTCGTCAATGAACCCGAGGTCTGTCTTTTTTTATTTAGCTTCATTTGATTTTTCTTTTTGACATATCTATTTTATGGAAACGGTGATTGAAGATCTAAACATTGTGCAAATTCAGGACGTCCCCTCACAAGAACACTCAGTGAATTTCAAATCAGATTTAATCATCTTATCAATAAGCTTTTGTTCAGGTTGCCAAATGGTATATGAGGAACCACTCCTGTCCCCATTTGAGCTTTGCTTTTTTGTTTCACAGGCCAGGCTTGGATAGGATTAGAACCGTTTTGTAATCTACTCTCAGATGTCCCCTTTAAGTCCAGCGCAACTTGTGGTAGACCGCCCTCGGCCTACTGTCCGGTCACACGTTTGTCATCCTTCGCACAGCCCCATGATAAATATCCTTAAAACACATTAAGCAATGTCTGACATCGCCTAAATGAACTACCTACCACCACTTGACTATTGGTCAGAATCTGTTCACAGGTTTGGGATCTGTCGGTCGCTCCCAGTTCCAGGATAAGTTTAATAGTACTGACTTTGAGTAAATGTACTCATCCCGTATTCCATTGGTATCAAATATCGATTGAATCCTGCTAACTATGCCATCTGTTAGCGGGAAAGAATCCTGGAAGAATCAGTCCACACTTAGGTCTGCTCCAAAAGGCGAACAATTTATTGATTACGCTGGCAGGAGGTAAGCTGCTGGGAACTCCATGCGCTTCTTCGCTGAACAAAGGGAAATCATTGATATTAATACATTTTCAAACAGTTACTCAGCCCACTTTTGCTGGACACCGAGCCAATCCAAGGTGGCGCCGAAGCGAGGTGACTTCTTGCAAGCAGTGCCCAGCTTCTAATTCTATCTTTTACTCTCGTTCTATGCTTCTAAAACTTCATTCTAACTCTTTTAAACTCTCTAACAATGTTCTTCCCTGCTGCCATCAGACTTTTGAATGGACCTAACTTGTATTAAGTTGATCTTTTCTCTACACCTTGCTATAACTGTAACATTATATTCTGCAGTCTCTCCTTCCTTCCCTATGTACGGTATGCATTGTTTGTACAGCAAGCAAGAAACAATACTTCTCACTGTACACTAATACATGTGACAATAATAAATCAAATCAAATAAATCAAATCAAAAGATTATAGATTAGATATAGATCCAATGATGGGGCTGCATGATCAACTCATGGACAGGCAGAGGATTCGTAATGATGTTATCCAAATCCTTACCAACTGCCCCTTGGGTTTCACAATAGCTCGCAAGCTTGAGACGTCCTCATTTTGACCTTGTTAGCTGGTTCCATTGTTCGGAGACAACTAACTTCCTGTCGTAATCTTGTCTAGCTGCAGAATGGGTCATTGTGGGTGTCTGTGTAAGATGAGTTGCTGCATGAATGTGGTCAAGTAAACCCCATGATGCCTCTGCAACTTGTTATCCTCCATTTTGACTAGGATTTGTACATTCTTAGTTTATTGCAAACAGTGAGTATTGAATATAAATATAACATATAATACAGGTGCCTCTGCCCTGGGAACTCACCCCAACATAACCTTTGATTATCCTGTATCCATGGGCATGATTTTCCCACTGCATTGTGTCCTGCGCCAATCCAGGTGTGCCAGGTGAATCGTGGGAGAGACCCAAATCGAGGTTTGTGCCCGAACCATTTTGCAGCTCACTTGGCACACTCTCGATAGCGAGTTCACAAAAATGTCATGACGGTCATTAAGCCTCATTTGCATTCATTCCAATCTCATTAGCGAGATTGAAGTCAAATGCATCATCCTCCCGGAATTGCACTACTCCACAGCGAGAAGTCACATGGGCATGGTTTAATACTCCTTTTCCAAAATGTGAAGCTGCTGCAATGGCTACTGAGGGTAAGTGAGGAGGTGAGTAGCCATTTCCATTTACCAGCAGGAGGTCAAGGGCACCAGAGCTACTGCCCCATTGCTCAGGGGAGGAGGGGTGGTGGTTGAGGTTAATCGGGGGACTTATTTTGGGGTTGCCCCTGGGTCTGGGGGATGAGGAGCTTTGTGTCTGTGAGGCCTTCAAGCCATCTTTAAATATTGAGGAGACCATACCAGGGGCAACCACAGCTGCAGCCTTTGTCCTACCAAACTCTTCCCTGCTGTGGCTTCTCTCAGGAAAGTCAATTTCACTCCCTTTGACTGTGAGCAACCTCTAGCTTCACAGCTGAGACTATTTCAAATGAGGAATTAGCCTTGTTAGTTGTGAGAGCACTTCACACTCCTCAACTCTTAAGTTCCTCCTCAAAATAAGAGATGCCATGTCCGAGATGATTAGTGGACTAGATGTCCTGCAACCTTTTATGCCTGAACAGTGTGCATGAGCTCTAAGAGCATCAGCAAAATAGAAACAGCTGCCAACAATCAAACACTAAAGAGCAGGGCTTCACCACTGTGGATCTTCTCGCAGCCAAAGGGTGTAGATGAGCGGACAGCTAAGCACAGCCTCCCTAATGTTGCTGCCAGAGGTCTGGGGTCTGGGGGTTCCTGATCTGCCTGGGGGTGAGAGTGCAGAGCGTGGTTGCAGCACAACTGGCTCTCTGGGTGGCACTCTGAGAGAAGGCGGGAAAGTCATGGTTAGGACGGGGGAGATCCAGGGGATTTGCGGGTCCTTGGATGGAAGCCCTAACTGATTATCGGTCACTCTCCTTCTCCAATTCCTTCCAGATAGAGAAATGTTTGCCGGTGTAGATCCCGCGGAAGCTGTCCTCTCTGTGCTTGTTGCAGTCGAAGCGGACAGGCGGCGAAGATGGCAACAAGGCAATCGCAGGCTGGAGGCGGG
Source organism: Scyliorhinus torazame (assembly GCF_047496885.1). NCBI lineage: Eukaryota > Metazoa > Chordata > Chondrichthyes > Carcharhiniformes > Scyliorhinidae > Scyliorhinus > Scyliorhinus torazame. Next base: position 229,376,271 of record NC_092707.1, on the reverse strand, counting down.
ACCACATGTGCAAGGGGCTGCCGCACAGCCCGAAGACCTGTAGCTTAACAATGCTAATGAAAAATCCTTTTGATCATCAAACGCCTTTTTGAACAGTTGTTTCACTATTCCGACTCCTTTCTCGGCTTTCCCATTGGATTGGGGATATAACGGACTGGATGTGATGTGTTGGAAGTTGTATCCTTCTGCAAATGACAACCATTCCCAACTACTGAAACACGGTCCATTATCCGTCACGACTTTTAGGGGTATGCCATGTCGAGCAAATACTGACTTCGCAGCTCTTATGATTGTGTGAGCAGTCAAATCTGTCAACGTTATGACTTCAGGATAATTGGAATAGTAATCTATGATTATCAGATAATCATTTCCTCTGAAATAGAACAAGTCCATCCCAACCTTTAACCATGGGTTAGTGACAATTTCACTCGATGCAAAGGTTTCTTTGCACTGGGATGGTTGATGTGTTTGACAGACACTACGGGCTGAATTCTCCGCCGGCGTGATTCTCCGTTTTGCCGGCGCCGAGGGTTTCCCGGCGGCTTGGAGTTGCCCCACAATGGGAAACCCCATTGACCGGCCAGCATAACGGGGAATCCCGCCGGTGGGCCGAGGCAGAAAAGTGGCGCGGCTGGGCGGAGAATCCAGCCCGATATTCTTGAATGTAGTTGTCAACATCTTTATTGATGCCTGGCTAACATACTGATTGCCTGGCATGTCTTTTACATTGATGCCCTTCATGTATCTTTTCTAAAATACTTCATCGTAAGCAGGACGGTAGACCGGGGGGCACTACTTTAACAGGAATCCATTGACAACAGTCAGGTCATCCTTGACACTTCTAAAACTGCTACAGCTGCCATTAGGCCATCCTTCTCTCAGATGTTTGATCACCTGCTGAAGTATTGTATCTTTTTCAGTCTCGTCACAAATTAAGCTTAGTTGTGCACCAGCTACTGGTAACATGTCTGCGATAAATGTGGCTTGTGCTTCCACATTTAGTATAACTTCAAAAGCTGTCTCATCGTTGTAACTCATAGCTCTTGACAATGAATCTGCTGCAGCTAGTTCTTTGCCCGGAGTATAGACTAACGTAAAATCGTATCTACGCAGCTTCATCATCATCCTTGGAGCCTCGGCGACATGTCGTTGAGATGCTTCTTTATTATGTTGACCAAAGGACGGTGATCAGTTTCCACAGTGAAATGCGGCAGGGCAAAGACATAATAATGGAACTTGCTTATGCCCATTAGTAGACCTAAGCATTCTTTCTCTATTTGTGCATATCTCTGTTCCGTCGGAGTCATGGCACATGATGCAAATGTAACTGATTTCCATTGATCAATTTCTGCTTTCTGTAACAAGACTGCTCCAATCTCATTCTGACTGGCATCAGTTGCAATCTTGGTTTCCTTGGTGGAATCAGAAAATGCAAATACCGGAGCTGTAGTTAGTGACGATTTCATGTCTTGCCACTCAGCTGCATGCTGGGGTGTCCACAGAAATTCAACCTTCTTTTTAATAAGATTTCTTAATGCTGTTGTTCTGCTGGGCAGATTGGGAATAAATTCGCCCATTAAAATTTACTGCACCCAGCATCTGTAGAATTGCCTTCTTATCTTTCAGTATTGGCATCTGACCAATGGCATGAATTTAGTTTGATCTGGTTGTACACCTTCTTTTGAGATGATATCATCGAGAAACTTTAATTTCTGGATGCCGAATTGGCATTTTTCTCTGCTCAACTTTAAACCATACAAATTAACTCTGGTCGGGACTTTCATAAGTCTTTCGCAGTGTTCTTCAGGAGTGTTGGACCACATGATCACATCATCCACATAGACTCGAACACTGGAGGTTGGATTCTCCATTTTGGAGACTAAATCCGCACACCGGCGTGAAAACGGTGGTCTCTTACACCAGGAAAACTGGTGCAAAACGGCCACCGATTCACCGTTTTGCTGGGGGCTACCAGGGAGGCAGCATAGAGCTCGCAGCTCGAGCTGCCGATACAGCCTTCAGCACTTCCGGTTCCATGGCCGTGCCGTGCTCCATGGCCGTGCTCAGCCCGCGGACCCGGACAGCAAAAGTAGTGCCCCCCTTCTGCCGCTGGCGTGCCCCGAAACGCCCGCCCACAGTGCCCCCAGCCTCAAATGAAGCCCGTGGATCGGCGTTCCCCCGACTGTGGCAGCCCCAGACTGATTCCACAGCCGCCACGCGAGGTACCCAGACAGTGTGAGCACACATAACCCACGTCATCGGGAATTTGACCAGTTGGGGACAGAGCATCGCGGGGCTGGCTTCAGGCAATGACCTGAGGCCGTGGATAATTTGCGCGGCGTATTCCTAGAGTCGTAGTTGCCAGAATCCTTTGGAGGAGTCCAGTTTTGTGAAGTACTTGGCATGAGCCATTTCTGCTGTGATTTTTTTCACTTTTAGATATTGGGTAATGTTCTCTTTTGATGTTGCTATTTAAATCTTTCGGATCTATACATATTGTAAGTCCCCATTTGGTTTGCGCACACAACATAGAGCTTACCCAGTCTGTCGGCTCAGTCACCTTCAATATGATTTTGCATTGTTGCATTCTATCTAATTCATCCTTGAGACGGTCTCTTAATGGCGCTGGTACTCTTCTGGGTGCATGTATCACTTGCTTAGCGTCACTTTTAAGTTTAATGATGTAAGTGAATAGTAATGTATCCATTCCACGAAATACATGCTTGAACTTGCTCAGTATTTCCTCAATTCTACCATTGAGGGAGCCATTTAATGCATTGGCTGTGTGAATTCTTAGCACCAAATTTAATTGAATGCACCCATCTACACCAATTAATGATGATTTCGCAGCATCAACAATTTCAAATTCTAATGGTATGCGGATGTCACAGTTCTGTACTGTGAGACAGCAGGAAACTTTAGTGGAAATTGCGTTCACGTTGTAGTCTGTCAGCCAACATTTGGACTGCCTTGTGGTGATATGCATCACTGTAAATACACAAGGGGTTAATGTAAATACACTTAGACTAGATAAACATGAGAGGGAGCACCAGAGACATGACACACAGACATTCAGCCAATAGGTCAATAAGATAGGACACGACCAATGGGCAGTCAAGACACACACAGAGGTGACACTACCACAAGGGGCTACCCATATATAAAGACTCAGCACACATGCTCTCTCTCTTTCCAGTGGAGACACTTAGTGAGTACAGTCAGGGTTGATTGAAACACATCACACCCACCACGTGGATTGTAGCAGACTGGTTAGTTAGTCTGAGTAGCTATAGCAGGATTAACAGGAGAGTCGAATCCAAGTAGGAGAATCGTTAACAGTTTAATAAATGTGTTAAAGCTATCTCCAAGTCTGAACCTTCCTTTGTCAGAGTGCACATCAAGGAAGCAGCTTATGCTACGTCAAGAGCATAACAAAACATGGCACCAAGGGGTGACTGTTCAAATCCATATAGTTTCAACTCAGCAAACCGTGACAACCAGCAACAGCACCCAGGCAAGATGATCGAGATTCCGGTTCCACAGCGGCTCAGGGGCCACGGCAATCTCAGTGCAAATTGGCGTGCATTCAGGCAAAGGTTTGAGATCTTCCTGCTAGCAGCCGACCTACAAGACGTGGCCGATGCTGAAAAGACAGAGCTTCTGCTCACCATCGCGAGTGCAAGAGCAGAAGAAATCTTCAAAACATTCAGGTTCTCCAAAGAGCAAGACAAGAGTGAATTCCAGACAGTCCTGGACAAGTTCGAACGATACTGCGAAGAAAAGACAAAGAAACCAACAGAAAACGGTAAAAGAGGTGCCAATACTAACCACGAGGCCGAAGTACTGGAGCAACGAACGACAATTTTGATTGGTGGCCATCTTGGAAAAGGTGCCGCACGTGCGCAGTTGAGAGAAATGCGCAAAGTAAAGGAACAGCGATCTGCGCATGCGCAATCCATTCCTACGCTCTACGTCACAAGCATCATGACATCAGAGGCCCTGGACCACGCCCACTTAAAGGGGAAATGTCCTAAAACACACAAAAAAAATGTTAAGCCTCAAAACAAGATTCTTTTACCTGGAAAGACAGCACAATGCCTGAAATTCGACCAGCAACTGAAAGTAACCACCGCAGAACCCTGCAACAAGTAGTTAGCACTGCCCTAGAAGATGATATGTTTTTTGAAGACGACTCAGACGAGGATTTCATCATTGGCGATGGCGACCCCAGTACCAAATCCGAACCGCAACGAGATGTGTTCTACAGTGAAGAATCCGACACAGACACGGATGTGTTCTTCGGATTTGAGGGGCATCATTCTCCGCCGGCGGGAGTCTCCGTTTTGCCGGCGCCTGGGGGTTTCCCGACGGCATGGGGCTGCCCCACAATGGGAAACCCCATTGACCGGCCGGTGTTACGGAGACTCCCGCCGGCCGGTCGGGGCAGAAATGTGGCGGGGCGGGTAGGAGAATTTCGCCCGAGGTTCTTCAGCCTAGCATATATGACATCCCGACTCGTGAGTGCAGGATTATGCTGCGGCCTGACACCGAGAGACAGAGAGCGGTACAAGCCCACAGAGAGCGGCCTGCTGCCACTCAGAGAGTCATCCACACACCGCGAAGATTGGTCACGCTAAAATTGCCCCTTAGTTGAAAACATTTTTTGAAAAAAGGTCCCTCTGATCCTGGTGCTTCCCAGGGTTCTCCCGTTCATCATGTATTCCCTTGCCTTGTGTTTCCTGCCCAAGTGCACTTATCAGGATTGAATTCCATTTGACACTGATCAGCCCACCAGACCAGCCCGTCTATATCCTCCTGTAATCTAATATCTTCCTCACTATTTAGCACACCGCCAATTTCCCTTTAATTTGTGAACTCACCAATCAACCCTCCTACACTCTGTGTAAATCATTTATGTCAACCACAAATAGTAAGGGCCCCAACACTGATCCCTGCGGGAGCCCACTGGACACAGGCTTTCAGTCAGAAAAACACCCCTCGACCATCACCCTCTGCTTCCTGCCACTCAGCCAATTCTGGATCCAATTTGCCAAATTTCCTTGGATCCCATGAACTCTTACCTTTGCTGTCAGTTTCCCATTGTGACCTTATCAAAAGCCTTGCTGAAGTCAAATGCATTTCCCTCATCGACACGTCTCTCTATGGGCTGGATTCTCCGTGCCATGTATCAACGCTGCCTGTGGCCCACCCCCCAATGCTCCGCCCCCGACCGGCCGAGTTCCCAACAGCGTGGGTCTCTCATGGTCTCACCCGTCGGGAACCCGGGCCGATCCACGTGCAGGGGAGGACATTATTAGGGGCTGAGGGCACTGTGGGGGGGGGGGGTCCGGGGCACGTGAGCCGGCTGAAGGGGGGTACTATTTTGTGGGCCGGGTCCGCGATCGGCGGCCGCCATGTAGCACGGCGCCGCTGCTGCCGTGCGCATGCGCGACCACGGACCCGGCAATTCTCCGGGGCATATTGGCAGCTAGAGCCAGGTGCTCGACGCTGCCGTCCTGCTAGCCCCCAGCAAAACGGGGAATCTCATGGCACCATCTTGAAGAAGAGTAAGTGATTAGTACATCTTGAAGAAGAGTTAAGGAGTTCCTTCCAGTGTCCAATGCAACATTTATATCCCAAGTAGCATCATTAAAATTGGTTATTTAGTCATGATCACGTAGCTGTTTGGGGGATCTTGCTGTGTGTAAAATTGGCTGCTGCACTCCCTATATTAAAACAGCGACTACACTTCAAAAGTAGATGCAATTGCTGTAAAGCATTTTGGGATGGCCTGAGGTTGTGAAAGATGCTACATAAATGTGTGATTTTAAAAACTTCTTTCTTTGTCCAAGGCCTTAATTCCTGCAGTTTAAATCTTTCGATTGATCTTCTAAATATGAGACATGAGATTGCATTCCATGGATCTGCACCCTTCAATTGCTACAGTAATGATACCTGGATCACAAGGGATGAGTTACGAGGAGAAATTACTCAAATTAGACTTTTTTTCGCTTGAATTTAGAAGGTTAAGGGGTGATCTGATTGAAGTATTTCTGATATCAACAGGGAAAGACAGTGTAGATAAAGATAAACTATTTTCACTGGTTGGAGATTCTAAAACTAGTGTGCATAGTCTAAAAGTTAGGGCTAGACCGTTCAGGAGAGATGTTAGGAAGAACTTCTTCACTCAAAGAGTGACAGAAGTTTGCAACTCTCTTCCAAAAAAGGGGCTGTTTAGCACAGGGCTAAATCACTGGCTTTGAAAGCAGACCAAGGCAGGCCAGCAGCACAGTTCAATTCCTGTGCCAGCCTCCCCGAACAGGTGCCGGAATGTAGCGACTAGGGTCTTTTCACAGTAACTTCATTTGAAGCCTACTTGTGATTTTCATTTCATTTCAAACAGCAGTTTGTTAATTTTAAATCTGAGATACATAGATTTTTGTTAAGCAAAGATATTAAGGAATATGGGCCAACGGCAGGTTTATGTAGTTAGGCCACAGATCAGCCTGAATGGCATATTCCTGTTCCTATGTTCCCAAGACCCGATGCCAAACCCAAAAGTTCTATTCTAACTGGATGACCACACACCCAGGAACTGGAATGGTTTCCACACAATAATGCACTCCACAGCTCCCACTGCTCGGAATACGCATCTATTAAGGCCTTAAAATTTCCCTTTACTCCCATGTGAATTGCACACACTTAAAGCACTTGTTTTGCTGTTGCAGTTTTCCACCTTACCTCAAATTATGCAAATATTTGCATGGGTCACAGCGTTTCTTCAGATGAACCCACACAGTCTGGAACAGTTCTCCCATTGGAATGTCACACGGATTATCGTGTACTATTTATGGAACAAGCTGTCAGACAGTAAAAGGCTTTACGGGCTTCTGTCTCCATCTAGCTGGCATTTTACCCAACGTTTTTGTGGGAGGCAGTCAAGCTTCAACGTAAATGCTTAAATTGGTGAAAGAAAGTGCGGCACAGTGGTTAGCACTGTTGCTTCACAGCTCCAGCGTCCCAAGTTCGATTCCCGGCTTGGGTCATTGTGCGTTCTCCCCGTGTCTGTGTGGGTTTCCTCCGGGTGCTCCAGTTTCCTCCCACAGTGCAAAAATGTGCAGATTAGGTGGATTGGCCATGCTAAATTGCCCCGTACAGTCAAAAAGGTTCGGTTGGGTTACTGGGTTATGGGAATAGGGTGGCGGTGTGGGTTTAAGTAGGGTGCTCTTTCCAAGGTCTGGTGCAGACTCGATGGGCCGAATGGCCTCCTTCTGCACTGTAAATTCTATGAATCTATGAATGAATAAAATAAAGCAAAGAATCAAGGAAATAACGAGCTTGCATTTATATTGCAAGTTTCACAAATTTAGAATTTTCCAGGGCATTCCCTGAGTGGTTTTTGAAGTGTAGTCACAGTTTCAGTGTAAGAAACACAAGGTGTTGAATCCTCCGAGGAGTGGTAAACACCTGCCATGCCACTTCTTATTTATTTTTTAAACAGCGCTGGAGCACGCATTTCTCACCTGGACGTCCAGTTGCCGCCTGTCCTCCATGTGCCCTGCCCAAGCACCCCCGGCTGCAGCGGGAGCTTTGGGTTCGGACTACTTCTCGCTGACTAGGGGCATGAGGCAGGGATTGTCTCTGCTTCTGTTTGCTCTGGCAATACAGCCGCTTACCATGGCACTCAGATATGCCAATAGGTGGAGGGGATAAATCGGGGAGGGTTGGAGCTTAGGTTGTCCTTGTGCGCGGATGACCTGCTTCTTTATATTAGGTACCCAGTATCCACTATGGATGAGATAATGAAGCTGCTTGGGAGCTTTGCCTCCTCTCTGGATATAAGTTGAATCTGGATAAGAGCCAATATTTCCTGGTTAACCCCCTTCAGGAAAGGGAGTCCGTCAAGGGGAGTTACTGTACTATCTCGCACAGGGCTGATGGGGTGGGATTGATTATCTTCCCCGTGGTCCTTGCGGAGTACAAGCTCCCCCGCTAGGGGCGGGAAATCTCTATTAACTTCTGTATAAAAGGTCGGCCTGCAAGGCACCGACCAGAGCAGAACCCGGTAGGAATCTACCGGACTGCGTCTATGTCCTATTGTAAATAAAACTTTGCTTCTTTATTTTACTCGGTGTGGACTCGGGGGCGAGATTCTCCGACCCCCCGCCGGGTCAGTGAATCGCCGGGGGACAGCGTGAATGCCGCTCCCGCCGGCTGCCGAATTCTCCGGCGCTGGGGATTTGGTGGGGGCGGAAATCACGCCGCGCCAGTCAGTGGCCGCTAGCAGCGACCCCCCCCCCCCGGCGATTCTCCGGCCCGTGATGGGCCGAGTGGCCGCCCGTTTTTTTTGCCGGCCCCGCCGGCGTAAATTAGAGTAGGCCCTTACCCGCGGGACCTGGTGGCGTGGGCAGCCTCTGGGGTCCTTGGCGGGGCGTGGGGGAATCTGGCCCCGGGAGGTGCGCCCATGGTGGCCTGGCCCACGATCGGGGCCCACCAATCCGCGGGTGGCCCTGTGCCGTGAGGGCACTCTATTCCTCTGCACCGGCGGCTGTAGCGGTCCGCCATGGCCGGTGCGGAGACTAAGCCCTCTGCGCAAGTGCTGGGATGACGCCAGCAGACGCTGGCAGTCCCACGCATGCGCCAACTTGCACTGGCTGGCGGAGGCCCTTCGGCGCCAATTGGCGTGGCGCCAAGACCCTTCCCCGCCGGCCGGCATGGCGCAAACCTCTCCGGGGCCGGCCTGGTCCCTGAAGGTGCGGAGGATTCCGCACCTTTGGGGCGGCCCGACGCCGGAGTGGTTCACGCCACTCCGTCCCGCCGGAGTTGCCCACCCTGCCGATTACGGCACCCTGGGTAATGGGGTCAAATCTGACTTACAGAAGTGGGATAACCTCCCCCTGTCCTTGGTGAGCAGGGTGCAGACAATTACGGTCAATGTGCTCCTGAGATTTTTATTTCTTCTTCAATGTCTCCCCACTTTTCTCCTCAAGTCCTTCTTTGTCAAAATTAATAAATTAGTGTCCTCATTTATTTGGGTGGGTAAGACCCCAAGGATCTGTTGGGCGTTCCTCCAGAGAGATAGGCAGTCAGGAGGCTTGGCTTTACCCAATTTATTATCTTATAATTTGGCAGCCAATATTCAGAAGGTACTGTTGTCGTTCAGTGACCCGGGTTCCACATGAAGCAAATGGAAACGAGTTCTTGTAAGGGCTTGAGTCTTGGTGCATTAGTAACCGCTTTGCTGCCATTCTGTCTGGTAAGATTTTCCCTGAATCCAGTAGTGATGTCCACCCTGAGAATCAGAGGCAGTCCGGACAGTATTTTAAACTCTGTTCCATGTCTTTGCTGGCCACAATCTGCAATAACCAACTTTTTTTTACCAGCGGTTTGAACTCAATATTTAGATCATTGGAGGGAAGGGTTTGGAGAGGTTTGGGGACCTGTTCATGGAGGGAAGGTGTGCCAGCTTTAAGGAGCTGTCAGAGAAATTTCAATTCAGAAAATTCTCTGAGGACTTTTACCTACAAAGAGTGAGCACTGAGTGATTCCATCTCATTTGAAACCTTCTCGGAGTCACCAGGAGAGAGTGCTTTAGTCATGGCCATTTTGCTAGATCCCGTTGGTCTGGATGAAGAATGGGCGGAGCACACAAGGCCAGGCAGAGCAAGACAAGTTCTCTCCTGTAGGTGCATCCCTCCTCCTCGAGATTGCTTCCACCAGGATATCCAGTGCTATATCGGAGAAGTTGTGTGCCTTCCTTTTTGGTCCCTAAGCAACGTGCTACATAGATCCATAGAAGATAGGAGCAGGAGGAGGCCTTCAAGCCTTGTTGTACCCTCAATAATGATGCCAGAGAGTAAAACGGTAAAGAAGGCTTTAATAAGCTAAGAACTAGCCTGGTGCCGAGAACGGGTGCTTACTGGGTGCCGCCTGCAAGGTGGCCCCTTATATACGACTCCCAGGTGGGCGGAGCCAGAGGCAGCGTGCCCCAGGGTTCCAAGCCCGGTCTTAAAGGGGACATCACCTTACATGCTGATAAGAGTACAGTAAAACACTAACCGTTCATCACATTCACTTCCTGTTTAAAAAAACAAAGTCCGGCGGGGTGAAGTGGAATCACAAGTCCATTTGTTTCGGTGGCCTGATCGTCCTCATCGACCTCCTCAGCTCGGGTGGTGGTGCAGCGGGCACGGACGTCTTAGTCAGGTTACGTCCGGGGGCACGGTGGTCGGAGCCTTAGTCTGAGTCGGGGTAGGGGATCGGGGCGCAGGGGAAATAGCTGGGGCTGGGGGTAGTGGTGCCTGCACCGGCAGGGGATGTAGAGGGGGGGAGGGCGCTAGGGGGCGCCCGCGGTCGGTGTCCACTGACGGGGAGTGGGACCGGGGGTGGGGGGGGAGTAGTGGGTGCCGGATCCCGCAGAGGAGCCATGAGGGAGGGCCAGAAATAGAGTGGAAATAGTCTGTAGTGGGGGAACCAGCGGGTGCCAGATCCCAGAGGGAAACCGTGTCTTGCCTGCCATCGGGGTACTCGACGTAGGCGTATCGGGGGTTCGTATGTAGTAATCGGACCCTCTCGACCAGGGGGTCCGTCTTATGGCTCCTCGCGTGCCTCCGGAGAAGAACAGGTCCCGGAGCCGTCAGCCAAGGTGGAAGCGAGATCCCGGAGGTGGAACTCCTGGGGAAGACAAACAAGCGGTTGTGAGGGGTCTCATTCGTGGCCGTGCAGAGGAGCGACCTAATGAAGTCGAAGGCATCGGGTAGGACCTCCTGCCAGCGGGTGGTTGGGAGACTTCTTGACTGCAGGGCCAGAAGGACAGTCTTCCAAACTGTCACGTTCTCCCTCTCCACCTGCCCGTTTCCCCGCGGGTTATAACTGGTCGTTCTGCTCGAGGCGATGCCTTTGCTGAGCAGATACTGACGCAGTTCATCGCTCATGAACGATGCACCCCGGTCGCTGTGAATATAAACGAGGAAACCAAACAGGGCGAAGATGCTGTGCAGTGCCTTAATCACAGTGGCTGAGGTCATCTCGGGGCAGGGGACGACGAATGGGAAGCGGGAGAACTCGTCGATGATGGTAAGGAAGTAGGCATTGCGGTTGGTGGACGGGCGGGGGCTCTTGAAGTCCACACTTAGTCGCTCAAAGGGCCCTGAGGCCTTCACGGGACGATCCTTGTCTGACCGATAGAAGTGCGGTTTGCACTCCGCGCAGATCTGGCAGGCCCTGGTCATGGCCTTGACCTCCTCGGTTGAGTAAGGTAGGTTGCGGGACTTGATAAAGTGGACGAGCTGGGTAACCCCCGGGTGAAAGAGGTCATTGTGGGTGGCTTGCAGGCGGTCCTCCTGCGCGTTGGCGCACGTGCCGTGGGACAGGGCATCTGGGGGCTCGTTGAGCTCCCCTGGACGATACTTGATATCGTACGAGTAGGTGGAGAGTTCGATCCTCCACCTCAAAATTTTATCGTTTTTTATTTTGCCCTGTTGTGCGTTATCAAACATGAAGGCTACCGACCGTTGGTCGGTGACGAGGGTGAATCTCCTACCGGCTAGGTAGCGCCTCCAGTGCCGCACAGCCTCCACAATGGCTTGTGCCTCCTTCTCAACTGCAGAGTGCCGAATCTCGGAGGCGGTGAGGGTTCGGGAGAAGAACGCTACTGGTATGCCTGCCTGGTTGAGGGTAGCAGCCAGGGCAATGTCTGACGCATCGCTCTCTACCTGGAAAGAGATAGTTTCGTCCACCGCGTGCATAGCGGCCTTGATGATGTCGGCCTTGATGCGGCTGAAGGCCAATCGGGACCCACTGGGCTTAATAGGAGAAAAGCCCCACGCACCATTTGAGGGCCTTGAGGCTGCGGGGAGAGGAAGTTCCTTAAGGGGGCGCATGCGGTCGGGGTCGGGACCTAGGACCCCGTTTTCCATGACATAGCCGAGGATGGCTAGCCGGGTTGTGTGGAAAACGCATTTTTCCTTGTTGTAGGTCAGGTTGAGGGCTCGGGCGGTCTGGAGGAACTTTTCGAGGTTTGCGTCATGGTCCTGCTGATCATGGCTGCAGATGGTGACGTTGTCCAAGTACGTGTATGTAGCCCGCAAGCCGTACTGGTCCACCATTTGGTCCATTGCCCTCTGGAAGATGGAGACCCCATTTGTGACGCCGAAGGGGACCCTGAGGAAGTGGAAGAGCCGGCTGCTTCGAAGGCAGTATAGGGGCGGCCTTTCGGTCGGATAGGGAGCTGGTGGTATGCGGATTTGAGATCGACCGTGGAAAATGCCCGGTATTGGGTGATCCGATTTACCATTTCTGCTATGTGGGGAAGGGGGTACACATCGAGCTGCGTGAAGTGGTTTATGGTCTGGCTATAATCCACGACCATCCGTTTCTTTTCCCCGGACCGGACTACCACCACTTGTGCTCTCCAGGGGCTGTTGCTAGCCTCGATGATCCCCTCGCCCAGTTAACGCTGGACCTCTGACTTGATAAAAGACTTGTCTTGGGCACTGTACCGCAGGCTCCTGGTGGCGACGGGCTTACAGTCGGGAGTGAGGTTCGCGAATAGAGAGGGGGGTGCGACTTTCAGTGTCACAAGGCTGCACACCGTGAAGGGGGGGGCAAGGGTCCGCCGAACTTCAGTGTCAGGCTTCCGTGGCTGCACTGGAATTCCAGTCCGCGCAGCAGAGGGAAGCAGAGGTGAGGGAGGATATGCAGTTTGAAACGGGTGTATTCGGCGCCCTGGATCGAGAGATGGTTTGGGACACGGGATGGGTGCGCAAGGAGCAGCGCCTTACCGTTTCTGGATGAATAAAGCTCTCCGTGCTCCCGGAGTCGAAAAGTCATGGAGTGTCGCGCCCGTTGACCTGGACCTGCATCATAGAGTTCTGCAGGTGTTTTGGCTGCGTTTGGTCGAGGGTGATCGTTCGCAGTTGCGGGTCGTCCGAGTCCTCAGCCGAGTCGGATTTGTAAAATAGCCGCCGCCGTCGATCGCACGTGTTGGGTCAAGAAGATGGCCGTCGCCAAGATGGCCACCCCCATGATTCGCACGAGGCAGATGATGCGTCAGGAGGGGGCATTTCGGGTCAATGCGCAGCCGCGTTGTGAGGCCTGCGGGGCTGTGAGCCTGATTTTCGGGCTTGCTGTTCGTTGTGTTTCTGGCCCTTGGGCCTGGCCAGGCAGACCCTCGCAAAATGCCCCTTCTTCCCGCCGTTTCTGCAGACGGCGGAGAGGGCTGGGCAGTGTGGGAGTGGGTGCTGGCCCTGCCCACAGAAATAGCACGGTGTGCCCCTGATCTGGGCGGGTCGCCGCACGGCGCAGGCCCGTAATGTGGCCGAATTTAGGGAAGTCCGAGGGGGGCTCGCAGGGTCCACGGGGTACGTGCCTAAATTATGTCGGGCCACTTCCAGCGAGGTGGCGAATGTTAGCGTGTCCTGGAGGTCTTTTGCCCCGTTTTCGAGTAGTCGCTGCCAGATGTAGGTCGAGCGGATGCCAGACATGAAAGCGTCTCTGATGTGCAGGTTCTTATGGATTTCCCCCGTCACTTCCTGATGATTACAGTTCCTGGCGAGCGCGGTGGGTTTTTCTATGAATTCGTCTAGCAATTTCCCCCAAGCGCTGCCGGCAGGTAGAGAGCAGATGCCGGGCATGTACCTCGTTGATGGGTTTGACAAACCGCTTGCGTAGTATCTCGACCGCCTCTTCGTAGGTAGTCGCCTTTTCGAGCGTGGTGGAGATTCTGTGACTCACCCTGGCGTGGAGTAGGCTAAGCTTGCATGGCCCCAGGACAGGGGTCTCTGAGGAGTCCAGGTAAGCCTCGAAGCATCGGAGTCAGTATTGAAAAATTTCCTTTGCCTCCGGTGTCCGTGCTTCCAGATTGAGCTTCTCTGGTTTTAGGCCTGTGTCCATCCTGACGTAGTTTAGCTTATTAAATTGTTGTACCCTCAATAACGACGCTGGAGAGTAAAACGGTAAAGAAGGCTTTAATAAGGTAAGAACTAGCCTGGTGCCGAGACGGGTGCTTACTGGGTTCCGCCTGCAAGGCACCTTATGTATGACTCGGGTGGGTGGAGCCGGAGGCGGAGTCCCCCAGGGTTCCAAGCCCAGTCTTAAAGGGGACATCACCTTACATGATGATAAGGGTACAATAATACAATAACCGTTCATCACAAGCCTGCTCCGCCATTCATCATGATCATCCAACTCAATAGCCTAATCCTGCTTTCTCCCCATAGCCTTTGATCCCATTCTCCTGCTGCTACATACTCTTCATGCTGCTCTGCCCCAACACATCACCCCTCACTTTTCGTGGATATAGGGGTAAGGAGCTCAATTAAAATTGCATCTTACCAGCACTTGAGCGTTAATACTGCAAGTGTCTGGTTCAGCATTGCAAGCAAGTTCAAATTATACAAATTGGCAGTTAAGACCAAATCCTTGTGCTAAATCTAGACTTTCAAACAGCTGAGTTTTATGAGAGATTATTTGTAGATGAGTGTAGATTATATGTTTAGTATCAACTGTGTATTATATAGGAGTAAGAGTCCAATCCAATTAAGTAGTGTTAATAAATTTATAGCTTTGTTCAAGTAAAAAGCTATTTGTGGTCATTGTGAACTCTATGTCAACTATCCTTAAAATTAGCAACACCTAGAACACCACACTTGCTGTTCACAATGTTGTTTCCTCAACATCAGGGAGACCATGGGCAGGATTCTTCATTTGGGATACTAGGGACGGGATTCTCCATCTTGCACGACCCGTTTTCTGGTGCGCGTGCCTCCGCCAGCAGCGGGACCCTCCTGATTTCCCATTGTAGACATCCCTACGCCGTCGGGAAATCCTCAGGCATGAGTGCACTGCCGGCGAAGCGGAGGATCCTGCCGACAGAGAATCCACCCCTGGATTCTCCCACCAGAGTAAAATCTCTCCTGGTCTGCGCTGGTGCTAAGAGCAGCACCCAGGAGCAATTCATTCTTTCTTGTCATGTACATTTATGCATGGTGTGGAGCTCCCAGGATTTAGTTCTGAATCCTGCTAGGGCAGCCCGATACCGAGGTCTGGGGGCTGGTTACCCTTCCTACCTACAACCCAAATCCTGATATGAGGGTGTCTCTGATATAGGGGATGTCTGATAGTTGGTGTCTCTGTTGGGAGGGGGGTCTCTAATATGGGATGGTCTCTGATATGAGTATCTCTGATATAAGGGGTCTCTGATATGGAGGGGATCTCAAGGAATGGTGGAAGTCACGGTTCCCCGTGGAGAAGTGTCACACAGGGTCACAAGCTCAGAGAGCTCTTTCACTTTACAACAAGTTTGCTTTTGAAAAGCACAAGCGAAGCTATTCAGCCAATCACAGGCTCGCTAGAGAGGAATCAGCCTGTGATTGGCTGAATAGCTTCACTTTATGTTTCAAACAGCAGAGCAGTCAGTCAGTCCGTCGTGACTGCGCAGGAATGTAGGAACACAGCAATAGGGAAAGCCTGGAACGCCTGTTTAATTTCGCACTCAGAACCCTTGGGCGGGATTCTCCGTCAGACAACGCCAGACTCAGGAAATGCAATCGGTCAGAGAATCACGCGTCAGCTGAAAATCGAGGCCAGTGCCGGGTGCTGGACGGAATGCCGTGCTCCGGTGCCTCAACAGGGCCGCAAATGTATTCTACTCTGCACATACAGTAGATGCCATTGGCATATCAGTAACGGGCCTGACCTGGTATTCTCCAGGGCTCCCATGATGCTCTGCCTCCGCCAGGAGGAATTATCGATGGCGAGGTTCACCTGTGGTTTCAAAAATTGGGTAACAGGCGCAGTGGCTGCTGAGAGAGAGAGAAGGAAAATAGGTCATGTTTGCTGGGACGGGTGTCAGGGCCAGGGGTGAGGGTGGGGAGGGCAGAATGCCAGGGGAGAATGGCCGGGGTTGGATGGGGGCGGGGGAGGGGGGTCAGTGCAGGTCGGGGCCACCGTTTAGCCCCTTGGACCTGGTTGGGCATGAGGGTGCACACCATGCTAACATGTTTTCCTGCAGACAATGGACTTCGGAATCAAACCAGGAATGGTTGCCATCACTGTATCTGCCGCAGCTCTGGGGGTGCACTGAGGCTGTACGAGCAGGAGGTGCTTGGCGGGTGGGGGGGGGGGGGGGGGGGAAAGGGTGGGGGGTGGCATTTGGGGACCCCTACAGCAGCGGATCCTACTCCAGGGGAACAGGAGGTAGCTGGTGAGGATGGACAGCAGGCCGCCTGACAGGCTGATGAGGAGGTGGAAAGGAGTCACAGCATTAGGCCTGTCATTCGAGGACCTGCGGGACTGGGCATGCCATGGAAGACTCTGCCAGAGCAGGGGAACCATATAGCCTATCTGCCGGATCATGGTGCACCTAGAACCGCGGGTGTATGGAGGAGGACACCCACTCCCGGTGGCCATAAAGGTGACGTCGCCCTGAACATTTTCGCCACAGGGTCCTTGCAGGAGCCAAATGGGGACCTGTCTGGGATCTCGCAGACCTCGGTACACAGGTACGTTCGCGCCGCCAATGAGGCCCTTTTTGCCTGATCGGCACAATATATCAGGTTCAACGTGGACCAAGGCCACCAGGAATCCCGGTCAGTGGGGTTCTCTGGCATCGCCAGGATGCCCCAGGACCAGCGGGTGATCGGCGGGACACCTGTCCCCCTACGGGCACCGGCACATGATGGGGTGGGCTTCACAAACTTAAAGGAGTTCCACTCGCAGAATGTGCAGCTGCTGTGTCACCAGGAGCTCCATCTCTGTGCCTGATACCCGGGCTGTGTGCACGACGCCTTCATCCTGGCACACTCAACGGTTCCCGACACCTTCGAGGCCTACCCCTGGCAGGGGGATTGACTCCTGGGTGACAGTGACTATCCCCTGCAGCCATAGCTGATGATGCCTATCTGGAGGCCACAGACCGTCTCCGATACCCGCTACAATGACACCCATGCAGCTACAAGGGGCATGATAGAGCGGTGCAGTGGCATCCTGAAAATGTAGCTCAGGTGCCTGGACTACTCTGGAGGGACCCTCCAGTATAGCGCTAGGAGCATCTCCCACGTCATGGTGGACTCACTAAGAGGTGCGGGCCCTGGGTTGGCAGTAACAGCAGGTCCAGTCCATGGGGTGGAGGATGATGACGATCTGCTCTGCGATGAGCTCTGTTGCTCCAATGCGTTTGAAAGCGTCTGACTCCTGCTCACGGTGACACTTTCCACTGCCCACGTGGTTAATCCCCGCATACGAGCTGACTTCCGGCACGTCCCACCGACCCCTTGGGTGGCGGAGGTGGTGACGGATGCTGTGGGTGGCATGGGGGTTGGGGGGCGGGGGCATCTGGGGCTGTGGTGGAGAGGGATGGGGGTAGGGCCCGGTACCAGGGCGGTGAGTTGTGGCTGACCCGAGGGCCTGGCCCGTGCTCACCTCCAAAGGCCGCACATTGAACACCCCCCGGCCCTGCCCCCAGCATCCTCTCTGCAGCCAGCCCAGTCCAGCCCATCTCTCACACCCTTCTGACAGAGCACCAAGGCAGGTTGAAACGTCTGTGAACAAGTGTTAGTTGTGAACAGGTGAACATATGACTAGCTGGGGTCCCAGTACCGATCCCTGTCGTACCCCACTAATCACTGTCTGCCACTTAGAAAGATATCCATTTATTCCCCCTCTTTGTTTCCTGTCTGCCAGCCAGTTTTCTATCCATCTCAATACACTGCCTCCAATACCATGCACCTTAATTTTTTACACGATTCTTTTATGTTTATTGTGAACAGATCAAGTGAACATATGTGCTCTAGCCCCTAATGCAATCCTCTGTGATGCACCTGTGCCAACTTAACTGTTGTCTAACATTCTGGCCTTATGGACTAGGTCTAGGTGGATCCACATGTGGTACATCAGGGGGAAGGGGCCCTCCAGCATTTTCCGTCCTGTGACCTGGGACCCTTAAGCATCCGTCCTCTGGAGCGACTGGGCCCGGCAGTCTCTCGGGTGTCCCTGTGGCTTGGTGCCACCCTGTTCTGCCCATTGCAATTGGATGCACCAGGGACAGGAGGGGGGAATCTGCACCTCCCTTGCAAGGCTCACCGGCACAGGCCCCATCACCTCCTCCTCCCTCCAGGTTCCTGATGGCCACCGGGCTACTCCTTCGGCCAAGGGTACGACCAGAGCGATCATCAGGGGCTCTCTCGCCACCTGGCGTTGCTAGTCCTAGACAGGGTCTCAATGTCTTGACAGGGTCTCAATGCTTGTAGCCATGGAGCACAGGGACGGGGCCAGCTCCCTCTGAGACTGTGCCATGCCCCCCCCCCTGTGACTGGCTCAGGTTAGCTAGTGCCTGGGCAATGCTGTCGCCGCCCGCAGCAATGACCCGTTGTGACTGGGCCAAGCTCTGGAGCACTGCTGCAATGTCCAGGTGACCATGGTACATGGCTGCCTGTGCCAGAGCAGCCGTGTCCTGTGCTTCAGCCCCCACCCACACACTGTGCCCCAGGCCTTAGACATCCTGACCCACTGCCAATACTTTCGCCCCCAAGGCATCCGCCGCGGACATCACCCGTGCGGTGCTGGCCTGGTGGCACGCTCGGATGGCACCGCCTCATGTCCCTGCAGGTTGTTAGACTCCTCCAACCACACCTGCAGACCTGGATAGTTGCTGACACCCCCTCATGCAGTCCCTGGCTCTGTGGCTGCATCTCCATTATCGATGGGACCGCCCTTTCCAGAAGCCCGAGACCCATCTAGATGGCAACCAGTCCTTGGGGTCAGACTGCTCTCCGACCATCCTCCCCCTCGGGTGTTCCTAACCTGCTGAACTGCTGCATGTGTGTGGTGTGCACCAGAGGGTGCCCAGGAGCCTCTCCACTAAAGTGCCCAACCGAGTGTCTCTGGGATGGTGGAGGGAGTTGGAGACAGCAGTGACGGGAAATCTGTGTCGTTCCCGGACTGGTGCTCCAGGGTAGCACGGGCTGACGCTTGGGGACTCGCATCACTGTCTGCTGCTGCCTTGTCGCTCGACGTGTCCTAGGGTTGTGGCCTGGGGCAGGGGACACCTGAAGGTGCCCAGCTCGTCACCTGGTGATCCTACAAGACACCAGAAATGACGCATGGCTGGATTGCGAGTTGGGGTGGTAGTGTGGGAGAGGTGGGGTGGTGGGGCAATGTGCCACGTGTGCTATTGGGACCCCGCAACTCAGCAGGTGCTCACTTGGTTCCCTGATGCCGACCTCCGTGGCTGCTCTTTTCCGGGGCCCAGCGACCAGGTCCAGTGCCGCCACGCCCGGCAGTGATGGGCTGCTGGTCCGGCGGTCCCTTCGGCTTCTCTCTCTCCGTGCGATTGTGCGCCACCTTTTCCATGGAGTTGGGGAAACAGAAAATACACAGTGTTAGGCAGCCGGACGCGAGCAGCACAGGGGGTGGACAGCTGGCCTTTGTGAACAGGGCACCCAGCCACGGCAGGAAGCATGAATGCTGGCATGTGGTACAGGAGGGGTGCGAGCAAACTGCCAGCGAGTGGGGTTTGGTTGGCCTCCAGGTGGGGTGAGGGGGCGTGGCGGTTACATGTGCGTGGGACTGAGATTGGTGCCAGAGGCACGGTGCTAGCTAATCACCCTGGCCACCCTGAGGAGGTTGTGCGGCTTTTACCGGCACTGCTGGCCGGTCCTGGCGGTGGGACCGACGGCGCTCATGACCTCTGCCACCTGCACCCAGGGTACGTTGGTGGGTGTTAGCCTCCTTCCCATCCCAGGGAACAGGGTGTCCTGCCTTTCCTCATCAGCGTCCAGCACAGTCTCGGGCTCCACATCTGCAAAACTGGGTGCCACTCTTCCAGCTGGCACCTTGCTGGCTGGATTGAGTGTGTGTGGGAAGCGGAGTGCTGATATGCAGCTGCCGCTTGTCAGCCTCTCGAGTGCCAACCCCGGCCAATCCGACACTGTTTTTCATTGTAATTTCTCTAGTCCCACATGGCGCCGGTGCTAGCCCATTACCCGATCCTGAATTGGCCGGGGCTGGCGCCACTTCCGTGGTCGTAGAACACCGGTGATTCAGTCCCGGCGTCAACACTTAGGGCTGGATTCTCCGATTTTGAGGCTATGTCCGGAGCATGTGTCTATTTGGCTAAACCGGAGCACCCGGAGGAAACCCACGCACACACGGGGAGAATGTGCAGACTCCGCACAGACAGTGACCCAGATCCGGGATCGAACCTGGGACCTCGGCGCCGTGCAGCATTACTTTATGCTGGAATAAAACTATTTGGACTAACCTTTTCGGGACTCCTCATGACTACAATGTTGACAACGAGGACAAAACGGATCTACAGGTAGCGCTGCTGAGTGCCAGACACCACAACTGCATCTCACTGCAGAGGACAAGGTTAGCACTGACTTGAAAATGGCATTCTTTAGGAGATTCAATGCTTTTGACCCGATTATAGAAGACTTAGCCCAGTACGTTGAACGAATGCATTTTTCAGGGCAAACGCCATTATTGGGGACGACAGCCAGAAGGTGATGCTCCTAACTGCCTGTGGGGCCCTACTTTTAGCGTCATAAAGACCCAAATCTATCCTACATCACCAGACTCCAAAATGTTTGACGAATTGGTTGTGCTCATGGCAAACCATTATGACCCCAAACCGACAGGCATTGTCCAAAGTTACTGATTCAATGTGGCCGAAAGAACCTCGGAGGAGTCAGCTGAGCATGTGATCACGGGTCATCCCTACTGGAGCTGCTGAGGCTGCTGTGGGGAGTCAACAGCATGTCAACCCAATGGATATTGCTGGCTGAACCATCTTCCGATCTGAAAAGGGCCACAGAGATTCGCTCTCTCTCATGGTGAAAACACAGGAGTGAATGGTGCAAAAGCATAAAGATCACCTCCGGAGCAGGGAGCCAGCATCAGGACTGGCACCGCAGGATGAACTAGCCGACACCCAAGGGCGAAGGAGCAACATCCCCTCGGGGCCCAGACACAGAGATGCTCGAGATGGAAGACTCAGGGTCCGACATGGAGACACGAGCGTCCATGGGTTCAGACAACAGCCTCGCCAGGGAACGGTCACCAACGGCGCCCCACCCCTACCCAGCCCCACAACAGCCAGAAACGCAATCGCGGGCGAAGCGAAGAAGGAGACTTCCTCCACCCTCTACAATAGAGGGACTTGAAAACTTTTGGGGGGGGAGAGAGGTGCTGTAACCCCCAGGGGACCTACTGGGATGACCCTATTGATCTCCCCAGGGGGCTCATGGAATACTAGCTCCCCCGCTGAGGGACAGAGGACTGTACCCACCTGGGTTGGCCACTTTCCGACTTAAAATGGAGAACCGCAAAGGCTGAAGGGAAATTCAGCCAACACAGGCAAAGACTAGCAAGTGCAGAAATCATGGGCGGGATTCTCCGACCCCCCACCGGGGCGGAGAATCGCCGGGGGCTGGCATGAATCCGTCCCCGCCGGTTGCCAAATTCTCCGGCACCGGATATTCGGCTGGGGTGGGAATCGCGCCCCGCCGGTTGGCACCCCCCCCCCTCCCGGCGATTCTCCGGCCCGCGATGGGCCGAAGTCCCGTTGCTGGAATCTGGAATGCCAGTCCCTCTGGCGAGAATCAAACCACCTCTCTTACTGGCGGCACAAGGCGGCGCGGGCAGGCTCCGAGGTCCTGGGGGGGACGTGGGGTGATCTGGCCCCGGGGGTTGCCCCCACAGTGGCCTGGCCCGCGATCGGGGCCCACTGATCCGCGGGCGGGCCTGTGCCGTGGGGGCACTCTTTTCCTTCCGCCTTCGCCATGGTCTCCACTGTGGCGGAGGCGGAAGAGACCCCCTCCACTGCGCATGCGCGGGGATGCCGTGAGCGGCAGCTGACGCTCCCGCGCATGCGCCACACGGCAAAGTCATTTCCGCGGCAGCTGGCGGGGCACCAAAGGCCTTTCCCGCCAGCTGGTGGGGCATAAACCAGTCTGGCACGGGCCAAGCCCCTCAAGGTGAGGGCTCGGCCCCTCAAGATGCGGAGAATTCCGCACCTTTGGGGCGGCGCGATGCCGGACTGATTCGCGCCATTTTTGGCGCCGGTCGGCGGACATCGCGCCGATTGCGGAGAATCCCGCCCATTGTGCATTGAAACCTGTAAAAAACCAGACAGCACTGAAACCAGCAGCTATCTGCATAGTAATGAGCAATTCCAAGGCACAATTGCAACAGTTAAGGTGAATAAAGCCAAGCCAGACTCCTCGGCGCCAGCAGGAGACAAGACAAAGGAAGGCCAACGGACACTCATTGGAGAAATCGATCCAAGTGATCGGAACGCAGTCCAATCATTTGGAACCAGGTACGGGGTCCGCCCCGAAGGGCGGGAAGCCCCTGGGGACTATAAAGTAAAGCCCCCAAGTTCAAATCGTCCTTCTTTGGCAGAGTCACTTAGCAACTTGAATCAACCCATGAGAGTGACCTGTCCAAGCTGCCGCATCAACCAAGTAAGTCTCCAGTCAACGCTCGCTACGAGATAGGTGTTCCTAGCTACAAGTCCATACCAGCTTTTGAACCCTGCAGACTCAGGACCTGAACGAAAGACCATTTGTTCCCCTGACCTGGTGGGCCAATTCCGAAGCTAAGTAGAGGCCTTTTAATGATAGGAAAAGTTTATTAAGTAGAATTTACGCATGAGTAGTGATTTACTGTGTGTAATAAATGTGTTTTGATTTGAATCTTACTAATTGGTGTGTTAAGTTATTGATCATTAATTGAACTTGAACCTCGTGGCGGCATCATAAAGATACCTGGCGACTCTCGAGCAAAGGTTAAACAAACAGAGCAAATTACGAATTAAGAGCCAACCAAAAGTTAGCAACATATTACTGGCGACATCCTGACGGGACCCGACTTAGAAGTGGCTTAACCACTCAGGGAGAACCCAAAATTTGAATTAGAAATTCAATTGGGAACAGAAAACCCACAAGTGTTCAAACAGTTCTGATCAATCCTCGTAATTCGGAAGTGTGTAAATGCATGCGTAACTAACAGGACTATAAGGTAAAACTGATAGATTTTTGTTGCGAAAAAGTGTCGGGAGTTTGTATTCCGGAAAATAGCGAAAGGCGTACCCGTAATTACAGCACCGCCTTAGTACCCCTCGTTCCAAATTTCAAGAGAGTATTTAGAGAGGAAAGATGGCAATGCAACGCCTCATGAACCCTGAAGAATTCGTGGTCGCAGCGACCAGCAGTAGAGTAGGTCAGTGTCCCGTTTGGGAAGAGGAAATCAGGAAATATCTCAAAGGGAAAGGATGGCCCCTTTGGAGTGAGTTCTGTCACAATGAGGAAACAGAACCCGGGAGTATAGGACATACTTGGTGGGAGAAACTGTCAGAAATCCATAAGAAAAGCTTAGGGAAAGCTCGCAAGCCGATGGCAATCGTGTCCTGTTCGGCACAAAATTGCGAGGCACAGAGGAGGTCGTTTGGACGCTCCGTAATGAGATCGAACGAGTACATCGAAAGAGCAAGGTCGATGTAAGTGAGGTTGAGAAAGAGAACATAGAATTGAGAAGGAAGTTAGCAGCAAAGGACGGAGAGGTGGATGATGCCAAGTGGGCACACCAGTCTTGTCTGGCGCACCTAAGCAGCTTCCAGACGCAGTACAAAAAGGCCTATCAGGACTCGCAACGTGCAGTCCTGGTAAGAGAGGAAACAGAGAAACAGGTAGAGGCATTGCAAAGGCAGTGTAGTGACCTGAAAGTAGCATTACGAGCACTCCATGCTACCACCACAGAGCACAGACAGAGCTCACTAGATCATGCGAAGTGCCGGAAGCAGATTGCAGAACTGCAGTCTTTGCTTTCAGTTCAGAATGGATTCCAGAGCACCTTTGGATCCCAGTTAGATACAGAAGACGGCCCGGATTGGGAAGAATTAAATGAGACTGCGCATAGATATGTTCAATGAACATGTGCGCAAGGAAAGCCCCAGAAGAGAAAAGCGCCCCAACCCCCCACATCACAGATAGTTCAGGCTCCAATGAACCCAGTAACCACCCACCACACAGTCACATCGGAAGGAGACTCGGAATTCCTGTACACGACCCCCTTAACCGTGACCCAATTACGGGACGGGTGCGAGGAAATCACACCGTTCCACCCCACCTCAGACCCCCACCACTTCTTTCCTGGAGTAAAGCAGCAGGCGACCATGTACGGCCTGGATGAGCGTGAGCATGTGAAGCTCACAGTTTTGAGTTCAGACCCTTCGGTCGTAGCAGCCCTCCCGACCCACAGAATGTAGAAGGAGGCACCCTTGCAGAGATGCACGTAGCAATCCTAGACGCGATCGGCGACAACAGAGGTGACCCTGTAGAAGGCCTGAATAAGTGCAGGCAGAAAAAGACAGAACACCCCACAGCGTTTGCTGGACGCCTGTGGATTCATTTCACAGCAGTTTTCGGTAATTTAGAACGTGCCCATTTGTCACAAGACCCGCACCCTTATCTCCCATGCCACAGAGGCAGGACAAAAAGCCTGTACGAATTATGACCTCTCAGAGGAAGCCCACAATGAGAAATGGGTTTTAAAAAGATTGTCCGCACCTGGGAGCAGTCTGTACAAAACAAACCCGCAGTTAGGAAACCCAAGGAACAGCAGGCAGAAGCAGGCCTCCAAGCAGTGAAAACGCACCAGAACCCCACATGGGTGAACGAAGGCAGGAACAGCCCCCGACAAAAGCCACAGGAGTGTTCCAACTGTGGACAGTTAGGACACTTTGCACGAGAATGCAATGCCCCGCGAAAGCCACAGAGATCCCAGCAGGCAGGCACTCTGAATAAGAATAGGACAGAGCCCATATATAGTGTGAGCACCCGTTCAGACCAGACGGACCTGAACGGAATAGACTGCCGGTGTTCGGGCTCTCCCAGTTGGGTCTGCGACACCCTTTGGGATAGGTCCGGCCGACCAGTAGTTGCAGCAAAGATACGGGGACAGCCCATCGAATTTCTCTGGGACACAGGAGGGTCCCGCACCACAATTAATTCCTCCACCATGTTCCAGAAAGACACGTGGCCCACGACAGCCACCATCACCCTCAGCAGCTTCACAGGCCACTCACAACAGGGACACATCACAGCCCCTGTGCCCATTCAGATTGGCAATATAACGACAAAGCACCCCATAGTTTTAATCGATCTACCCCACACAGCAGAACACATTTTGGGAATTGACTTTATGAACTCCCACCACCTTTTATTTGATCCGGTAAACCAATGTGTTTGGAGAATGGCAAAATCCGCAAGAGCCCCCGCAACGCTCACAATAGGTGAATACGCAAACAAGGTTAGCGCAGTAGGCGATTTCTGGTTTGACCCGACCACGATTAGCACAGACAAGCAGGTTAGGGCAGTTCTGCAGAAGCACAGGACAGCATTCGTGACCCACAAACACGACTGTGGCCGGATGACTGGTTCCGTTCAAATCACAGGACCTGACCCTAGACCCCGAAAGCAATACGGATTTCCCCAAGAGGCAGAGGGAGAAATCGCAAGAGTTATCGACAGCTTATTAGAGCAGGGCGTACTCAGATCAGTAGCCTCCACTAATAATGCCCCGATTTGGCCAGTGAGAAAGCCCGATGGATCATGGCGACTGACCATCGATTACCGGGAACTCAACAAAGTCACCCCCGCAGCAGCCCCCACGGTAGCCACAAGTCCCGAGACCATGCTCAAACAGGGACTCAACTCACAATACTTTACGGTTTTGGACATCAGTAATGGATTCTGGTCCATTCCATTGGCAAAAGCGTGGCAATACAAATTTGCCTTCACTTTTAAAAATCAGCAGTACACATGGAAATGCCTTCCACAAGGATTCCACAACTCCCCCTCCATTTTCCACCTGGCAAATGGATTATCAAAATTTTCTCACCCCGAATGTCTGGTCCAGTATGTGGACGACCTAATACTGCAGACAGACACCAAGGCAGAGCACATCGAGCTTCTGTCCGAACTCCTGGAACTCCTACAGAAAATTGGTTGCAAAGTAAACCCCAAAAAGGCCCAGATTTTGGAAAACAAAGTGATATATTTGGGTACGATTATCACGCACGGTAAACGCGAGATCGAGCACAAAAGAATTGACTCGATTGCCAAATTGCCCCTTCCCCAGAATGTTTCAGCCCTTCGGTCGTTTTTAGGACTGGTTGGCTACTGCCGAAACCACATTGACGGTTTCGCCAGCAAGGCAGCGCCCCTCTCAGACCTCCTAAAGAAAGGAGCCCCCTGGGAATGGCTTCCGCAGCATACGGATGCTGTGGATGCTTCAAAAAGAGCCCTCCTTGCAGCTCACACTACAAGTTCCAGATCCGCTTTCCCCCTATGCTATAGAGATAGCTAGCACCGACTGTACCCTTTCGGCCGTGCTCCTCCAGGAACGGCATGAACAATTAAGACCCGTGGCTTATGCCTCCAGACTTTTAGATCCTATGGAGCAGGGATTTTTGGCCTGTGAAAGGCACCTGCTCGCAGTTTTCTGGCCAGTTCAGTATTTTTCCTACATAACCGGACTAAACCCCATCACAATCCTCACAGAACACACCCCCACCCAACTTTTACTGGACGGACGACTTAAGGACGGTACAGTTAGCCAAATTAGAGCAGCTAGATGGACCCTTCTTTTGCACGGACGGGACATCACCGTTTAAAGGACCAAGACCCACACTTTCTTAGCCGATAAACTTCAGTACCCAGGCACCCCCTCTGAATGTGAAATAATCTCACCCGCACCACAACACAGGCCCCTTTATTGCGAACCCCCCCCCCCAGAAAGATCGGTAGTTCACCCCAGAGCCCCCAGCACACAGACATGTACGCACCTTTAAGGATATATGTGGATGGATCTTCCACAGTATTAGAAGGGGAGCGCGTTACAGGATGCGGCATATATGTTGAGGACGCGCAGGGACGCGCCCTAGAAGAGATCTCCTTAAAGCTACCAGGCCACTTAGGCACGCAGGCGGCAGAACTAGCGGCCATCGCGTACATTGTGGATCACCCAGATTCCTTCCCAAGCCCAGCAGACATATACTCGGACAGTCTCTATGTCTGCAACAGCCTGACAGAATTCCTACCCCTGTGGAAAGCAAAAGGGTTTGTTTCCGCAGATGGAAAACCCCTCCCTTCAGCCCCATTGCTCCCTACATTTTAGAGAAAGCACAGGACAGGACCTTTGGTACTGTTAAAGTCCGCAGTCACCACCGTTCCCCTCCCCCTGGAAATGTAAAAGCCGACGCACTGGCAAAAGCAGGTTCCAGGCATGGATATTTTTGGACACCCCCCGAGAGCAACCAGTGAATGCAGTTCAGATCTTGCAGACTAACATTGAGGATTTAGTGCAGGCCCAGAAGCAGGAAAGCATACTCAGGGAGATTTTGAAAGGACAATTTCCAGCACCTTACGTTAGATTTAAAAATGCACTAACCACACATGACGGTGTGGTGCTAAAAGACACCCTTTATGTGGTTCCTGAACAGGACAGGAATCAACTTATTTGTTTATTCCATGACAGTCATGGACATCAGGGAATTGATCCCATTACAGCCCACCCCAGGCAGCTCTGTTGGTGGCCGAGTTTAAAAGACGATGTAACGCACTACGTTGAGAATTGCCTTACCTGTGCCCAGAACAATCCGGACAGATATGCAAAGAAGGCTCAGCTTAGTCACACCCGCCACGTTAATGGGTCCTGGCCTAACCTCCAGATCGATTTTATAGGACCATTGCCCCCTTGCAGGAATGGCTACAAGTACATATTAGTCGTCATAGACACACTTTTACGAAATGGGTGGAGGCATTCCCATCCAGAACGAACATGGCAAAGACCACAGCAAAGATCTTAACCCACCACATCTTTACGAGATGGAGACTCCCCCGCAGCATTGAATCCGACCAATGTTCCCATTTTACGGGACGTGTCATGAAGATCGTCCTCACGATATTTGGCATTACCCAAAAATTCCACATCACATACCACCCCCGGTCAAGTGGCATCGTGGAGCAAATGAATCGGACCCTAAAAGCAACCCTCAGAAAAATGGTCCAACAAAACAGCACCACTTGGGATTCAGTCCTCCCTTTTGCGCTGATGTTTTTGAGAAATACTGTCTCAACGTCCACAGGTTACACCCCACACACTTTCATGAGCGGACGCCCCATGAAAGGCACAGAATTTTTATTAGGATTGGACTTGGCCAGCCCCGAAGTGACAGCCCTCACACACGAGAACGCGGTAAAACAGTTAGTGGAGAATGTGAAAACAGCTCAGCTAGCAGCCGCAGCAAGATTAGGCACAAGGAAGAAACAGAGCAAGGCCTGTTTCGACAAGACAGTGCATGCGACTGAATTTGAGGTAGGACAGCAGGTCATGCTCTCAATTTATAACCCCAGCACATTCCTGTCACCAAAGTATTCGGGTCCTTACTCCATTGCGGACAAAGTAAGCCCCTCCGTCTATAAAATTAAGTACCACAACGGAAAGACTGCGTGGTTCCATATTAACCAGCTTAAGGCATATGGCCCACAGTCCAACCACGCACATCACGACATGCTCGACACAGCAGACCACAGTCCGCCCACAAGCCAACGTATCCCTACCCTCTCCCAACACGCCCACCACATCCACAGACTCGCCCTCAACTCCACCCCCGACCGCTGGACTCCGCCCCGGAACACGCACAGACAGCAGCAGCAGCGACAGCGACTGTAACTCAGACAATAGCCACGGCACGCCTCCCTACTATCCCCAGGCAACAGGACCCACACCCAGCGATTCGAGTGATCCCTTCCTCATCACATTCCTCAACAAACCCCACCAAACTCCACTGCCCTACGATGACGATTCCGTCCCCACAGAACTAGACGCCACCTTTTGACAACGCGATAATTCATTCAGGCTTGTCCGGAATGACGAGATGGACCCCAAATCGCACCATGCAGCCCTATCAGCCCTTATATATTCGAGAGTATGGCATCCGGGAGAAGATGACGACTTTGAGTCTGACTCCCAAAACGAGAACGCCTTTGCGACCCTGTTCGCAACTGATAACTGAGGTGTGCAGATGATGTTTTAAAAAAGAACCGCTTGTCGGAAAACGGTGTCCTTTCTGATGGAATCTGCAGCATGTTGTTTAATGTTGTTTGTTACTGTTATTGTTATGTGTTGTACGTAAGATTGGACATTTTTTCCATGGCCCCACGCCATATTTTCCGGCCGAATCCTATGAAAACTTGCCAGCACACTTATCGGCAGAAACCGCTGAGAGTTTGCCAGCCCCCGTTCATAACTGCTCTTCTGGTTCGAAGGTGGAACCAATACGGCAACCCCCCATGATGACTACATTTTTTGTCCGTTCTTGCCGGTTGCTCAGGCAGTGGAGAAAGGGCATTGGTCTCCGCCCTGCCTGAGGACCCCCCTCTGGTCAGCTACGCTCGGATAGAGCACACACGGCATCGGTCACCTTCCTACCCGGGGATTCCATCCAAATCTTACCCGTCGCGGCCCATACGCACCTCATTTCGGCACTCTTGGTTCAAAAAGTTTTGTTTTGTTTTCAGGCAACCCTTAGGTTGCCACCCTATGCTATTTACATCCCCAAACATTTGGATGGTAAATCGCACAGCCTGCGAGACAGCTCGCACTGTTTCATTATTTTTAAGTGTGTCTTGTCCTGAATATTCGGTTTTTTTTTTAAAATGAGGGAGTCACATATGGTGACAAATTATAAAGGGAGAATTGGCATTAAAGGACAGACATACTAACGCACAAGATATTAACCAAGATAGCAACAGACACTATGCTTGATCCATAGAACCCCAGAAGCTCCAGGAAAAGAGACAAAACAGAAAAGAAGAGACAAAAAGAGAAAGAAGAAGAACAATGAGGACACCCTCCGTGTTGATCACCGCCATTATGATGTGTATTCGGTTGCGCGCGAACGTGAACCCCCTGACCCCAACGCCCCCCCCCCCCCCCCCCCCGGCCGTTAATGATTCACTTCCCCATAGCACCCAGAGCCCAGTAACAGGCAACACCACACCATCATGGTGTGATAAGCTCATAACATGGTTCTCTCTTTCCTACGTAGTCAAATCCCTATTAGTGTTGACGATACTCTGCAACATCGTGCAGACTATCCGGATGAGGAAATGGCGAAGGAGAGCCTACCGCGCTAGCACCCCGGTATACAGGATAAGATCCTCTATTTTCGGTTATCACTAGGTCACCTGGTGGGCCAATTCCGAAGATAAGTGTAGGCCTTTTAGTGATAGGAATAGTTTATTAAGTAGAATTTATGCATGAGTAGTGATTTAGTGTGTGTAATAAATGTGTTTTGATTTGAATCTTACTAATTGGTGTGTCAAGTTATTGATCAGTACTTGAACTTGAACCTCGTGGCGGTATCATAAAGATACCTGGCGACTCTAGAGCAAAGGTTAAACAAACAGCAAATTACGAATTAAGAGCCAACCAAAAGTTAGCAACAGGCCCAACAGCGGGGCTCGTTAATTTCACCTGATTAAAGCCGGCCCAGCTTTATTTTCTGTTGGAAATGAAACTATTTGGACGAACCTTTTTGGCCTCATGGCTACAATAGTCAGTTTATTAACCCAGTTTGCTTTTATCTATTTTGATCCAATTTTCAGCTGTCATTTCTGCAGTGCTTTCAATGGTGCTGGTCACAGCTGGAGCTAACAAGCTCTCAATGCGATTTTCAGTGTACACTGTAAGTTTAAATGTGTAGATTTATTAAAGCAAAGTATTTCACACATTAAATCGAGAGACGGCATGTTTGAGTTTGTTTAAACATTTGGGATTAAGCGGGTGGTACAGAGGGGTTGACACTTGGGCTGTACACTACCGCCGTGGTCAAGGAAGGATTGGATGGAGCTTAACTGGGCAAATGCAAGTTGAGGTACAGATTAGCCATGATCGAACTGAATGGCAAGATAGGCTTGAGGCAATGCTCTCCTTCTGTTCCTCTGACTTTATGTTGTCACTTGCAAATATAGGAAGGGAAGTGGGCTTGGGAGAATTAAAAGCAGACAACCCAGGATCCCCTGAACGTGTTGAATTCAGTAATAATATGTGGGAGGGGAAACTTTGAAACAGAAGTCAGGACTTCTTCCTAAATAAGAAGAAATAGTGAAAGGAAAGCTAAAGTTTCTTGGCTGATATCCAATGAAATCAAGCAGATACAAAGTTATGTATGTTAGAGGCTCTATAGTTGCAAGGACTGTTTTTTTTCAGAATGGCAGGCAAAAGGCAAGGGGCGAAATTCTCCGTTATCGGCGGAAACTCCGCCGATCGGCGCAAAAAACGGCGCAAATCCCACTTGCGTCACGTCATAAAAATGGGCCGATAGTCTGCGGCCCGAAATGGGCTAGCAGCGACGTAACGGGATCCGCGCTTGCGCACTGGTTCACGCCGTGCAGCGTCATACGCGCTGCACGGCGTGACGGCTCATAAGGCCGCGCAGCTCCCCCCCACCCGACCGGAACAGCCGACCGCAACACCCGACTTGATGGCTGGCCGTCGCTCAGCCCCGAGGTTCGAGTCACGCGATGTGGAGGCGCTCCTGGATGCGGTGGAGCAGAGGAGGGACGCCCTGTATCCCGGGCACGGCCGCAGAGTTGCCCCACGCCACAGCCGGCGTCTGTGGAGGGAGGTGGCAGAGGACGTCACCGCTGTGGCCCTAACACCACGGACAGGCACCCAGTGCCACAAGAAGGTGAACGACCTCGTCAGAGCAGGCAGGGTGAGCGTCCCCCATATCCCCTCTCCCCCAAATCCCCCCCTCCCCCATATCCCCCCCTCCCCCATATCCCCCCTCCCCCATATCCCCCATATCCCCACTCCCCCATATCCCCCCTCCCCCATATCCCCCCCCTCCCCCATATCCCCCCTCCCCCATATCCCCCATATCCCCCCTCCCCCATATCCCCCCTCCCCCATATCCCCCATATCCCCCCTCCCCCATATCCCCCATATTCCCCCTCCCCCATATCCCCCCTCCCCCATATCCCCCTCCCCATATCCCCCCCTCCCCCATATCCCCCCTCCCCCATATCCCCCATATTCCCCCCTCCGCCATATCCCCCCTCCCCCATATCCCCCCTCCCCCATATTCCCCATATCCCCCCTCCCCCATATCCCCCCTCCCACATATCCCCCCTCCCCCATATCCCCCATATCTCCCCTCCCCCATATCCCCCATATCCCCCCTCCCCCATATCCCCCATATTCCCCCCTCCCCCATATCCCCCCTCCCCCATATCCCCCCTCCCCCATATCCCCCATATTCCCCCCTCCCCCATATCCCCCCTCCCCCATATTCCCCATATCCCCCTCCCCATATCCCCCCTCCCACATATCCCCCCTCCCCCATATCCCCCCTCCCCCATATCCCCCCTCCCCCATATCCCCCATATCCCCCCTCCCCCATATCCCCCATATCCCCCCTCCACCATATCCCCCATATTCCCCTCTCCCCCATATCCCCCATATCCCCCTCCCCCATATCCCCCCTCCCCCATATCCCCCATATCCCCCCTCCCCCATATCCCCCCTCCCCCATATCCCCCCCTCCCCCATATCCCCCATATCCCCAAGTGAATCCAGCCCTAACCTTAACCTCTGCAATGCACGCGCAACCGATGGCGTGCATTCATATACCTGCCTAACACTGTTGCCTTTTACCCCTGCCACCACCCCCCCCCCCCAGGAGAAGCGCGCACACAACAATAGGGAGCATGTGAGGACTGGAGGAGGGCCCGCTGATGAGAGGCCACTGACCGTACACGAGGAAAGGGCCCTGGAACTGGCTGGCGGACCTGAGGACCGGGAGGTTGCTGATGCAGAGGTCGGGGCCCCACGAGCAAGTGAGCCACCAACAGCCCGTCCCCATATCCCCCCTCCCCTATATCCCCCTCTCCCGTATCACCTGATCACTGCCTGATGTCTAACCATGCATGCTTCATTGTGTATCGCAGGACCAAACGTCCAGGCACCCATCCCCGCAGATGCAGACCGCCCGCAGGATGCCCCTCGGAGACCACGGGAGACGGAGAGACCCGCACCCTCCAGCATGCGACGCCCGCAGGATGCCCCTCGGAGACCACGGGAGACGGAGAGACCCGCACCCTCCAGCATGCGACGCCCGCAGGATGCCCCTCGGAGACCACGGGAGACGGAGAGACCCGAACCCTCCAGCATGCGACGCCCGCAGGATGCCCCTCGGAGACCACGGGAGACGGAGAGACCCGAACCCTCCAGCATGCGACGTCCGCAGGATGCCCCTCGGAGACCACGGGAGACGGAGAGACCCGAACCCTCCAGCATGCGACGCCCGCAGGATGCCCCTCGGAGACCACGGGAGACGGAGAGACCCGAACCCTCCAGCATGCGACGCCCGCAGGATGCCCCTCGGAGACCACGGGAGACGGAGAGACCTGGAGCAACAGGGAGACGACACCCCCGTCACGTGCGGGAGCGACCACCCAGCGATGAGGGGGGCAGCCACAGGCCCCCGTCACATCCGAGCCAGGACACCACTACCCAGGACACCACTATCCAGGACACCCCTACCCGGGACACCACTACCCAGGACACCCCTACCCGGGACACCACTACCCGGGACAGCACTACCCGGGACAGCACTACCCGGGACAGCACTACCCGGGACAGCACTACCCAGGACACCCCTACCCGGGAAGACGAAATACCGGACAGTGACTCAGAGTGGATGGGTGGAGACGAACCCCCACCCCAAAGTGCCATGGACTCAGAGTGGGACGAAGAGCATGACACAACGCCACTGCTGTCACCAACACCCTCCACCATCGCAGAAACACTCACCACGGTTGGGCACTTTAGTGATGAGGCGTCTGGTACACTCACTGGTGCGCACAACACAGCCGTCCCGGTACAGCAGGTGAAGGTAGGAGCAGCAGAGGGACCGGGCGGTCAGAGGGCAGCCCAGGCCAAGCGAACATCTGCCGCCCAGATGGATCCCGGGTTCCTGCAGTTACCACACCCACACATAGATCCGATGCAACCACCGACACGGAGACGAGCGAATAGGGTGACGGGTGGCTTGCGGCGGCTGCGGTCGCAGGTGGAGGAGTCCACCCGCGTCCAGGAGCTGGGAGTGGTCCCGGTCATGCGTGCCACCCAGGCTGACACCGCACGCGTGGCGTCCGCGGTGGAGGCAATGGGTGCGACGGTGTCAGACATGGGGAACGGTTTGCGAGGCCTGGGGCCTTCCGTGCAGGCGGCGTCTGTGGCCCAGGAAATGGCTGCCCTCTCACAGGAGGCCATGAGCCAGTGCCAGCGCCAGATGGCAGAGGCGCTCAACGCCATAGCCCAGTCTCAGCAGGCCATGGCCCAGTCTCAGCAGGCCATAGCCCAGTCTCTGCAGGCCATGGCCCAGTCTCTGCAGGCCATGGCCCAGTCTCAGCAGGCCATCGCTGAGGGCATCGGCGCCAGTGGCCATGTGCGAGCTGGCGTCGCACTGTCGCAGACAGGGTTCGACAACCCCCTGGGCTCCATGGCTGCAAACCTGCAGACCCCTGTCGATACCAGCACGGGCCTCCAGGACTGGCAGCGACAGATGTCGGGGGCGCGTCGGATGGCCAGTCCGTTCGCATCCCCCACCCATGTAGAGGCCTGGGGGCCATCGGGCACCCCGAGGGAGGAGGAGGTGGTGTGGTCCGTCCCGGCTCCCTCTGTAGGGGAGGTCCCGGTACACCGCGACACCTCGGACTCCCCCCCTTCCGTCCCAGGTGCATCGGGTGGGCAACGGGCAGGACAGGCTGGCAGCTCGCCATCCCAGTCGCCCGGGCCGCAGCCTGGCCCATCTAGGCCAGGACGCCCCAGGAAACGGCCGCCAAAGGGATCCAGTGTCAGAGGGCAGGAATCACAGGAGTCCACCTCCAGTTCTGCTGTCCCGTCTGGGGAACCACGTAGACGTAGTCAAAGGGCCCGTAAGGCCAAACAATTAGACACTGAGTAAGTTGGCACGGGTGCAGGGCACAGATGAGTTTTAGGGGCTAGGGCACGTGCATGAACTCCTTTGGTTATTAAAGTCAATGTTACACCTACCGAAGCTGCCTTTGTGCTCTGTCCAAAGTGTGCGGGGGTGTCATGTACGTTGAGCGCAAGTGTGTGTGTGAGGGATGGTCTTACCTCAGCCCCAGGTGAGTCTGCCCCCTTCCCCCTGGGCCGCCATCAACATCCCCCGGGCAGAGGACGGGACCGTGTGCTGCAGTGTCACAGCCGCATGCAGGGATGGTCCGGGTGGATGGTGGTACTGTGGCCATGGGTCAGACATAGTCCAACGATGTAGAGCCAGGAGCTCATCGGAGGCGGGTTGTCATCATTCTCCATGGCCTGCGATAGACACGCGTCCACCCGCAACTGGGTGAGCCCGGCCCGTTGTGCCGCCGGTGGATCGGCAATTGGGAGTGGGGGGGTGGTGTGCATGCGGGTGGGGTGTGTGGGGTTGGGGAGGGGGGTGAGGGTGCTGGGTGGGTGGATGGGTGGGGGGTGTGGGTGGTCGGCTGTTGTCATGGTGTGCGGTCTGTGGCCATACTACCCGATTCCCACGCCCATCTAGTCAGTGAAGCGGGCGTCTATCAGTCTGTCCCGTGCCCGCTGGGCCAGCCGGTAACGGTGGACAGCCACCCGTCTGTGTCTACCCCGTCTGCCCTGACCATTGCCCCCATCCCCCTCATCTGGGAAGGACTGGGCCTCTTCCTGCTGCTCCTCCACTCCGCCCTCCTCTGCCTGCGGCACATCGCCCCTCTGCTGGGCTATGTTGTGCAGGACGCAGCACACCACAATGATGCGGCCGACCCTATCTGACCGATACTGGAGGGCGCCCCCAGAGAGGTCCAGGCACCTGAAACGCATCTTCAGCACGCCAAAGCACCTCTCAATCACTCCCCTTGTCCCTACATGGGCATCATTGTAGCGGTTCTCCGCCTCATTGCGTGGCCTCCGTATAGGCGTCATCAGCCACGATCGCAATGGGTAGCCCCTGTCGCCCAGCAACCAGCCCCTCAGCCGGGGATGGCGTCCCTCGTACATGCCGGGGATGGATGACCGCGACAACACGAATGAGTCGTGTACACTGCCTGGGTGACGGGCGCAGACGTGCAGGATCATCATGCGGTGGTCGCAGACCACCTGTACGTTCATCGAATAGGTCCCCTTCCTATTAGTGAACACGGCCCTGTTATCTGCAGGTGGCCGCACGGCGACGTGCATCCCATCGATCGCGCCCTGGACCATGGGGAACCCGGCAATGGCAGAGAAGCCCACGGCCCGCGCATCTTGGCTGGCCCGGTCCACGGGGAAGCGGATGTAGCGGTGCGCCATGGCATAAAGGGCATCTGTCACTGCCCGGATGCACCGATGCACCGATGTCTGCGATATGCCGGACAGGTCCCCACTCGGTGCCTGGAATGACCCCGTTGCATAAAAGTTCAGGGCCACCGTAACCTTGACGGACACGGGGAGAGGGTGTCCCCCGCCAGTGCCACGCGGTGACAGGTGTGCCAGCAGGTGGCAGATGTGTGCCACGGTTTCCCGGCTCATCCGGAGTCTCCTCCTGCATTCCCGGTCCGTGAGGTCCTGGTATGACTGCCGGGGCCGGTACACACGGGGCGCCCTCGGGTGCCTCCGTTGCCGTGGGGCCGCGACGTCCTCCTCCCCCTCCTCGTCCTGTCGGTCAGGTGTCCCTCCAGCCTGGGCGGCTGCCGCCTGCCCCTCTGCGGCAGCCTGCGCCGCCTCTCTGGCACGCTCCTCCTCCTCCTCCTCCTCCTCATCCAGGGCAACATAGACATGAGCGGCTGCCACCACGGCGGCCAACATCGCTGGATGGTCTGAAAACATGACGGCCTGGTGGGGGGGAGGGGAACGACGACATGTCATCATTGCCCATATCCCCTCCTCCCCCCAGCCAGGTGGCATGGACCGCATGGGTCCAACTGTTGGAGGCTGGCACCTGGCCAGGTGGACCAACTCATTTGCCCTCCCATCACCCACCCCGGCACGGACCCCCCCCCCCCAACCTCCACCCCGGCACGGACCCCCTCCCCAACACCCACCCCAGCACGGACCCCCCCCCCAACCTCCACCCCGGCACGGACCCCCTCCCCAACCTCCACCCCGGCACGGACCCCCTCCCCAACCTCCACCCCGGCACGGACCCCCTCCCCAACCCCCAACCTCCACCCCAGCACGGACCCCCCCCCAACCTCCACCCCGGCACGGACCCCCTCCCCAACCCCCAACCTCCACCCCAGCACGGACCCCCCCCCAACCTCCACCCCGGCACGGACCCCCTCCCCAACCTCCACCCCGGCACGGACCTCCTCCCCAACCTCCACCCCGGCACGGACCCCCTCCCCAACCTCCACCCCGGCACGGACCCCCTCCCCAACCTCCACCCCGGCACGGACCCCCTCCCCAACCCCCAACCTCCACCCCGGCACGGACCCCCCCCCCAACCTCCACCCCGGCACGGACCCCCTCCCCAACCCCCAACCTCCACCCCAGCACGGACCCCCCCCCAACCTCCACCCCGGCACGGACCCCCTCCCCAACCCCCAACCTCCACCCCAGCACGGACCCCCCCCCACCTCCACCCCGGCACGGACCCCCCCCAACCTCCACCCCGGCACGGACCCCCTCCCCAACCCCCAACCTCCACCCCAGCACGGACCCCCCCCCAACCTCCACCCCGGCACGGACCCCCTCCCCAACCTCCACCCCGGCACGGACCCCCTCCCCAACCTCCACCCCGGCACGGACCCCCTCCCCAACCTCCACCCCGGCACGGACCCCCTCCCCAACCTCCACCCCGGCACGGACCCCCTCCCCAACCCCCAACCTCCACCCCGGCACGGACCCCCCCCCCAACCTCCACCCCGGCACGGACCCCCTCCCCAACCCCCAACCTCCACCCCAGCACGGACCCCCCCCCCAACCTCCACCCCGGCACGGACCCCCTCCCCAACCCCCAACCTCCACCCCAGCACGGACCCCCAACCTCCACCCCGGCACGGACCCCCCCAACCTCCACCCCGGCACGGACCCCCTCCCCAACCCCCAACCTCCACCCCAGCACGGACCCCCCCCCCAACCTCCACCCCGGCACGGACCCCCTCCCCAACCTCCACCCCGGCACGGACCCCCTCCCCAACCTCCACCCCGGCACGGACCCCCTCCCCAACCTCCACCCCGGCACGGACCCCCTCCCCAACCCCCAACCTCCACCCCAGCACGGACCCCCCCCCAACCTCCACCCCAGCACGGACCCCCCCCCCAACCTCCACCCTGGCACGGACCCCCTCCCCAACCTCCACCCCAGCACGGAACCCCCCCCAACCTCCACCCCGGCACGGACCCCCTCCCCAACCTCCACCCCGGCACGGACCCCCTCCCCAACCTCCACCCCGGCATGGACCCCCTCCCCAACCTCCACCCCGGCACGGACCCCCTCCCCAACCTCCACCCCGGCACGGACCCCCTCCCCAACCCCCAACCTCCACCCCAGCACGGACCCCCCCCCCAACCTCCACCCCGGCACGGACCCCCTCCCCAACCCCCAACCTCCACCCCAGCACGGACCCCCCCCCCAACCTCCACCCCGGCACGGACCCCCTCCACAACCCCCAACCTCCACCCCGGCACGGACCCCCTCCCGGCACTCCCCCGGAGCCCAGCCTACTCTAACCACCCCCCCCCCCCGCCGCACACACACACAAGCCGAGACACACCTCTCCTCAGGCAATCAGTCTGCGGCCACGCCATTTCCTGCCCAGAGCCAACCCCCCAGGCCGTCACTCACCTCCTCGCTGGTCGGCGTGAGCCTGGAGCACCGGGTCACGCCGATGAAAAGGAGGTTTGATTCACGTCGACGTGAACGGTCATCACGTCGACGGGACTTCGGCCCATCCGGAAGGGAGAATATCGTCAGGCCGAAAATCGGCTGCCTTGCGCAGACCCGTGACATTCTCCGCGGCAGCGGCGCCATTAACGCCCCGCCGACTTTTCTCCCTTCGGAGACTTCGGCGGGGGCGGGATTCACGGCGGCCACCGGCCATTCTCCGACCCCCCGCCGGGT
This sequence comes from Scyliorhinus torazame, assembly GCF_047496885.1. NCBI lineage: Eukaryota > Metazoa > Chordata > Chondrichthyes > Carcharhiniformes > Scyliorhinidae > Scyliorhinus > Scyliorhinus torazame. The sequence goes on along the minus strand of NC_092707.1, from coordinate 229,337,111 downwards.
CGGAGAATGACGCCCAAGTTTCAAGACTTTGTTCCGCAGGCTTTCAGATGCTCATTAGCGGTATTAGAGCTGTATTGGAGAAGGAATGTCTCCTTCCGACCAGGTAACAGGGAGATCTTGAGGCAGGTGTGTTGCAACATTGGCCAAAGGTGGCAGAAATGTTCAGCACCAGAAGCATCACCAAATGGACTTGACTGCAATGACACGAAGGCTAGATTCTCCGCCCCGCCGCGTCACTTTTCAGACTCGACCCGCCGGCAGGATGCTCCATTACGCTGGCCGGTCAATGCGGTTTCCTATTGTGGGGCAGCCCCACGCCGTCGGGAAACCCCCGGGCGCCGGCAAAACGGCGAATCACGCCGGCGGAGAATCCCCAAGATGTTTGATGACCTGACCAGCATTGCTTAAACCACCCACTGCTCACAATCCTCTGTTTCATTCTGCAGTATCTGTAGCCCTTCACAGCCCTTCCCTCCCCAGTCACTACCACACTCTTCCAATCACTGCAGCACACTTCATTCTACCTCTGTCTTCTCCCAATGTCACAAGCTGCTTCTGCATTTCTCATCTCCTCAAAACCTCTCAACCCCTTTGCACATCAACATCAATATTTGACCTTGATGCGCACCTCTTCAAAGCATCTCATTTATAATAATCTTTATTGTCACAAGTAGGCTCACATTAACACTGCAGTGAAGTTACTGTGAAAAGCCCCTAGTCACCACATTCCGGTGCCTGGTCGGGTACACTGAGGGAGAATTCAGAATGTCCATATTACCTAACAGGACTTGTGGGAGGAAACCGGAGCACCCGGAGTAGGCTCCACACAGACAGTGATCCAAACCGGGAATCGATGTGCTACCGTGCTGCCCATTTGCCTACCACGTTTGCCCTCAATGACAGGGCACAGGGGAAAGTATTAATATATGCCAAGTTGAGGAAATAGTTGGAATAGACAATATTGGGAGCTTGTTGAGTGGTGAAACTGGAAGTTCAGACGTGCAGGGATCTTAGTCATATGTACATTCACACATACAAATCAGGAGTAGTCCATTCAGCCCTTGAGCCTGTTTCGCCTTTCAATAAGATAATGGTTGATCTGACTGTGGCCCATATAACCTCAGCTTGTCTTTCCTGCCTACCCTTGTCACCCTTTGACACCCTTGTTAGTCCAGAATTTACCTATCTCTGCCGTAAAAATATTAAATGGCCCTGCCTCTACCTCTCTTTGGGGAAGAGAGTTCCACAGACTCACAACCCTCCGAGAGAAAACAATTCTCCTCATCTTCATCTTAGGTGGCCGTATCCTCTAGTCTCTTCCACAAGAGGAAACATCCTTTCACTATCCTCCTTGTCAAGCCCACAAACAACATTATGTGTTTTTTTATTTATTTATTCATGGGCGAGAGCATCCCTCACTGGACTGGAATTTATTACCCTTGAACTGAGTGACTTGCTCGGATGGCAGTTAAGAGTCAACCATATTTCTTTGTGTGGAGTCACATGTTGGCCTGACCAGGTACTTCTGGCCACACTGCGCCGGTAAAGCAGCTCACCGCGGCGCAGAATGGCCACTCCCGGGATCTACCCACCTCGCAATGCCACGCGAAATTCAACGCAACCTCGCAGGATGTTGCAAAGTGAATCCCACCCACAATAGGCAGAAACAGTTTTTGGAAAATCTGCATAATAGAGCCAAGCAGTGAGTCTCACTCTAATGTGCAGATTCCCAAGGTACCTGAGGCTTTGGGATTCAATCCCTTCACCTTGGAGACTTCGGGTGAGCGCTGTTTGATACTGGTCCCCACAAACGGGGACCAGACGGAATGGCACTCATGGGGGTTGCCATGGGGATCGGAGACCCCCATCTGCATGCCCTTTGGGCAGGATGGTGCCCTGGCACTGCTGGTGCCACTTGGCTCGCAGTCTGGCACTGACAAGGTGCCCAGGTGACACTGCCTCCCCATGTTGCATTTGGGTTGCGGGGGAGGTTGGGGACCTTTTTTGTGGGCATCGGAGGTCGGGACGCCATTTTGTCCCGATCTCTCACTACAATGGGGATTTCCAGCAAGCGGAGCTCCCGTTCTGTGTGGCCTTGGCTGCACGGTACCTGTTTAGACACCTCATTCAACACGAGTCACGTTGAATAGCCACGTGTTTCTGAACACTGCGACTGCTCGCTCGGGGACTTTATTCCCTTTTGCGAAGATCACATCCATTATGTTCACAAGTTATTTTTGTGGTGATATGCATCACTGTAAATACACAAGGGGTTAATGCAAATACACTACAACTAAGTAAACACGAGAGGGAGCACCAGAGACGTCATGGCAAGCAGACATACAGCTAATAAACACATAGAATAGGACACGACCAATGGGTAGTCAAGACACCCAGAGGTGACACTACCACAAGAGGGCATCACACAACCCATATATAAGGATAGGGCACACATGCTCTGTCTCTTTCCACATGCGACACTTAGAGAGTAGGACAGGGGCAGATCAGAAGCATCACACCCACCACGTGGCTGAGAGCAGACTGGTTAGTTAGACTGAGTTACTATAGCAAGATTAGCAAGAGAGTCGAACTCATCGAGAACTGCGCTAATGGTTCAATAAATCACATTGAACTTACTTCAAAGTCTGGAGTATCTTTTGGTCAAAGCTGCATCGAGCTGCAGCGGGTGTTATCCTAGAGTACATAACACAACATGGTACCAGTAGTGCCTGTTGAATCTATGTAGTTCAACATCCAAGATCCGTGACTACAAGCAACAGCACCCAGACAAGATGATCGAGATTCCAGTTCCTCAGCAGCTCAGGTACCACAGCAATCTCAGTGCCAACTGGCGTGCATTCAAGCAGAGATATGAGATTTGCATGGTAGCATCCGACCTAGATGGCGTGGCCGATGCTGAGAAGATAGCTCTTCTACTCACCTTTGTGGGTGTAAGTGCAACAGAAATCGTCAACCCCTTCAAGTACTCCAAAGGGCAAGACAAGAGAGACTTCCAGACAGTCCTGGACAAGTTTGAAAACTACTGCGAGGTGAACACAACAGAAATCGGTAAAACTGACGCCTATACTCACCACACGGCAAAGGTCGTCTTGCAGCAGAGGCAAACGGCAATTTTGATTGGCAGCCATCTTGCGCAAGGAGCCGCACATGCGTAGTTGCACAAAGAGCGCACAGTGAAGGAAAAGCGATCTGCGCATGCGCAATCCATTCCTACGCTCTACGTCACAAGCGTCATGATGTCAGAGGCCCCGGACCACACCCACTTAAAGGGGAAATGTCCGAAAATAGTGAAAAAAAATTTAAAGCCAGAATTCTTTCACCTGGAAATACAGCCCAATGCCTGAACTTCGACCAGTAGCTGAAAGTAACCTCCGCAGAACCCTGTAACAAGCAGTTAGCACCGCCCTAAGAGATGATTTAGTCCTTGAAAATTATGACTCAGACGATGATTTCATCATTAGACGTGGCGACCTCAGTACCAAATTCGAACCGCAACGAGATGTGTTGTACGTTTAAGCATCCGACACAGTCATGGACGAGTTCTTAGGATTTGAGGATCCTCAGCCCAGCATAGATGACATCCCGATCCATGAGTACAGGATTCTGCAGTGGCCTGACGCTAAGAGAGTGGTCCACGCACGACGAAGAGTCCCCGACTCCTCACAGAAAGTGATGACAGACTCCACAGCAATGACAACATTAACATCAACATTTCCATAACAACACAAGAAAGCCACTCGACTGTGTAAATTCATGAACTTTGGACTCATAACTATTATTTGGCATTGTATAATCCTCAATGTCATCATAACTATTCTTTGATCTTGTATCGTCATCACAGTCATCATAACTTGTACATGTCATCACTTTTTTTATCTGTTTTTGTTCAATTTTTCTTTAACACTGTACAGAAAATATGTAACACCAAAAAAGGGGGTATGTGGTGATATGCATCACTGTAAATACACAAGGGGTTAATGTAAATACACTACAACTAAGTAAACACTAGAGGGAGCACCAGAGACGTCATGACATGCAGACATACAACTAATAAATACATAGAATAGGACACGACCAATGGGCAGTCAAGACACCCAGAGGTGACACTACCACAAGGGGGCATTACACAACCCATATATAAGGACAGGGCACACATGCTCTGTCTCTTTCCACAGGCGTCACTTAGAGAGTAGGACAGGGGCAGATCAGAAGCATCACACCCACCACGTGGCTTGGAGCAGTTAGACTGAGTTACTGTAGCAAGATTAGCAGGAGAGTCGAACTCATAGAGAACTGTGCTAATGGTTCAATAAATCACATTGAACTTACTTCAAAGTCTGGAGTATCTTTTGGTCAAAGCTGTATCGCGTTGCAGCCTGTTTGATCCCAGAGTACATAACACAACAATTTTATTCGCCTTTTTTGTATCATAAGCAAATTTAGTGGCCATATCCTCTATCATTTAATCCAAGTCATTGATACAGATTGTAAATACATGCACAGTTAAACGCCTGCTTTAAATTGTCCCATTTTAAGTCATTTCCCTTTAAAGTCAAGCAGTTTTGTTTGGCCAGTGTTCTGGGTTGTGTCTTCAATTTAAATTTAACACTGTTTCGTGCCTTTTGCATCATTTCACATCATCAATGCGTGTCATCATTCAGCACTATGTTCTATGGTTGCTTTGTGTCGATGTGACATTGGGTCTCATGACCAAATCAGCGCCATTCTGAAGTGAATGGAACAAGAGACATTTATTCACGCTTGAGAGAACTGAGATTCCTTTTCAAAAATATCTGAAGTGAAGTTCTCACTGAAGAATAACCAAACCAACAGATAACTTTTTCCACAAGTATGAAATTAAAGCCTAGGCTGTTCATTTCTATGCGCTAATTCTGCAATTATAATTATAATTTTGGACCTGTGACGATTTACACTGGATATGAGGCATTGAGACCATTTTGAAGTTTGTAAGAGAGAGGCATTTGCTACTGTACACAGGTAAAATTACTTTCCTTATCTCAGCTTGTTTTGGTGCAAAAAATAAAGGGTGCAGTACTTGTAGCTTAAAGTGCTAACCAATGCCATCTACTAATGTTTAGGAACAAAGGAACATAGGAATTAGGAGCAGAAGTAGGCAATTCAGCCCCTCGAGCCTGCTCCACCATTCAATCAGATCATGGTTGATCTCTTCCTAGTCTCAAAGCCACCTCCCTGCCTGGTCCCCATATCCCTTTAAACTTGGAGCCCCAAGCCTGGCCCTTGTTCAAATTTGCAGCAGGTGGGACAGAGTTACCTCACTGGCTTTAAAATTGCTTCTTTTTGCTGAAGTTGAGGCAGGGAAGCCATTTTAAAACGATTTAGTGCTGCAATCCCTTGGAAACACACTCAAAGGTGAGTCGAAAACTCCCAAGTCGCGATAGCATTAAGTCTTCTGCTGCTCAGAAAAGAAGAAAAACTATCACGCGAGCAGTCAAATTTGAGGTTTTGAAGTGTCTTCAGGCCAGAGAATGGCCGGTCAATATCGGTAGAGCACTTAGGCTAGCCCTAGATCAGTGGTAATGCTGGCAAAATTAAACAAAGTGGAAAATTGTGGCACCTTTAAGTGTTGACAGAGTGAGTTTGACTGGAAGCAGCATAATGGAAAATATGGAAAGGCTCTTGGCAGTCTAGATCAATGACCAAAATCAGCGCCTGGTGCCCCTTAGATTGATAGTCATCCAAGCAAAAGCCTGTCTGAAGACTGACAGAATGAGCAGGGTGAGAGTTCGCAGTCAGAATGTTTTGATGCCATTCATGGATGGTTCAAATGTTTCAAGAGGCATTCCTACCAACACAATATTAACGTGACTGGCGAAACAGCCAGTACTGATGTAGAAACGGTTAATGAACTTGATGCCTATTTGAAGAGAAACATTGAAGAAGGTGGGCCACTCATCAAAACAAGGTTTTAACATTGTGAGACATATAGGGCAGCACGGTATCATAGTGGTTAGCACAGTTGCTTCACAGCTCCAGGGTCCCAGGTTCGATTCCTGGCCTGGGTCACTGTCTGTGCGGCGTCTGCACGTTCTCCCGTGTCTGCTTGGGTTTCCTCCGGGTGCTCCGGTTTCCTCCCACAGCCCAAAGATGTGCAGGTTAGGTGGATTGGCCATGCTACATTGCCCTTAATGTCCAAAAAAGGTGAGGTGGGGTTACGGGGATAGGGTGGAGGTGTAGGGATAGGGTGGAATTATGGGCTTAGGTAGGGTGTTCTTTCCAAGGGCTGGTGCAGACTCAATGGGCCGAATGGCCTCCTTCTACACTGTAAATTCTATTCTATGTCTTTATTGGAAGCATATGCAACAGAGAATGAGCATTTCCAAAAAGGAGAAGAAGGTGCCAGGATTTAAAGCTGCTAAATTTCACCAGACTGATGTGCTGGGTGGAAAGCTGCAGGGGATTTCATGTTGAGCCCTTACTTGTGTATCAATCTGAGGCACCCAGAGTGTTGAGGATTATTCCAAGGAACATCTGTGTATCAATTGGAATTCAAATAAGAAAGCTCATTTGAGGGGGGGCACTCTTTCAAAATTGGTTCTCTCTGTCTACCAACCCTGACTGGAGAAGACCTTGCACCACAGAAATATCACCTTCATGAATAGTCTGAGAATGTGAAGAGGAGTTTCCTGCCACCCAACATGACTTCATTGATACAGCCCATGGATCAGGGAGCAACCGCAACATACAAGGCCTAGTACCCAATGCCACACCTTCTCCCAGCTCATCAAGGCAACAGGTGATCATAGAATTATCATAGAATTTACAGTGCAGAAGGAGGCCATTTGGCCCATCGAGTCTGCACCGGCTCTTGGAAAGAGCACCCTACCCAAGGTCAACACCTCCACCCTATCCCCATAACCCAGCAACCCCACCCAACACTAAGGGCAATTTTGGACACTAAGGGCAATTTATCATGGCCAATCCACCTAACCTGCACATCCTTGGACTGTGGGAGGAAACCGGAGCACCCGGAGGAAACCCACGCACACACGGGGAGGATGTGCAGACTCCGCACAGACAGTGACCCAAGCCGGAATCGAACCTGGGACCCTGGAGCTGTGAAGCAATTGTGCTATCCACAATGCTACCGTGCTGCCCTTATTATGCATCCATCAGCCTGGGAATTATGCTGCAGCTACAACATCTTTCAGGGCATTGACAATATTACTGATTCCTGGAGGAGGCCCCTCGGCCCTTCGAGCCGGCTCTGCCATTCATTATAAACATAGCTAATCATCCAACTCGGTAACCTGTTCATGCTTCCCCCCCACCAATATTCTTTGATCCTTGTAGCCCCAAGAGCTATATCTAACTTCTTCTTGAAAAGATACCCGCGGCTGAATGGACTAAAGTTAAAGTCTCCTGAACGGCACATTTAGCGAGGTGTTCCTTGGCGGCTGCAGTGCTGAGAAACATCCTGCTATCCAAATGCACTTTGCCATTTCTTTTGGCCTCGGAGAGTTTCTCCCTGCCGAGGACACACTTAGAGGACTCCTCACAGATCAGGTAGCCATTTTGTCTGGCAACCCCGATCTTCCCTCCCACCCCCCCCCTTTCAGGATCCCTCCCCTGTTTTTTGCCCCCCCCCCCATCCCCCAACCTTGGGGAGGCCTCCGGGAACCCATTCTCACTCCCACCTCTCTGCTTCTGAGGAGAGATTACACAAATGAGGCCTGTTTTTGCGAGAATGTAGAAGGTTAAGGGGTGATCTGATTGAAGTACTCAAGATATTAACAGAGAAAGACAGGGTAGATAAAGATAAACCTTTCACCTGTTGGAGAGTCTAAAACTAGGGGAGATTGTCTACAAATCAGGGCTAAACCATTCAGGAGAGATGTTAGGAACAATGTCTTCACTCAAAGGGTGGCAGAGGTCTTTGGAACTTTCTCCCACAACAGCAGTTGAAGTTAGAACAGTTAATTTTAAATCTCAGATAGATAGATTTTTGTTAAGCAAAGAACTGAAGGAATATGGGCCAAAGGCAGGTATATGGAGTTAGGCCACAGGTCAGCCATGATCTCATTTAATGTTGGGACAGGCTTAAGGGGTTGAAGGGTCTATTCTTGATCCTATGTTCCAAAGGTTTTTTTTCTTTTCTTTTAAAAAAATAAATCTGGAGTATACAATTATTTTTTTCCAATTAAGGGGCAATTGAGCATGGCCAATCCACTGAAAGCATAATCATAATTAGGATTAAGAAAGGCGACCTTATTAACCACCATATTTATAGCAAGTAAACAGAGCAACATTACTGCCGACATCTGATGGGACTCGACCTAGGAGTTCCGAGAGAACCCAGATTTGAACTAGAAACCCAATTGGAAAAGGTAAAAACCACAAGCGTAAGACCAATATCGATCAAACCTCCAAGATTCGGAAGTGTGTTATTTGCTTGCGTGCTAACAAGGGATATAAAGTTACCTTGATAGATTTTGTTGCGTAAAACTGTCGGGAGTTTTGTAGACCGGAAAATAGCTTGAGCCGTACCGTGTTTGCATCACCGCTTTATTCTCCCCTATTCCAAATTTACGGTAGAAACCAGAGATTACAGTAGAAATGGCAATGAAGGCAATGGAACGCCTTATGAACCCCCAGGAATTTGAGGTCGCAGCGACCAAAAGAGCAGGGCAGTGTCCCATATGGGACGAGGAAATTCGGAAATATCTAAAAGGGAAAGGATGGCCCCTTTGGATCGAATTTTGTGCAAATGAGGAAACAGGTCCAGGAAGTATAGGACATACTTGGTGGGAGAACCTAACCGAGATTCATAAGAAAAGCTGAGGAAAAGCTCGTAAGCCGATGGCAATCGTGTCCTGCTTGGCACAATTGCCAGGCACAGAGGAGGTCGTGAAGACGCTCCGCAGAGAGATTGAAGACAGAGAGAAGAATAGTGAGGGAGACGTTAGCGAGTGCGAGAAAGTTAACAGGCAACTTAGAGAGCAGTTAGCGGCGAAGGACAAGGAGATGGCTGATGTCAAACGGGCACACCAATCTTGTCTTGCTCACCTAAGCAGCTTTCAGTCACAGTATGATAAGGCCTACCAAGACACGCAACGCGCGGTGTTGGTACGAGAAGAGACAGAACTTCAAGTTGAGCAATTAAAGAAACAATGTCAGGATTTAAAAGCAGCCCTACGAGCACTCCACAGTTCCACGACGGAACAAAGGCAGAGTTCGGTGGACCACGCCAAATGCCGAAAGCAAATTGCAGACCTGCAATCCCTGCTCTCTGTACAAAATGGTTTCCAGAATACATTTGGACCCCAGCTAGATCAGAAAAATGGCCCCGATTGGCAGGAGTTAAATGAAACTGCCCATCGCTATGTACATGGTATGTTATTGTCTAAGTCTGAATAAAGATTGTAGACTTCCAGTTAACACAAATACTTTATTCAATGGGTTTGTTCTGTTTCCGGAGCTTAACTAGATATAATACAGTCAAGAGGTATGACCAGTGAAGCTAAGGTAAGCTGCCTATGCTGAGCTGTCTCTGTGTGCTGCTGCTCACTAGCCCTGTGCTTCTGAAAGAGGCGAATCCTACCTTGGGCTGGACCCTTTATACCTGTCTCTGATGCCCTCTAGTGATGCTGTGGCTGTTACATCTGTCTGCAGTCCCTGGTGTATGTGCAGATGTATGTACAGATCACTACATCCCCCCCCCCTTTTATTGGACATGTTTTCTAGACTGGCCTCAAGAAAACTGTACATAACAAGTGGTGAGAATATGCAAATCTGCACACTGTAAAAATGATAAAAGTAATACAGAAACAATTAACTGTGTTGTGAGTCCATCGTGAGAAATGTCCATATTCATCTTGTGCGTGTGTTGAAGTGTTATCACAAATCTAGCCGGTCGGGTGCCTTACGGCTTCTGCTGGAGCACCTTAACGGTGGTAGTAGGGATGAAGGTTTGATATCATCAAGAGTACTGTCTGGCGTTGTGTGGCGAGGAACGTCCTGTGGACAAATGGACTCGGTCAAGTCCAGTGTGGGAAATACTGGCGTTGTAGGTCGAATCTCTAATAGATCCCGGCGGTTACGGCGAAAAAGTACTCCCACAGACGATTTGACAATGTAGGACATTGTTTGACAATCCTCCTGCTGGATCACCGTGGCTGACTCAGACCATCTGTCTTCTGGGTCCTTGATTCTGATGGTGTCACCTATTGTCAGTGGCTTGAGTGGGATCGCATGTTGATCGTATTATAGTTTTTGTTTGGAGCATAGTGCCCGCATGTCGTCGAGAACCGGTGCGTTGCCGGGTCTCGGAATTGCTTTGCCGGTAGGGTTGTCCAGATGTCTCTGCCGAAGAGCATTTGCGCTGACGACAGTCCTGAGCTCAATGGGGTTGCTTGGTAAGATAACAGAGCTAGGTTGATGTCGGAACGTGACTCGGCAGCTTTGCTGATGAGTCGTTTAATGATGTGGACACCTTTCTCCCCTGTTCCATTTGATTACGGGTAGCGATTCTGTGTCGCACCATTGTCTGACCTCAACTTTTTCTTGTGTTTGTGGCATTGATTCTGTATGTCATCGTTCGTGAAAGCTGTTTTGCTTGTTTGTTCTGGAGCAGATGTGAATTTGTGAGATTCTTTATCATGCCATGGCATGTTTGTAATCTTGTCATTGTTTCGCAGTGTGCTGTTGCATTGTCCTTCACGTGCAGAGTTGTACCATGTTGTACAGGTCGTTGTTCCATTGTTGTTATTTCTGTCGTTTCTGTCTTTGTTGTTTTTGTTTTTATTATTGTTCTTTTTCTTGTCGTGCTTGTTGTTTCTGGGATGATTCTTGTTGCTTTTGTCGTTCTTGTTGCGCTGCATGTTGTTTTTGTTGTTGCTGTTGTTGTTCTTGTTTCTACTGTGCTTCTTGCGTTTTTTGTTGTTCTTGTTGCGCTCAATGAGTGTGCCATGTGGATGATTTGAGTCATTGTCACAGTTATTGGTGTCAGTGTCCTTTGTGGTCTCTGCTACATTGAGCGTATCTTCTTGAGAATTGTGAGAATGATCTGATGTTGCATTGATGTTGGTGACATCAGTCATTTGTGGTGGATTCAATTCCTCTTCTTTGCTTACTTGATACTCCTCTTCTAGAGTCATTTCTGGTTCACTTGAATCATCATTGATTTCTAGGTGCTCCTCTTCTAGAGTCATTTTTGGTTCACTTGAATCATCATTGAGTTTTTGGTGCTCCTCTTTTGGAATCATTTCAGGTTCATTTGAATCATCTATGATCTCTTTGTGCTCCTTTTCTGGAGTCAAAATCTTCAATATTTCAATTGATGCGGTCTCTCTGGACTCATGGGTGGCCGTCCTCTGATTATTGAATGCTTCTGTGCAGACGAGGTGAGATATGGCAGTCTCGCTGTGATCCTGCACATCCTGTATGGGAATTGTGATTTCTTCATCACTTGTCTCACATACAGTGGGTAGACATTCAGTGTCTTCTTCTGGTGGCTCAAATAAGCTTGATAGATCTTCATGGTCTTGTACATGCATGGCGTTCGCTATGGAGTGTTAGCTTGCTTCCATTTTTGATTCTGTCACCGAGCTGTCTGTGGAGGCTTGCGTCACTCTCTTTGTGGAGACTTGTGTCGCTCTCTTTGTGGAGTCCTTCATCGCTCTCTCTGTGGAGTCCTTCATCGCTCTCCCTGTGGAGTTTGTCATCGCTCACTCTGTGGAGTCTGTCATCGCTCTCTCTGTGGAGTCTGTCATCGCTCTCTTTGTGGAGTCGTGCAGTGATCCACTGTAGAGTTGATCTGTGCATTCTCAACAGAGTCGTTCTGTGCTCTCTGTGTGGCGTCGTCTTCGTCTTAGAACATAGAACATAGAACATAGAACAATACAGCGCAGTACAGGCCCTTCGGCCCACGATGTTGCACCGAAACAAAAGCCATCTAACCTACACTATGCCATTATCATCCATATGTTTATCCAATAAACTTTTAAATGCCCTCAATGTTGGCGAGTTCACTACTGTAGCAGGTAGGGCATTCCACGGCCTCACTACTCTTTGCGTAAAGAACCTACCTCTGACCTCTGTCCTATATCTATTACCCCTCAGTTTAAAGTTATGTCCCCTCGTGCCAGCCATTTCCATCCGCGGGAGAAGGCTCTCACTGTCCACCCTATCCAACCCCCTGATCATTTTGTATGCCTCTATTAAGTCTCCTCTTAACCTTCTTCTCTCCAACGAAAACAACCTCAAGTCCATCAGCCTTTCCTCATAAGATTTTCCCTCCATACCAGGCAACATCCTGTTAAATCTCCTCTGCACCCGCTCCAAAGCCTCCACGCCCTTCCTATAATGCATGACCAGAACTGTACGCAATACTCCAAATGCGGCCGTACCAGAGTTCTGTACAGCTGCAACATGACCTCCCGACTCCGGAACTCAATCCCTCTACCAATAAAGGCCAACACTCCATAGGCCTTCTTCACAACCCTATCAACCTGGGTGGCAACTTTCAGGGATCTATGTACATGGACACCTAGATCCCTCTGCTCATCCACACTTTCAAGAACTTTACCATTAGCCAAATATTCCGCATTCCTGTTATTCCTTCCAAAGTGAATCACCTCACACTTCTCTACATTAAACTCCATTTGCCACCTCTCAGCCCAGCTCTGCAGCTTATCTATATCCCTCTGTAACCTGCTACATCCTGCCACACTATCGACAACACCACCGACTTTAGTATCGTCTGCAAATTTACTCACCCACCCTTCTGCGCCTTCCTCTAGGTCATTGATAAAAATGACAAACAGCAACGGCCCCAGAACAGATTCTTGTGGTACTCCACTTGTGACTGTACTCCATTCTGAACATTTCCCATCAACCACCACCCTCTGTCTTCTTTCAGCTAGCCAATTTCTGATCCACATCTCTAAATCACCCTCAATCCCCAGCCTCCGTATTTTCTGCAATAGCCTACCGTGGGGAACCTTATCAAACGCTTTGCTGAAATCCATATACACCACATCAACTGCTCTACCCTCATCTACCTGTTCAGTCACCTTCTCAAAGAACTCAATAAGGTTTGTGAGGCATGACCTACCCTTCACAAAGCCATGCTGACTATCCCTGATCATATTATTCCTATCTAGATGATTATAAATCTTGTCTCTTATAATCCCCTCCAAGACTTTACCCACTACAGACGTGAGGCTCACCGGTCTATAGTTGCCGGGGTTGTCTCTGCTCCCCTTTTTGAACAAAGGGACCACGTTTGCTGTCCTCCAGTCCTCTGGCACTATTCCTGTAGCCAATGATGACATAAAAATCAAAGCCAAAGGTCCAGCAATCTCTTCCCTGGCCTCCCAGAGAATCCTAGGATAAATCCCATCAGGTCCCGGGGACTTATCTATTTTCAGCCTGTCCAGAATTGCCAACACCTCTTCCCTACGTACCTCAATGCCATCTATTCTATTAGCCTGGGGCTCAGCATTCTCCTCCACAACATTATCTTTTTCCTGAGTGAATACTGACGAAAAATATTCATTTAGTATCTCGCCTATCTCTTCAGACTCCACACACAATTTCCCATCCCTGTCCTTGACTGGTCCTACTCTTTCCCTAGTCATTCGCTTATTCCTGACATACCTATAGAAAGCTTTTGGGTTTTCCTTGATCCTTCCTGCCAAATACTTCTCATGTCCCCTCCTTGCTCGTCTTAGCTCTCTCTTTAGATCCTTCCTCGCTACCTTGTAACTATCCACCGCCCCAACTGAAACTTCACACCTCATCTTCACATAGGCCTCCTTCTTCCTCTTAACAAGAGATTCCACTTCCTTGGTAAACCATGGTTCCCTCGCTCGACGCCTTCCTCCCTGCCTGACCGGTACATACTTATCAAGAACACGCAGTAGCTGATCCTTGAACAAGCCCCACTTATCCAGTGTGCCCAACACTTGCAGCCTACTTCGCCACCTTATCCCCACCAAGTCACGTCTAATGGCATCATAATTGTCCTTCCCCCAGCTATAACTCTTGCCCTGCGGTGTATACTTATCCCTTTCCATCATTAACGTAAACGTCACCGAATTGTGGTCACTGTCTTGGGTATTGCTGTCATCCCATGTATCGACGATCTGCCATGGCACCATGGTATTGGATTCATCTACCATGAGAAGAGTCGTATTGAGCTTTTCAACCATGTTGCTGATGCTGTGATCAGGATCTCCGAATAACTCAGCCATGTCTGAGTAGTATTGTGTGTATTGTTCGATAGACAAATCATCGCTTTTTGTTTCGTAGTTGTGATCGTTCTCTTCATGTTCAATGAACAAATCATCTTCTTGTGTGGAGGCTGCGACCCTTCGTGGTGCGTGGACCACTCTCTGATTCTTGCCGTCAGGCCGCAGCATAATCCTGCACTCATGAGTCGGGATGTTATATATGCTGGGCTGAAGATTCCCCAAACCGAAGAACTCATCGTTGGGGTCTTCACGGTATAACACCTCTAGTTGCGGTTCGGATTTGGTACTGGGGTAGCCATCTCCCAAGATGAAATCTTCGTCTGAGTCGTAGTCTACAAGGACCATATAATCTTCTAGGGCAGTGCTAGCTGCTTGTTCCAGGGTGTTGTGAAAGTTATTTCCAACTGCTGGTGTAAGTTTGGGCATTGTTCTATCTTTTGAGGCAGGAAAATTGGGATTTGCAGCTTTAAATTTCTTTTTGTTCATTTTCGTGCATTTCCCTTTTAAATGGGCGTGGTCCTGGTCCTCTAACGTCATGACGCTCGTGACATCATGCGTAGGACTCGATTGCCCATGCGCACTCCGAGTTTCCTGTACTGTCCGCTCTTTTCGCAACTGCGCATGTGCGGCTCCTTTCTCAAAATGGCTGCCACTCAGAACCTCCGTCTTCCTCTGATTCAATCCTGCCGCCGCCCCGTGGTGAGTGTTCACGCCATTTTTACCGATTTTGTTTTCTAAATGATGATTTTGTGTTGGTAGAGACTCAAAGTATTGATTTTGTTTTTGTTCATAAGCAAGGCATTTTTGTATAGCGATTCCTAGAGTTAGATACTTATTTTGTGAAAGTTCTTCCCTCAAATTTCTATCAGATAGTCCAGAAATTAATTGATGCATTATCACAGTGTCTCTGAAATCAGCATAATCACAGCCTTGTGGAATTAGCCATCAAATCGTTTGAGTATAACTTCTAATTTGGTGTTGTTCTTACCTTCTAAGTAATTAAAGCAATTATAGATTTCTCTAGCTTCATGTCCTCCTGTTTAGAGTAGGGCTATTTTCGTTGCGTCAGAGGCAGTGCTTAAATCATTAGCTGTAATAAATATTTGGAACAGCTGTTCAAACATTTTCCAGTTATAACTTAAATTACCGGCTGTTTCCAGCTGCCATGGAGTTCCAACAAGTTCCATCGAATCAGTTAGTCGCCGAGGATCCATTTGCTGCGAAGTCTTCCACAGTTGAATATCCGGTTTAAGTTTTTCTTCTCTTGCTAGTGTCTAGCTAGCTTTCTGAAATCACTCCTGGTATCATATGTTATTCTCTAAGTCTGAATAAAGATTGTAGACTTCCAGTTAACACAAATACTTTATTCAATGGGTTTGTTCTGTTTCCAGAGCTTAACTAGATATAATACAGTCAAGAGGTATGACCAGTGAAGCTAAGGTAAACTGCCTATGCTGAGCTGTCTCTGTGTGCTGCTGCTCATTAGCCCTGTGCTTCTGAAAGAGGCGGATCCTACCTTGGGGTGGACCCTTTCTACCCATCTCTAATGCCCTCTAGTTTTGCTGTGGCTATTCCATCTGTCTGCAGTCCCTGGTGTATGTGCAGATGTATGTACAGATGTACAGATCACTACACATGGAACATGTACTCAGGATAAAACTCAGAGAAGAAAAGCACCCCCACCCCCGACTGCACAGCTAGTGCACAATCCCATGAACTCAGTCACCTCACAGCGCAGGGCCACAATAAGTGGAGACCCCGATTTTCTGTTCACTACCCCATTAACCGTCACTCAATTAAGAGACGTGTGTGACAAAATAACACCGTTCCAACCCACATCGGACCCACACCATTATTTTGCAAAGGTTAAACAACAGGCGACCATGTACAGCCTGGGCGAAAGAGAGCAAGTTAAGCTCACAGTTTTGAGCCTCGACCCCTCAGTCGTGGCAGTCCTTCCCGACCCACAAAATGTAGGGGGAGGCACCCTCCAAGAAATGCATGTAGCGATCCTAGATGCAATCGGCTACAATAAGGGAAATCCCGTAGAAGGACTCAATAAATGCAGGCAGAAAAAGACCGAGCACCCAACAGCATTTGCTGGACGCCTTTGGACTCACTTTACAGCAGTATTTGGAGAGTTAGTCCACGCCCATGTGACACCAGAGAATATGGCCAAATGGACTCAAATCCTAGTCTCCCACGCGACCGAAGCAGGACAGAGAGCTTGCGCCAATTATGACCCCTCAGACGATACCCACAATGAGAAATCGGTACTAAAGAGATTATCCCAAGCTTGGGAACAGTCCCTTCAGGGAAAGTCAGAATATGGAAAAGCAGATGAAGAGCAGGCAGATGCTAACATGCATCCAGTCAGGACACATCAAAACCCTGCATGGGTAAACGAGGGATGAAATAGCCCACAGCAGCCTAAATCCCACGAATGCTACAATTGTGGCCAGTTCGGACATTATGCACAAGAATGGCAAGCCCCCCAGAAACAGCAGTGAAACCAGCAGGCAAATGCCCTGAATAAGAACAGGACCAAGCACATTCACAGTGTTACCGCCCGTTCTGAGAACGCAGACATGAATGGCACCGATTGACGGTGTTCGGACTCCCCAGCTTGGGTCTGTGACACCCTTTGGGACAAGTCCGGAAGACCGGTAGTAGCAGGCACAGTCCGGGGACACCCCTAAGAATTTCTTTGGGACACAGGAGGGTCCCGTACCACGTTAAATTCCTCCACAATGTTCCAACGGGATACATGGCCCACCACAGATACCATTACCATCAGCGGTTTCACAGGACACTTGCAGCAGGGACACATTACAGCCCCTGTAGCGATTCAGATAGGGAATATTAAAACCAAACACCCCGTCGTTCTCGTAGATCTACCCCAGACAGCCAAACACATTTTGGGATTGACTTTATGAGCTCCCACAATCTTTTGTTCGACTCCATCAATAAATGTGTGTGGAGAATGGCAAAGGCAGCACGAGCCCCCGCCACGCTCACAGTTGGAGACTACGCACACAGGATTAGCGCAGTAGGAGACTTCTGATTTGATCCATGAGCCATTAGTCAGGACAAAGACGTTGGAGATGTTTTACAGAGACACAAAGCAGCCTTTGCCCAGCATAAACACCTCTGTGGCAAGATCGCTGGCTTAGTCAACATTACAGGACCCGACCCCCAACCCCAAAAACAGTACGGTTTTCCCCAACAAGCAGAGGGAGAAATCGCAAAGGTCATCCGAAGTTTACTTAACCAAGGCGTACTTTGTTCAGTAGCCTCAACGAACAATGCCCCAATTTGGCCCATCGGGAAACCCGATGGCTCATGGCGAATGACCATCAATTATAGGGAACTAAAGAAAGTGACCCCATTAGCAGCCCCCACCGTAGCCACGAGTCCCGAGACAATGTTAAAACAGGGACCCCAGTCAAAATCTTTCTCAGTTTTGGACATCAGCAACGGCTTTTGGTCCATTCCATTGGATGAAGCGTGCCAATATAAATTTGCTTTCACCTTCCAGGGACAGCAATACACGTGAACGTGCCTACCGCAAGGCTTCCACAACTCCCCCTCCATTTCCCTCCGACAGCTGGCGAATGGATTAGCTAAATTTTCCCGACCCGATTGCCTTTCCCAGTATGTAGACGACTTGCTTCTACAGACGGGCACTAAGGGAGAGCACATTTCGCTTCTCACCGAATTATTAGGACTCCTTCATGAAATCGGATGTAAGTTAAACCCCAAAAAGGCCCAGATTCTACAAGAAAAAGTAATTTATTTAGGCACAGTGATCACCCATGGCAAACGCGAGATCGAGCAGAAACGCATTGACTCCATTGTTAAATTACCCTTGCCCCATAATGTTACAGCCCTCCGGTCATTTCTAGGACTGGTTGGCTACTGCAAGAACCACATAGACGGCTTCGCCACAAAGGCAGCCCCTCTTTCCGAGCTCCTAAAAAAGCAAGCCCCATGGGAATGGCTTCCACAGCACACGGATGCCGTGCATGCATTGAAATGAGCCCTCAGCACAGCTCCCGCATTGCAGGTCCCAGACCCACTCTCCCCATACGCAATTGAGGTTGCAACCGCCGACCGAACCCTTTCGGCCGTGCTCCTCCAGGAAATACATGATCGTTTAGGCCCCGTAGCCTACGCCTCACGAGTACTCGATCCAGTAGAGCAAGGATTTTCAGCCTGCAAAAGGCACTTGCTCGCAGTTTTTTGGGCTGTTCAGTACTTTGCGTACATAACAGGACTCAACCCAGTAACCATTTTAACAGAGCACACCCCAACCATACTTCTACTAGACGGTAGACTAAAGGACGGCACAGTCAGCCAAATTTGCGCAGCACGATGGACCCTACTCTTGGATAGGGTGGACAGTGAGAGCCTTTTTCCTCGGATGGTGATGTCTAGCATGAGGGGACATAGCTTTAAATTGAGGGGAGATAGATATAAGACAGATGTCAGAGGTAGGTTCTTTACTCAGAGAGTAGTAAGGGCGTGGAATGCCCTGCCTGCAACAGTAGTGGACTCGCCAACACTAAGGACATTCAAATGGTCATTGGATAGACATATGGACGATAAGGGAATAGTGTAGATGGGCTTTAGAGTGGTTTCACGGGTCGGCGCAACATCGAGGGCCGAAGGGCCTGTACTGCGCTGTAATGTTCTATGTTCTATGTTCTTACAAGGACGGGACATTACGTTTAAAAGGACTAAGACACACACGTTTCTCGCAGATAATTTACATTACACAGGCACCCCACATGAGTGTGAGATCATTACCACCAGGCACAACACAGGACCCTTTGTACCCAAATCAGCTCTCCCGAAACCATGTTCTACACCCCAGAGACCCCTGCCCACAGACACAGACGCACCTCTTAAGATTTATGTGGATGGCTCCTCCACAGTTTTGAACGTTAAACAAATCACTGGTTGTGGCATTTATGTCGAGGACGCGCAGGGACGCGCGTTAGAGGAGATGTCATTGAAATTGCCTGGACATCTAGGTTCGCAGGCAGCAGAATTAGCAGCTGTAGCATACATTGTAGAGCACCCCGACTCGTTCCCGACCCCAGCTGACATATACTCCGACAGCCTATATGTCTGCAATAGTTTAACTGAGTTCCTACCCCTGTGGGAAACTCGAGGTTTTGTTTCCGCGGACGGAAAACCCCTACCCTCAGCCCTATTACTCCAGCATATTCTCAGGACAGCTAAAGATCGTAAATACGGTATCATTAAAGTCCATAGCCACCATCATTCTTCCCCCCCCCTGGTAACGTTAAGGCAGACGCCCTAGCAAAGGCAGGTTCCAGGCACGGTCACTTTTGGAATCCCCCCGAGAGTGCCCCAGTACACGCGGTCCATGTCTCACAGACCAATATTCATGGTTTAACTCAAACCCAAAAGGAAAACGAAAAGCTCAGGGAAGTTTTAAAAGGTAACTTCCCAGCCCCATACGATAAGTACAGAAATACTTTAACAACACACGATGGCATAATTTTAAAAGATGGTATTTATGTGGTCCCCACCCAAGATAGAAACCAAATTATTTGTCAATTCCATGACAACCATGGACACCAAGGGATAGATGCAACCCTTGCCCACCTCAGACCTCTCTGCTGGTGGCCCGATTTAAAATCCAATGTAACGCATTACATTGAAAATTGTTTAATTTGCGCCTAGAACAATCCAGACAGGTATGCGAGGAAGGTCAGCTCAGTCACACCCGCCCTGTTAATGGCCCCTGGACGAATTTACAGATTGATTACATAGGACCCCTACCGGCTTGCAAAAATGGTTTTGAGTATGAGTTGGTAGTAATCAACGCCTTCACGAAATGGGTGGAAGCTTTTCCATTAGAACTAACATGGCTAAAACGACAGCCAAGATCCTAACGCAGCACATCTTCACAAGATGGGGACTTCCCCGTAGTATAGAGCCAGACCAAGGCTCACATTTCACAGGACGCATCATGAAAATTGTCCTCACAATTTTCGGCATCTGACAAACATTTCACATTGTCTATCACCCCCAATCAAGTGGAATCATAGAGCGAATGAATAGAACCCTCAAGCCAACCCTCAGGAAAATGGTATCACAATGCCACATGGGACACAGTTCTCCCCTTTGTACTCATGTTCATAAGGAACACGGTATCAACTTTGACAGGATACACCCTCCACACCCTCATGACCGGACGACCCATGAAGGGAGCAGAATGCTTGTTAGGGCTTGATTTGGCCAGCCCCGCAGTCACCGCCCTCACCCGTGAGAAAGCAGTACAGCAGATCCTCGAAAACGTTAAAGCAGCCCAGCTCGCCGCAGCTGTTAGACTTGGCACACGAAAGAAACAAAGTAAAGTATGTTTTGACAAAATGGTACACCCCACAGAATTTTCAGTAGGGCAGCAGGTCATGCTCTCCCTGTACAACCCCAGTTCATTTCTTTCTCCCAAATTCGCAGGATCCTACTCCATTTCCGATAAAGTCAGCCCCTCCGTGTATAAGATCTTTTATCCTAATGGCAAGTCAGGATGGTTTCACATAAACCAGCTTAATGCTTATGGCACACAGAGCAACCACTCCCACCACATCTCACTCGCAGCAGCAGATGAACACGCCCCACCATGGACGACATATTCCTACCCTCCCCAACCAGTCCAGCCCATCCTCGGACACCACTTCCACTCCACCCCCAGAGGCATGACTCCGCCTCTCCCTTCATTTGACCAGTACCGACAGCGACAGCGACAGCACTGATACATTAGACCCCATGGAACCACCACACGATTTCAATTCTGCACCAGGGCCCCACTCCCATCGACTCCGAACAGGATTTGTTCAACTCCTTCGAGACCACTTACATAAAAGCCCCTGAACCGGACCCACGCCCGACTACAATAGATTGCCACCTACCGCCTCCAACCTAGACACTAAGCATTGGCACTGCGACAATTCCTACAGACTCATCCATAACGATGAGATGGACCTCACATCGCCCCAAGCAGCCTTGGCACAGCTACTCCAGTCACGAGTGTGGCAACCGGGAGAAGTCTGACTTCCACCAGACGAGCCCCTTTGCGACTCTTTTCGCTGTACAGCAATGAGGTGTCCAGATGATAGTAAAAAGGAACCAATTGAGATTTACAGTGTCCTTCTTTCTGATGGAGCCTGCCTGATTTTGTTATTTTAGTTTGTTAATTTTAAATGTTGAATGTTTATATTGTGTACGACCCTTTGATAAAATTTATCCATGGCCCCACGCCACATTTTGATGCAGTCACAACTACTCTTTTAATGCCAAATGGCAGTTAAAGGAACAATTTTGTCGGCAGACACCCATTCATAACTACTTTTCTGATTCGACGGCAATCATAAGAGGCAGTATCCACGATGAACACAAATTCTTTCCATTCTTGTCTGGTCACCCAGGCAGTGGAGTAACGGCACTGATCCCCACCCTGCCTGAGGATCCCCATCTGGTCAGCTACGCTCCGGTAGTGCACCTACGGCACTGGTCACCGTCCTACCCGGGGATTCCACCCATTCTTGCCCCGCCGCGGCCCATATGCACCCCATTCGTAGCTTTTGGTTCAAAACTCTTTACTGTTCTTTTAGTCTGTGCTTTAAAGAATGCTCTTTACCACAAGTTTTGTTTGTTTTCCGGCGACCCTTAGGTCGCTATCTCCCACATGCTATTTATATCCTCAAACACTTGGATGGAACACTTTGCTGCTGGACGGAGAAATTGTCCGCCCACTCAGCGCATCGACCACACAGGCTGCGTTTTTCGGATGTCTTGTCCCCAAAATTATTTGGTTTTTAAAAAAATGAGGGAGTCACATATGGTGACAATTCTAATGGGCAATTGGTAATAAAAGGACAAACAGACAGACATACGAGATCTTAAACAAGGTAATAACAGATATTGTGCTTGTTTCCACAGGAAATCCAGAACAACAGAAGACAGAGGAAGACCAAGAAGGAAAAAGAGAACATGAAGCCAGACATCATGATCTACATTTGGATCTTCATGGGATCACGACAGTTGCCCGCAGACGTGACCCCCCTGACCCCTACCCCACAGGCCGGGAATGTTTCCCATCCCTGCCACACACCACACACAGAGACAGTCACTGACACACCAACCTGGTGTGACAACCTTATAAAATGGTATTCCCTTTCATACATCGTAGAAGCACTGTTAGTCATCGCAATACTCTGGAGTGTCATCCAGACACTGAGACTTCTGAAATGGTGAAGGAAAGCGTCCCGCACTCCGGTATATACACTCAGACCCTCTATTTTTGGATTCCAGCAAACCCCCCGCTCTCTCTAAACAAATAAAGTGCATCGACTAATTCTTTGTTTGTTCAAATGAAGAAAGATGTGAAATTCTGTACTTGATCGCCAAGATACAGAGAAATGTAATGCTGCTATTGTATAGTTTTACACTGTTTGTAAATTATTTTGATTGACAAAAGGTAGTTTAGAGAAGGATAGTTAGAGGTTCCCGTGTTTTAAATAAAAAAGAAATGTAATGCATGCTTGAATGTTATACCGCCCCTTAGAATTTTATAATAATGTGATGTACATAAAGCAATTTAGGTAAAGGTTCCAATCCATAGGACAGATTAGTATAGAACTGGTCCTTGATTGCGGGTGCTCGACTTAGGCAGAGAACAAAGAAGATTCAGTAATATGATCCTTCGCGCTTCGCGTTGAGGATCACAAGGAGTGAGTGTAGCCATCTGGGATGGCCACTTTCGGTATACAAAATGGACATTCGCAGAGCCTATAGCGAAAAATGGACAATACAAGGCAACAAGCAGGCACAGAGCCTGAATGTATATTTGGAAAGTAGTCTGCAGACGGAACTGAAACTCTGGGTCGATTTACATATTGATGGCCCATCCCCGAGGAACAAAGAACTAGTGCTCAGGTAGCCGATACTGTCCCAGACAGTCCGGCGCCACTACCCCAACCAAAAGACACAAACAAAACAAGGCCAACGGCCACTTAGGACAGGCCCAGCCATCAAGGCACCCGCCCCTTTATTGGCTCAGATCGATGGCAGTGATCGAGAAGCTGCCCAATTAATTGGGACCAAGTTTAAGTCCCACCTAAAAGCGCGCGAAGCCCCTCCAAGTATAAGAAGGAACCCCCGCCAAAGGTTCGCTCTCTTGGAATTGGCTCTCAAGCGGAGAGACCCGTCCACCAGCATCACCAGAAGCAAGTAAGTTCAAGGTCAACGTTCGCTACCAGACGGACGACCTTAGCTGTTCTCCTGTTACCTCTTCGAACCCAACAGCCTCAGATCCGAACAACGGCCATTGTTCCTCTGACCTAAGTGGGTACCCGAAGATAAGTATAGGTGTTAGTGATAGATATAGTTTAGCATGTAGCGTTATTGTGCATGAGTAAATCATACTGTGTAAATAAATACCATTGACTTTGAACTAACTAACTAGTGTATTGGCTCTTTGATCGGTATTCGGGTTGAACCTTGTGGCGGTATCGAGAGATACCTGGCGACACTGAAAGCATAATCATAATTAGGATTAAGAAAGGCGACCTTATTAACCGCCATATTTATAGCAAGTAACCAGAGCAACACCACTCCCTGCACATCTTTGGGTTGTGGGGGTGAGACCGACGCAGACACGGGGAGAATGTGCAAACTACACATGGACAGTGACCAGGGGCTGGGAACGAACCTGGGCCCTTGGTGCCGTGACGCAGCAGTGCTAGCCACTGTGCCACAAGTTCCTCTACTTGGCAAGGCACCCCTCTGGCACCTGACCCCTGGCTGTGCCAAACTGGCACCTGGCACTGCCAGCTTGTAACACCGGCAGTGCCCCTGTGTGTGTTTTCTTTGTTTTCCATGCTGAATGCGCATGGGTGCGGATGGGTCTGGCATCTGAGGGGAGGAGGCTGTGGCGTGTCATTGGTGTCTCTGGTGCAGCTGGAGTTGAAGGAGATATATGTTGGTGCGCAACTGAACAAACACGGTGCGGAAAACCTATCCTGAACTCTCGTGGTAATTGCGAACAGAGGAGGGCGTGCACCATTTTACCATGCCTTCATGGCTTCATCCAGTTTCTCCCTGAATCTCTATTGGGGCTTATAGGGGCATCCAGTTATGTCTAATGATTGTATGGAGCCAGTTATAATGTTGTTCTCCGATCTCCCTCTCTATTCATGTATGTCAATCCGTTTTTCCCTTGCGTATGCTGATGTAACATTTTTTGTAATTCTGATCCGTTTGTTCACATGGGAAACCTTAAGAAACGTACTTTTAAAAATATTCCAAGACTCTGCTCCCGCCGTCTCCTGAGGAACGAGTTCCCAATTCCTGACAGCAGCTCGCACCTCAGTTTAACACATTGGCGTGAGGCTGAGCTTTGTGTTCAAGTTAGTTCATTGCTACCAACTCAGGCACCAACAGACTTGTGGAAAATTCCAGCCACACTTTAGTGTGGGGAAGATGCAAAGATTTGGATAAGGTACTTGCAATAAAAGATTGTAGCCTTTTGTCAACAAATGTTCTCAAATCTCTGCAGGTAACCTGCAGTTGCCGGGGTCATCAATGAGCTCCCTTGTGATTTACATGAGTAAGCTGCATAAATTGATTCTCGCTCCGCCTACCTCTTGTATGTCAGGGAGAGTCTAGCCTATAAAGCTGGAGGTTCAGCAGCTCAAAGCAGCGGGACGCCAGTCAGATTCTCGCTCGCTTGCCATGGGCTGTTCCCCCGCACTGCTGCTCTCTCTCTCCCTACTCAGTGTCCTCTGCATCAAGGGCACTCTCTCGTTTGAGCTCACTATTCTCCACACTAACGATGTACACGCCAGGGTGGAGGAGACCAGCGAGGATTCGAGCAAGTGCATGTCCAAGTGCTTTGCCGGAGTGGCCAGGAGATTGACTAAAATCCGAGAGATCAGAGGGCAGGAGAAAAATGTGCTGCTGTTGGATGCTGGGGATCAATACCAGGGGACCATCTGGTTCAGTTATTACAAGGGCACGGAGGCTGCTCACTTCATGAAGAAGCTGAACTACGATGCAATGGTAAGAAAGTACCAACGTGCTGGTAATGTCTGCTTCCCGATCAGACCAGTGTCAGAGTAAGTCACTATAATCCCATTCTGTAGAAAGAAGGATTGGCATTTGCTATCAAATGTGAGGCAAGCTTTTGTTTGTTATTTCCTTTCCAAGAATTTGCATTTATATCGAGCCTTTTCACAATCTCAAGACATCCTAAAGGGCTTTTTCAGTGTAACAATACAGGAAATGCAGCAGCCAAGATGCACATAATTAATCTACAAACAACCAAGTGATAACTAACGGGTTTTTGATGCTAGTTGAATTATAAATGTTCACCAGAATACCAGGGGGAACACTCCTTGCTGTTTCAATCTTTTACGGAATACTTTCAAGCTTTTATTCTGTGTCTAACTGAGAATTGTGGATGGGGTCTTGGGTTAATGTCTCATCCAAAGGTAGCACCTCTGACAGTGCTGCACTGCTGTAGTGCTGCACTGGAGTGTCAGCCTACATTGTGTGTTCATGATCCTGAAGTCACGGTTAGCATTTAATGTAGGGTTTTTCATTGAACTATGGGTAGGTTGCAGGTGAGTGTCAGGAGGGTCGCGGAGCGATCAGTTGTGGCATTCCTGCGGTGGTCTCAATTGTGGGAGAAGCACCCAACGGCCGCTACCAATATTTAAATTGAGAATGGCGGCTGTTACTGCTTTTAAATGACAACAAAATGAGGCTGTCTGCAGTCTTCCAACCATAGAATCATAGAATTTACAGTGCAGAAGGAGGCAATTCTGCCCATCGAGTCTGCACCGGCCCTTGGAAAGAGCACCCCACTTAGGCCCCACACCTCCACCCCATCTCCGCAACCCAGTAACCCTACCTAACCTTTTGTTTGGACATTAAGGGCAATTTAGCATGGCCAATCCACCTAACCTGCACATCTTTGTACTGTGGGAAAAAAACAGGAACACCCGGAGGAAACTCACTCAGACATGGGGAGAATGTGCAGACTCCGTACAGACAGTGACCCAAGCCAGGAATCGAACCTTGGACACTGGAGCTGTGAAGTAACTGTGCTAACCACTGGGCTACCGTGCCACCCATATGCAGCAGTAGTGAGCAGGTGCACATACATTTGATGCCAAGCGCCCCTTACATACATGCTTTTGGTGCCAAATCACAGAGGAGAGCCCCTTCCAATTTATAGCTGCTAGCAAGCAAGACAAGAGGACTGTGAAGATGAACCATTTTGTTACAAGAAAGAGACGGCCAAAGACACAATTAGGCGGTGTATCTACTAATTAGGATCTCACATCTGAATCTGCTGGAAAGAAAATCTGCTCTGGAGAATCCATGATAGAGGAGGACAGTGCTAGTGCTAGCTTTGTACAGAGCTCCAGGGACTCTGGTTAACAGCCTACAAAGAAAAAACTTAACTCGGGAACAAAGCAATATAAAAATTATTTCTTGAGGTCTGCGTTTGTCAATTGTGCCAATGTAAATAAGGATGCAAAGTCCATGTGTGTTATGTGCAGGGAAGTACTGGCAAATGAGAGAAGTTTCAGATATTGAAAGAGAAGTGATGGTTGAAAAATTGTTTTTGAGGTTGAGACCCCAGAGTCAGTTATTAACTTACAACTGACTCCAAATGAAAGGACTAAGCTGCTGTACCTGACCTGTGACAGCACATTAAAAACATGCCAAAAACCCATGAAGCTGTCAGCATTCTGGAGTAGCATCTCCCAGGAGTATCCAGTGCTGAGTAAAACAAGCATTTTGTTATTATTGCCCTTCACGATGACCTACATGTGTGAGGTTGGATTTTCTGTTCTCACAAAGATGAAGATGGCACAAAGAAACTGGCTGAAGTCTGTAGCTGATATGCGCAATGCCGTCTCCTCCTGTGAACCCGATTGGAGTGAGATCGTGAGGATCAAGCAGACTTCCC
Organism: Scyliorhinus torazame; assembly: GCF_047496885.1. NCBI lineage: Eukaryota > Metazoa > Chordata > Chondrichthyes > Carcharhiniformes > Scyliorhinidae > Scyliorhinus > Scyliorhinus torazame. The sequence goes on along the minus strand of NC_092707.1, from coordinate 229,309,838 downwards.
TTCCACATTAAAGGTAAGCAAACGTGATGTGTGTTACAAAGTTCGGCCAGCATGGGTCGCAAAGGCTGGCTGATTGACAAAAAAATAAAGTTTGAAAAACAATGATCTAATGAACTGAACTGTGCAGCACATTGGCAGCCATCACATTACATCTGCATACCTACAGTTTTCTTTTGATTTGATTAATAGGTGTAGGAATCTCCAATGGAGCTTGGAGCAAGTCCACAGCCCTTTAACAAAAACACAGCTTGTGATAAAAGGATTGGTTTTCAGAGCACACTCTGCTGTTCTTTTGATCAACCTTCAAAGTGCATTCAACTTCAAAACTGTTCTTTTAGATTAGAAAATTGCCTTACCTGCTCCACTAGTTAAGGAATATGAGAATAAGAAAACAGGAAGTTCTAGATCAGTGACCTCAAATCCGTTTTCAGGAAAATACGAGAATCTACAATCGACAACATGTCCTCTCCATTCAGTGCAGGAGAGGGGGTTGGTGGTGGTGGAATGATATCTGTCCTGTGCATTTTCTTTTTTTTCTTCTCCAACATATTTAGACTATAAATGAAATTATTGGGCGGGATTCTCCGACCCCCCGGGCCGGAGAATCGCCGGGGGACGGCGTGAATCCCGCCCTGCCGCCCCGACGCGGGCTGCCGGATTCACCGGCGCCGGTTTTTCGGCGGGGGCGGGAATCACGCCGGGGCCAGTCGAGGGCCGTTGGCAGTGGCCCCCCTGGTGATTCTCTGCTCCGCGATGGCCCGAGTGGACACCTGTTTTCGGCCGATCCCGCCGACGTAAGTCAAACCAGGTCCGTACCGGCAGGACCTGGCTCGGCGGGCGGCTTGCGGAGCCCTCGGGGGGGGGAGGGGGGGAATCTGGCCTGGAGGGTTCCCCCACGGTGGGCTGGCTCGTGATCGGGATCCGCCGATCCGTGGGCGGGCCTGTGCCATGGGGGCACTCTTTCCCTCCGTGCCATCCGCTGTAATGGTCCGCCGGCACTGAGAAGAAACCCCCCCTGCGCATGTGCTGGGATGGTGCCAGTACACGCTGGTGCTCCCGCGCATGCGCCATCTCGTGCCGGCCGGTGGAGGCCCAATCGGCGCCGGTTGGTGCGGCGACAAACCTGCCGGCGCCGGTCTAGCCCCTGAAGGTGCGGAGGATTCCGCACCTTCCAGGCGGCTTGACGACGCCTGAGTGGTTCACATCACTCCTCGGCGCTGGTAGAGCCTGCCCCGCCAGTTAGGAGAGAATCCCGCCCACTGCCTGTTGGGGTGTCATGTGATGTGAGTGCGGGAGCGGCTGCGTTTTCACAAGCTCTGGCTCTACTCATCTTTTACTCCTTTATTTTATCCTAATATACATTCCATAATTATCTTTTAGGCCAAGCTGAATCAGAGAGAACCCTCATTGATTGAGGTGGTTGGAGGTGGGAGGGGTGGGATCCAGTGGTCGTTTTGCTGGTGAGCGGGCCCCGCGCAGCGGTGCTGTTTGCATCGGGTTTATGGCTGCCATTGCGAATGATGTTTCAGATGATGCTCTCAGCTCCATGGTGTTGGTTTTTGCTACTCACTTTGATAAACTGCGAAGTGTCCTTGAGAGAAGGTTTGTATCCAGCCTACGAAGCTTGGGGTTGGGGGGAACCCCAATCACTGATCTTGTGCTGTCCTCGTTAGCAATGCCTGTCCTGAGGGTGTTGGCCATGTGGAGTCATCACCCCGGCTGGGGCTTTGGGTTTCTGGGCATCTGGGCGATGGTGTGGCAGAGGTGATGTTTTGTTCTCTTTAACTTTTGAGAGATTCTGAGTGGTGTTCGACAATCCTGTCATGGCCTTGGCCTTTCCAAGCATTATAGATGGGATTATTATCCTGCAGTTCGTCAATAATCATGGACTTTATTCCCTTGTCAATTTTTGTTTGATTAACTTTTATGGGATGTGGACTTCGCTGGTTATACCAGCACTTGTTACTCATCCCTAATTGCCCTTGAGAAGATGGTGGTGAGCTGCCTTCTTGAACTGCTGCATTTCATGTGGTGTAGGTACACCCACTGTGCTGTTAGGGAGCAAATTCCAGGATCTTGACCCAACGACAGTGAAGGAATAGCAATACACTTCCAAGTCAGGATGATGAGTAACTTGAGAGGGGAACCCCCAGGTGGTGGTGTCCCCATGTATCTGCTCCCCTTGTCCTTCTAGATGGTAGTGGTCATGGGTTTGGAAAGTGCTTTCGAAGGAGTCTTGGTGTGTTCCTGCAGTGCATCTTGTAGATAGTACACACGGCTGCCACTCTGCGTTGGTGATAAAGGGAGTGAATGTTTGTGGCAAGGATGCTAATCAAATGGGCTGCTTTGTCCTGGATGGTGTTGAGCTTCTTGAGTTTTGTTGGAGCTGCACTCATCCAGGCAAGTGGGGTATATTCCACCAAACTCCTGAATTGTACCTTGTAGATGTGGACAGGCTTTTGGGGGTCAAGAGGTGGGTTACTAACCCTAGCCTGTCACCTGCCCTGGTAGCCACAGTATTAATAAGGCTAGTCCAGTTCAGTTTCTGGTCAATGGTAACGCCCAGGATGTTGATAGTGGGGAATTCAGTGATGGTAATACCATTGAATATTAAGGGGCGATGGTTAGATCCTCTCTTATTGGAGATGGTCATTGCCTGGCAATTGTGTGGCATGAATGTTAGCCCAAGCATAGATCATAGAATTGTAGAATAATACAGTACAGAAGAGGCCATTCAGCCCACCAAGCCTCCACCGACCAAAAACGACTCTGATCTGCATGAATCCCACTTTGCAGCACTTGGCCCATGGCCTTGAATGACATGCCAGTTCAATTGCTCCTCCAACTACTTTTTAAAGATTGTGAGCTTTCCTGCCTGAACCACCCTTCCGGCCGGGCACTGCATTCCAGATTCCCACCACCCTCAAATCCTCAAATCCCCTCTAAGCCTCCTACCTTAAAATTATACCCCCGTGTCATTGATCTTTTAACAGTTGCTTTCCATCCACCCTGTCTATGCCCCTCATGATCTTATGTATCTCACCTGGTCCCCCCTTAACATTCTCTGCTCGAAAGAAAACAACCTGAGCTTATCCAGCCTCTCCTCATAGCTAAAATGCTCCATTGCTGATAACATCCTGGTGAATCTCTTCTGCACCCTCTCCAGTTCAATCACTGCCTTCCTATAATGTGGTGATGACAAGAACTGAACAGAATACTTCAGCTGTGGCCTATGTAAGGTACCTCCTGTTTAAACCTTGTTTTCCCTTTATTTGCTGTTATTTTGGCTTTTATAATTTTTGTATTTGAACAATTACTGGGGCCTATATCTTTAAGAAGGACTTCACATTCAATTTATTTTTAAAACAAAACCCCCAACAAGATTCACTGTTTGTTCTGGTCTCAGGAACCCCCCGGCAAGATGTGCCGCTTGGTCGGGCCTTAGTGATGACACATTTTGAGGGACTTAGCTGGCAGCCAATATGCCGTTTTAAATTCATGGTCTTAGCTAATACTCGATGCTGATATGTGCTGATTGTTCCGGAATGTTCCTCACTTTGTGGAACTGTGTGTTTGCTTTCAGTTTTATTTTGATTATGAAGCTAGAAGGCCACAGCTCTGATCTCTCTCTCATACCTGATGGCCTCTGACTAAAGTCCTGACCAGTTAAACCTGCAGCAATGTCCAGTCCACCACTAGATGCTGACAGGGTGGGTTGTTTGAAAACCCTTTATAAACCTTCATATGGAGAACACTAGCCGTATGTCAGTGAGGCTGATACTTAACCTGGTGGAGGTGGAGGCAAGTCAGAATTAAATAGACCTGAGGTGGATCTTCTGTGTGAAAGCCCACGTTAACACAATTGAATGTAGCATCCGGAAAATTCATTAGCAATCCAACTGGTGCTTTCAGCACTCCACATCCTGGTATGACAGCTGGTTCCAACAATTTAAATATCAGCAACCAGGACATTCCATTTAAATCCTTATCATTTTACCCCTTTGCCATTTCCATGTGTGTGTTTGGGTAGAGGGTGGGATGGTAAAAGGGGGGAGTAGTAGGTTAGCTGGCTGATACATCATAATTATTGCATGTCCTTTCTCTCTTCTTATAAAGAAATAGTTTTTTTGTGGTTTACTTACAAATCTGGTGCCTGTGAGCCATTGAAGCAGTCAGGGGCCAAAGGTCTCAGAAATTCTATGAATTATTGGTTAATTCACTTATGTTTGGACTCCGGGACCTGTGGGACTGTAATTGATCATGCGCTCGCCCAGAGTGTCATAACACCTAACCAAAGTTTTACAGCTCCAGTATAACCTCCCTGCTCTTCTAATCTACGCCAGGACTGATACAGACAAGTGTCCCGTATGCCTTCTTAACTACCTTGTTAACCTGTCCTGCTCCTTTCAGGTATCTGTGGATAAGCACCCCAAGATCCCTCTGTTCCTCTTAGCTTCCTATGTCCTGCCATTCATTGGCACTGCCTTGTCTTGTTTCTCCTTCCAAAACGTGTCGCCTCACACTTCTGAGGCATAAATTCCACCTGCCACTGTCTGCCCATCTGACCAACCCATCACTGTCAACCACCCAGCCAATCGGCGTCCCATCTGCAAAGCTACCTCTCATCCCACCACATTTTCCTCTATAACGTTTCTACCACAAACTATAAGGGACCCATCACTGACCCCTGTGGTACAGCACTGCACACCGGCCTTCAGTCACACAACAGTCTTCTACCACCACCCTCTGTCTCCTATCACAAGGCCAATTTTGGATCCAACTTGTAACGTTACCCTGGATGACATGCGCTTTTACCTTCTTTATCAGTCTCCCATGTGGGACCTTGTCAAAGGCTTTGCTGAAATCCATATCAACTGCACCCTCATGTACTCATCTGGTCACCTCTCCAAAATTTAATCAAATTTGTCAGTCATGACCTCCCTCTGATAAAGCCATGCTGCCTATACCTGATCATAGAATTAATCATAGAATTTACAGTGCAGAAGGAGGCCATTCGGCCCATCGAGTCTGCACTGGCCCTTGGAAAGAGCCCCCGACTCAAGCCCATGCCTCCACCCTATCCCTGTAACCCAGTAACTCCACCTAACCTTTTTGGACACTAAGGGCAATTTAGCATGGCCAATCCACCTAACCCGCACATCTTTAGACTGTGGGAGGAAACGGGAGCACCCGGAGGAAACCGACGCACACACGGGGAGAATGTGCAGACTCCGCACAGACTTTTCTCTAGTAGTTTCCCTACCACCGATGTGAGACTCACTGGTCTATAATTCCCTGGTTTATCTCTACCACCCTTCTTGAAAAGTGGAACCACATTAGCTGTTCGCCAGTCTTCTGCTACCTCCCCTGTGGCCAGAGAGGAATTTTAAAAATGACTCAGAGCCCCTGTACTTTCCTCCTTTGCCTCCCACAGCAGCCTGGGATACATCTCATCTGGGCATGGGAATATGTTCACTTTTCAGCCCATCAAAACCTCCAGTACCTCTTCACTCCTTAGGTCAAACTGGTTTGAGAACCTTAATCTCTCTGCCTGAATTCTGCACCCACATCCTCCTTCTCCAAAGTGAATACAGATGTGAAGTGCTCATTTAACACCCTACCAATGTCATCCAGCTCAAATGTGGAGATGCCGGCATTGGACTGGGGTGGGCACAGTAAGAAGTCTTACACCACCAGGTTAAAGTCCAACAGGTTTGTTTCAAATCACTAGCTTTCGGAGCACAGCTCCTTCCTCAGGTGAATGAAGAGGCGGGTTCCAGAAACATATATATATAGACAAAGTCAATGATGCAAGACGATTCTTTGAATGCGAGTCTTTGCAGGTAATTAAGTCTTTACAGGTCCAGAAGGAGCAACTGGAGAGAGGGATAATCCCAGGTTAAAGAGGTGTGAAATGTCTCAAGCCAGGACAGTTGGTAGGATTTTGCAAGCCCAAGCCAGATGGTGGGGGGGTGAATGTAATGTGACATGAATCCAAGGCCCCGGTTGAGGTCAAACTCATGTGTGCGGAACTTGACTATAAGTTTCTGCTCGGCTATTCTGCGTTGTCGCGTGTCTGGAAGGCCGCCTTGGAAAATGCATTTACGAAGATCAGAGGCTGAATGCCTTTGACTGCTGAAGTGTTCCCCTACTGGAAGGGAACATTCCTGCCTGGTGATTGTCGCGTGATGTCTGTTCATCCGTTGTCGCCGCGTCTGCATAGTCTTGCCAATGTCTGCACCATTGACTTTGTCTCTATATATGTTTCTGGAACCCACCGCTTCCATCACCTGAGGAAGGAGCAGTGCTCCGAAAGCTAGTGATTCAAAACAAACCTGCGGACTTTAACCTGGTGTTGTAAGATTTCTTACTATCTAGCTCTACGCCGAGATTACCCCTTGGTCCCTAATGGGTCCGACTCTTTCCCTGGTTATCTCCATGTGACTGAAGAAACACTGAGACACACCCACCCTGAGAGAGATAATACCAGTGCCCTGACAATGTAAAGAACTTGGTTGGACAGCCTGAAAAACATCATACAGCGTTTCCAGTTGGAAGAACCCGTACACGTAGTCATCAACTGATCATCCCGCCTGGAGAGTCTTCTCCTCAATATACTTGTGGAATATCTTGGGATTTCCCCTGATCTTACCTGTCGGTGCTTTTTCATGCCCCCTTTGCTCTCCTAATTGCTTTGTTGAGTTCCCCCCTGCACTTTATATACTTGACGAAAGCCTCTGTAGACTTGCTCCCTTTGTACCTGTTAAAAGCCTCTCTTTTCCTTCCTATCCAGTCCTGAATATTCCTAGACATCCAGGGTTCTCTGGACTTGTTGCTCTTACATTTCATCCCAAAGGGAATGTGTTGAACCTGTACTCTCACCAATTCCATTTTGAACACCCACCATTGTTAGCAGTAGATTTATCCAGAAGTAGCTGTTCCCAGTCTACCTTCCCCTGATCCGAAACCCTTTTCAGCAGACCATCTTTTTTCTTTTCTATGGCAAATTTAAAACGTACAGTATTGTGGTCGCGATCATTAAAATGTTCCTTCGCTGCTTCCAAGTTTTTTTCCCAGAATTAGGTCCAGCACTGCACCATCCCATGTTAGAACTTCAAAATATTGATATAAAAAGCTTTCTTGAATGCATTTCAAGAAATCTGCTCCCTCTAAACATTATCTAGATTATCTACATTCTGACTATCCCAATTAATGTTGAGGAAGTTGAAATGCCCGAATATAATGACTATTATTATTTTTACACACCTCAATAAATTGTCGACATATCTGCTACTCTATTGTCCATTGACTATTTGGTGGTCTATAATACACTCCCAGCAGTGTGACTGCCCCCTTTTTATTCCTAAGCCCCGCCTAGAAAGCCTCATTAGAAGACCCTGCCAGGATATCATCCCTCCTTACAGCAGTAACAGACTCCTTAATTAATAATATATAGCATCACCTCCTTTTTTACATGCTCCCCTGTCCTGCCTGAAGATCCTATACCCAGAATAGTTTGCTGCCAACCCTGCCCCTCCTTCAACCATGTCTCTGTGATGGCAACAGCATCACAACTCCATGTTTCAATACACGCTCTTCACTCATCTGCCCTTCGCTATGATACTCCTAGCATTAAAGTAGAGGCCATCCAGCCTTGCCTTATTCCCTTGAAACTCAACATGCTGTGTCCCTATTGCATTAACATTCTGTTCCCCTCCCACTGCTGAACTAGTTTAAATCCCTCCCAACAGCACTAGCAAACCCACCCGCAAGGATGTTCCAATCTGGTTCAGATGTAAACTGTCCCGCTTGTACAGGTCCCACCTTCCCCAGGAACGATCCCAGTGATCCAGGAATCTGAACCCCTCCCTCCTGCACCAAATCTTGAACTTGCATTCACCTATTTCTGTATCATGTTGTGGCACCCTGGGCAAGTGCGCTGTTGATTCGAGCCCCATGAGTCCCAACACAAGTGAATTAACCAATAATTCATGCAAAATCCCACAAATCTTTGGCCCTTGAAGCAACGATTTACAAATCCTAGGGACTTTCCAAGCCCATGAATGTGAAGAGATCAATCGTTCCACCCCCACAAAAGAATCACTTCAGATAAAAATACCGGGGGACAGAATAAAAACACAATCTGTGCTAGAATGTTCATTTTTACCACTGGCATTCGGCCCGCAAGCGATAGGAGCAGACTATCCCATCTTTGTAAGTTTTTTTTAACCCTTGCTGTTAGGCTTGTAAAATTTAATTTTGGCAGCACGGTCGTTCAGTGGTTAGCACTACTGCCTCACAGTGCAGAGGTCCCAGGTTCGATCCCGGCTCTGGGTAACTGTCCGTGTGGAGCTTGCACATTCTCCCCGTGTCTGCGTTGGTTTCACCCCACAACCCAAAGATGTGCAGGGGAGGTGGATTGGCCATGCTAAATTGCCCTTTAATTGGAAAAAATGAATTGGGTACTCGAATTTTTTTTTTTAATTATTAATTTACGGATTTGCGCCTAGATAACAGAAACAAAGTAGAAATATGCGATAATTCTAATGGAATAACAGCCAGGTAATCTACTACCCTCCCCCCCCCCACCCCCGTTCTACTGTCCCACCCTCTACCGAAGCACACATAAGACAGACATACACACAGGGAGGGGGAGGGATAAAATAATCAGGATTAAAATGAAAAAAGAGAGTCCTTGCTTCCGATGTTGAAGTCGTTACATCCTCCCAGGATTCTTTGGGATCGACGCCACTGATATAATGTTAGGGATGACCTTCTGGCAGTATCTTTCAGTCAGTACTACCAGACAATAATATTTCCTCTGGGGAGTCACTTTATACATAAGACCATAAGAACATAAAAACTAGGAGTAGGCCATCTGGCCCTTCAAGCCTGCTCCACTATTCAATAAGATCATGGCTGATCTTTTTGTGGACTCAGCATCTCTTACCCGCCCACTCACCATAACCCTTAATTACTTTACTGGTCAAAAATCATTCTATCTTTGCCTTAAAAACATTTAACGAGGTCGCCTCGACTGTTTCACTGGGCAGGGAATTCCACAGATTTACAACCCTTTGCGTGAAGAAGTTCCTCCTCAACTTAGTCCTAAATATCCTTTATTTTGAGGCTGGGCTCCATAGTTCTAGTTTCACCCACCAGTGGAAACAACCTCCCTGCTTCTATCTTATCTATTCCCTTCATAATTTTATATGTTTCGATCCGATCACCCTCATTCTTCTAAATTCCAATGAGTGTAGTCCCAGTCTACTCAGTCTCTCCTCATAAGCCAATCCTCTCAATTCTGGAATCAACCTAGTGAACCTCCTCTGCACACCCTCCAGTGACAGTACATCCTTTCTCAAGTAAGGAGACCAAAACTGTACATAATACTCCAGGTGTGGCCTCACCGGCACCCTATACAGCTGCAACATGACCGCCCTATTTTTAAACTCCATTCCTCCAGCAATGAAGGATAAAATTCCATTCACCTTCTTAATTACCTGCTGCACCTACAAACCAACCTTTTGCAATTCACGCTTTTAACTTTCATTAACCTGGGCCTTCACTCAAAGGAACGGCCTCAGGCCTGTTTAATTCTTAAGATTTTTTTGTCTCAATTCATCCTAGCTCTTGCCAGAGTTTTGAATTTGATTGTTTCTAGTGTCACCAGAATGAGACCTGCGTTAGGTAAAGTGAAGACTGAATGACCAGAATGACCTCCACTGAGGAGAGAATGGAGCCCCCATCCGGGTGTTTCAGAGAGGTTTTAACATTTCAGGGGGAGAAATTCAAAGAGCTTCCTCCAGCTCTTGTGTTCAAGACGAAACTAAAAGAGAAATCACAGTCACACAGAGGAAGGAACATTCCAGAGAAAACCCCAACCAATCAACAGGGGCAATTGACAAGGCCAGGCAATTCGATTCAGTCCATTGGCCAACAGCCAATCCCATCGAGGTGTGTCAACACTGACTTCCTGGAATCTGCTGGTTTGAAATGCAAACAGCTTTCTGCAGCCAGCTTTGCCTGAAAGTCACAGGTCAGTCTTCACTTTACCGAACGCAGGCCTCTGCTCAAATTAAAGGCAAACCGCTTTGCTTTCAAGTCATTAATCACTCATGGACAAAAATTGAAATAGCCAAAAGAATAACAGAAGTTAAAAGGAGCAAGCAAGGATTAAACAGGAGGATCCTTACAACTCGCTAGCAGGTGGCATCAGGAGTAATTCAGAGTTTACAACATTTGAGCTCTTGTTCTTTAGTCTATTGCCTGGCTCCCAAAATTCTTGATGCAGGGCTTCATCCCTCATTCTACCCATGTCATTGGCAAAAATGTGTACCACGGCCTCTGTTGTATCACCCTCCCCCTTCAGGATGCGCTGCAGTCATTCAGTGACATCTCTGACCAGGGAGGGAACACACCATCCTGGAGTCACATCTGCGGCTGCAAAAATGCTTGTCTGTTTCCCCGAACTAATGCACTGTTCCCCTATCACTGTCGCTTCTGCTTCCTTCTTCCTCCCCTCTTGTACAGTCAAGCCGCTTGTGGTGACAGGGACTTGGCTCTGTCTGCATTCTCTGGAGGAACCAGGGACAGCATCAGCTTCCAAAACAGAAAACCGATTTGTGAGCAAGACCCCAGGGGACTCCTGCACTACCTGCCTGTTTCTATTTGATTACCTGGTGGCACCCATTCCCTTTTTCCCTCAAGTCACTTCAGCTGTGGTGTGAACACTGTCATGATATGCAGACATGCACATAATGAGATACAGACAGGCAGCTAATGAACACAGAGAACAGGACATAACCAATCAGCAGGCAGCACACTTGGGGGTGGTTTCCCACTATAAAAGGCATGAGGCACTCACACTCCGCCTCTTTCCACTGGGGACATCTACAGAGTGAGTCAGGGTGTATATATCACATAACACCTCCAGCACGTGGCTAAGAGCTAGTATGGTTCAGTCAGACAGAGTAATTACACTTAGGCCTGTAAGGAGATGTTCTCCAGGCATGGTATTCCACTCACTATCATGAGTGACAACGGTCCTTTGCTTCAGCAGCCAAGCGTGGTCAAGATTTGCCCAGTCATATCAGCTTAACCACATTACATCCAGCCCACATTACCCGCAGTCCAAAGAGAAGGTTGAGAAAGGGGTGCACATAGTGAAGCAGCTCATCTGCAAGGCCGCGGATTCTGCTTCTGACATCAACCTTGCACTGCTTGCATACAGGGCAACCACTCTGTCCACCAGCATGTCACCGGCTCAACTCCTGATGAACAGGGACCTGTGGACGACTCTTCCAGCCATACACTTGTCTGACCTGGATCACCTCCCGGTGCTGCAGAAGGTGCAGAAACTCAGGGACCGGCAGAAGCAGGGCTATGATGCTCATGCCACCGATTTGCGTGTGCTATCCCCGGCGGATGCTGTTCAGATCAAGCTACCTGATGGAGGCTGGTCAGCTCCAGCTGTTGTTGTTCGACAGGCTGCTCCTCGATCGTATGTTGTGCGTATGGCTGATGGCTCTGTTGTGCGGCAAAACAGACGGGCAGTGCGCACAGTTGCCTGCCCGCAGCCACATACTTCGTTGTTTCCATCTGTTATTGTGCCAGCTCCTGATACCTCGACCCACGAGGCCACCAGTAAGGCTTCAGTCCCGCCTATCAAGGCGTCGTCGTCCCCACCACCACCTTTCCGGCGGTCGACCAGGATCAGACGCAAGCCCCAGAGACTGGACTTATGAACATTTGTTTTGTTTGCTGTGTTCTGTTTTCACACATTAGACACCTGTTTTCACATGTACATATGTTCCCATCTGCCATAGTATGTAAATAAGTTAGTTTTTCGGTCGACACATGTAAATACTTTCACATATGCTACAGAAAAACATTTCAAAAGGGGAGATGTCATGATATGCAGACATGCACATAATGAGATACAGACAGGCAGCTAATGAACACAGAGAACAGGACATAACCAATCAGCTGGCAGAACACTTGGGGATGGTTCCCACTATAAAAGGCACGAGACACTCACACTCTGTCTCATTCCACTGATGAACATCTACAGAGTGAGTCAGGGTGTATATATCACATAACACCTCCAGCACGTGGCTAAGAGCTAGTCTGGTTCAGTCAGACAGAGTAATCATACTTAGGTTAGCAGAGAGTCGAACTCATAGAGAACTGTGCTAACTGTGCTACTGGTTCAATAAATCAGATTGAACTAACTTCAAGGTCTGGAGTATCTTTCAGTTAAAGCTGCATCCAGTTGCAATCCATGTTATCTCAGTGTGCTTAACACAACACCCACCTCTCTAAACGTGTTATCCACGTACCTCACAGCCTAGCGGATGTGCCAAAGTATCTCCAGCCTCAGCTCAAGCTCCAAAACCCGGGGCTCAAGTTTCTGCATTTGGGAGCACTTCCTGCATATGTGATCATCTCGGATGTTAATAGGGTCCAAGACTTCCCACATATGGCAGGTCACACAGGTCACTCGACTGACCTCACCTCCATGACTTAAACTTGGGCTTACTGAGTCCTATGTACTGACTTTGCTAATTACTTAATCTTAAAGATACTCCCCTCACTTTAACCTTCTCCTTCTCCTCATCTCAGACTTATTTATTATCCCTTGATAATCTTCCAGCTTTTTGGGTCTTGGTCTGCAACTGCCCCTTCTAACCTGTGAACATATTTAGGAAGATCAGACAGCAGAAAAGAAAAGAAAGAGAAAACCACTTCAGCTAATTCCCACACTTACTGAACTGCCAACTCCGCTCCCTACATGTTCCATTCTGTGCTGGATGTACTGAGGTCTTCTGATTTAAACTCTGCCTCTGCTATTTCAGGAATTGATTTAAACCAGACCCTCTGTTGGCCCCAGTGAACTATTCAATCTACAGCAGCCCCACCCACGAGGTGAGACTGATTTTCACTCTCCAGTACTAACGGTCTACCCTTCAGAATTTAAACCCTACTAAACAGTGGATGTTATCAAACAACTAGTAGCAATTAGTACTAGATTCTAAGGCAAGCGATTAACCCTTGAACTCCCATGCCTTGCTGCATTTGCACGTGGACTGATTTCATTTTGCAGTTTGCTTTGTTTGTTGTTGTTGCTTTGAGTTATGAGAATCCACACTTGTCTTCTTTGAATGCCTGTGCAGTCATGTGTCCTGGAGGGGACTGGGCTCTTTCTAGATTTTTTTTGTAGTTGACGCTTTTCAGGCAGATAGGGTAGGGGGAAATGAGTAGTGACCGAGTGAGGTCGGTTTATCCCTGTTTGATTTGTTGAAGTGAGAGTCTGTATGCTATGTCTTTGTGTTGTCGGAGCTCTTCGAGTGCAATCTTGGTGGCAGAGTTAGGTGTCCTCCGAGTGGTCTTATATATTCATTTCCTGAGTGTCTTCCTTATTATGGTTGGGTCTTCAATGGGAAGGCAATGTATTTTTCTCTGTTGAGGCAGCGCTGCCCTGTCCCCTATCATTCTTGCAAAGGCACACAGTGCTGGTCTGTGTCTAACGTTCTTGGGTTTTCTCGGGTGTTCCTCCTTTGGAGGTGGAAAGGGTCCCAAGTTCGATTCCCCGCTGGGTCACTGTCTGTGCGGAGTCTGCACGTTCTCCCCATGTCTGCGTGGGTTTCCTCCGGGTGCTCCAGTTTCCTCCCACAGTCCAAAGATGTGCAGGTTAGATGGATTGACCGTGATAAATTGCCCTTAGTGACCAAAAAAGGTTGGGAGGGGTTATTGGGTTCCAGGGATAGAGTGGAAGTGAGGGCTTAAATGGGTCAGTGCAGACTTGATGGGCCGAATGGCCTCCTTCTGCACTGTATGTGAAATGAAATGAAATGAAAATCGCTTATTGTCACGAGTAGGCTTCAATGAAGTTACTGTGAAAAGCCCCGAGTCGCCACATTCCGGCGCCTGTTCGGGGAGGCTGGTACGGGAATTGAACCATGCTGCTGGCCTGCCTTGATCTGCTTTAAAAGCCAGCGATTTAGCCCAGTGAGCTAAACCAGCCCCTCGGTCTATGTCCTCTATGTTCTCTTCATCTGGGTGAGCAATGTGCTGTTATAAGTCCTGTTTTGGGCAATGGGATGGTGCACTGTCCTGGGTACTGTTAGTGAGGCACAGGCCAGTTGGGTGGTGGGTCCTAGCATGTGCTTGGGGGTCTTGGGTGTACTGACTCCTTTGTCTCAATGTGCACTGAACTAGGTTAAGTGTGCTGTAATAATAATAATCTTTATTATTGTCACAAGTAGGCTTACATGAACACTGCAATGAAGTTACTGTGAAAATCCCCTGGTCGCCACACTCCGGTGCCTGTTCGGGTACACAGAGGGAGAATTCAGAATGTCCAATTCACCTAACAGCACGTCTTTCACGACTTGTGAGAGGAAATCGGAGCACCCGGAGGAAACCCACGCAGACACGGGGAGAACTTGCAGACTCCACACAGAAAGTGACCCCAGCCGGGAATCAAACCTGGGATTCTGGCGCTGTGAAACAACAGTGCTAACCACTGTGCTACCGTGCCACCCCTCTTATGCTTGGGATGTCCCTTCTCGAAGGCACTTATTAGAAACATCCTAAGCCACTGAGATTTTGATGAAAATCCTGTTTCATTGATTTCTAAATGCATGAGGGTGTGAGTTTGAACTGGGTGCTGTACTGTGGTTGACATCCTGTTGCCCCCCTTATGGTGCCTTATGTGAACAAACAGCTTTTCTTTCTTCTTCATCCTGGGGGGGTGCGCTTACGCTGGAGCAATACGGGCTTATTGTTTTACCCTGGTCCTCTTCTATCCTGAGAACTTTTGCTCCTGTTAGCTCTCCCTTTTTTATCCTGTCTTGTTTAATGTGCTGGGAAGCGCTGACTACACGGACCATACTCTGAATTTATAGCTGCTGGTCCTCTCTGGATAGATATGTGGAATGATGATCATTCCGTACTGTGCTGGAGGTTGGGATTATATGGTATTGTGTGGTATGTGTAAAACATCCTTCCAGAATTGGGGTTCTCACGTATTTTCTTTGTATTTTTCTTTTTTTTGTTATGGCGGGGTTTAAGAATCCGTGATAGGTTCCTGAAGGGGTACATAGGTGTCTGACATCTGGAGGGAGGTTGTCATTGGTGCCTCTGTTGTTGCTGGAGCTGAGTGAGATAACCTCTGGTGCACGCCCGAATATGGAGCAAATTATTTATCCTGAACTCTCATGGTTGTTACGAGCAATCGCCGCGTGGGACATTGTGCACCATTTAACCATGGCTTTACCCTCCTCTCCCTAGATCTCTGGTGGTGTGTGCAGAGGCCCCAAATTGAGTCTAATGATTGTACAGAGCCAATTATATTTCTGTTCCCCTCTGTTTCCATATATGTTCAGACATTTGCTGTGCTGAGCTGCACCATTCCTGTGGTTTTGGTGGGTTATTTGTTAAAATGAAAAACTTATTTTCTGCATAACCGCCTTGAGTTTAGTGTCTACCGCTCACATCTCAAAGTTTCATATTCCTAAAAGCTCTCACATCTCAATCTATCCCATTCCCAACATCTCTCACGTCGCAATTCAGGACATTCCCAACAGCTCTCACATCTCACTCCATCACATTCCCAACAGCTCTCACATCTCAATCTATCCCATTCCCAACAGCTCTCACATCTCAATCTACCACATTCCCAACAGCTCTCACATCTCACTCCATCACATTCCCAACAGCTCTCACATCTCAATCCAGCACATTCCCAACAGCTCTCACATCTCAATCCAGCACATTCCCAACAGCTCTCACATCTCAATCCAGCACATTCCCAACAGCTCTCACATCTCAATCTATCACATTCCCAACAGCTCTCACATCGCAATCTATCACATTCCCAACAGCTCTCACATCGCAATCTATCACATTCCCAACAGCTCTCACATCGCAATCTATCACATTCCCAAAGCTCTCACATCGCAATCTACCACATTCCCAACAGCTCTCACATCTCACTCCATCACATTCCCAACAGCTCTCACATCTCAATCCAGCACATTCCCAACAGCTCTCACATCTCAATCTATCACATTCCCAACAGCTCTCACATCGCAATCTATCACATTCCCAACAGCTCTCACATCGCAATCTATCACATTCCCAACAGCTCTCACATCGCAATCTATCACATTCCCAAAGCTCTCACATCGCAATCTACCACATTCCCAACAGCTCTCACATCTCACTCCATCACATTCCCAACAGCTCTCACATCTCAATCCAGCACATTCCCAACAGCTCTCACATCTCACTCCATCACATTCCCAACAGCTCTCACATCTCAATCCAGCACATTCCCAACAGCTCTCACATCTCAATCTATCACATTCCCAACAGCTCTCACATCGCAATCTATCACATTCCCAACAGCTCTCACATCGCAATCTATCACATTCCCAACAGCTCTCACATCGCAATCTATCACATTCCCAAAGCTCTCACATCGCAATCTACCACATTCCCAACAGCTCTCACATCTCACTCCATCACATTCCCAACAGCTCTCACATCTCAATCCAGCACATTCCCAACAGCTCTCACATCTCACTCCATCACATTCCCAACAGCTCTCACATCTCAATCCAGCACATTCCCAACAGCTCTCACATCTCAATCTATCACATTCCCAACAGCTCTCACATCGCAATCTATCACATTCCCAACAGCTCTCACATCGCAATCTATCACATTCCCAAAGCTCTCACATCGCAATCTATCACATTCCCAACAGCTCTCACATCTCAATCCAGCACATTCCCAACAGCTCTCACATCTCAATCTATCCCATTCCCAACAGCTCTCACATCTCAATCAATCCCATTCCCAACAGCTCTCACATCTCAATCCAGCACATTCCCAACAGCTCTCACATCTCAATCTATCCCATTCCCAACAGCTCTCACATCTCAATCTATCCCATTCCCAACAGCTCTCACATCGCAATCTATCACATTCCCAACAGCTCTCACATCGCAATCTATCACATTCCCAACAGCTCTCACATCTCAATCCAGCACATTCCCAACAGCTCTCACATCTCAATCTATCCCATTCCCAACAGCTCTCACATCTCAATCAATCCCATTCCCAACAGCTCTCACATCTCAATCCAGCACATTCCCAACAGCTCTCACATCTCAATCCAGCACATTCCCAACAGCTCTCACATCTCACTCCATCACATTCCCAACAGCTCTCACATCTCAATCCAGCACATTCCCAACAGCTCTCACATCTCAATCCAGCACATTCCCAACAGCTCTCACATCTCAATCTATCCCATTCCCAACAGCTCTCACATCTCAATCCAGCACATTCCCAACAGCTCTCACATCTCAATCAATCCCATTCCCAACAGCTCTCACATCTCAATCCAGCACATTCCCAACAGCTCTCGCATCTCAATCCAGCACATTCCCAACAGCTCTCACATCTCAATCTATCACATTCCCAACAGCTCTCACATCTCAATCTACCACATTCCCAACAGCTCTCACATCGCAATCTATCACATTCCCAACAGCTCTCACATCTCACTCCATCACATTCCCAACAGCTCTCACATCTCAATCTACCACATTCCCAACAGCTCTCACATCTCAATCCAGCACATTCCCAACAGCTCTCACATCTCAATCTATCCCATTCCCAACAGCTCTCATATCTCAATCTATCACATTCCCAACAGCTCTCACATCTCAATCCAGCACATTCCCAACAGCTCTCACATCTCAATCTATCCCATTCCCAACAGCTCCCACATCTCAATCCAGCACATTCCCAACAGCTCTCACATCTCAATCTACCACATTCCCAACAGCTCTCACATCTCAATCCAGCACATTCCCAACAGCTCTCACATCTCAATCTATCCCATTCCCAACAGCTCTCACATCTCAATCCAGCACATTCCCAACAGCTCTCACATCTCAATCTATCCCATTCCCAACAGCTCTCACATCTCAATCCTGCACATTCCCAACAGCTCTCACATCTCAATCTATCCCATTCCCAACAGCTCTCACATCTCAATCCAGCACATTCCCAACAGCTCTCACATCTCAATCTATCATATTCTAACAGCTCTCACATCTCAATCTATCACATTCCCAACAGCTCTCACATCTCAATCTATCCCATTCCCAAAGCTCTCACATCTCAATCCAGCATATTCCCAACAGCTCTCACATCTCAATCCAGCATATTCCCAACAGCTCTCACATCTCAATCCATCCCATTACCAACAGCTCTCATATCTCAATCTATCCCATTCCTGACATATCTCACATCTCAATCTATCCCATTTGCGACAGCTCTCACATCTCAATCTATCCCATTCCCAACAGCTCTCACATCTCAATCTATCCCACTCCCGACTGGTTGAATTTAATAAACTGCTAACAAATCACAATTCAATTATACAAATTCACAGATCTGTTTAGGATCTGTCAGCGAAACACAACAGAGTGCAGGGAGAAATTTTTTCAAATTTGCAGGTGAACTTCACTGAGTGGAAAATATAAACTAGTTTGCTAACCCATTTCTACAGAAGCAATGACCTTGTGAATTTGAGACTCTTTATTTTGCTGTTATAATGCTCACTGGTCATCACATTGGTATTAATTTACCATAGGACCTACTAAACTAAGTTATCAACCATTTCAAGTAAATTGGTGCTAAAGCAGTCTGTATTGAATACATTAACCAATTTGCTCAAAATGGCAAATAGAGGATCCCCATAATGTTTATAAACTGTTCAAGATTTTATAGGTCTGAACCCTTTACTAACTGTTTATCTATTATAATAATAAATATCAACAGGGTAATTGGTTGATTGCATTCCTTTTTCTAAGTCAAAATGTAATCATTCATCGGGTGGATTCCCCGAAGAATCCCGCCCAAGGTCAATGGATTTTCCCATTGTCGGCGTCTTGCCCAAACGTGGCCTTCTTGCGATGGGCGGGGTGGATGAATCCAGCCCATAGTTTATGGTGCAAAGATTAATTGCCAATGGAGTTTGTACTTGTCCTGCTGGGCCTGGGCAATAATTTGGGAACTCAAGAAAAATGTTATTGCAAATCAGTTATTGCCAAATGTGCAGTGCCTATAAAAGGCAATCAATAATGCTGTTAGCATTATTCAGAACCACGCACTATCTGTCCAGCTAACTGTTCCTTCCGATTTTATCAGAGCACCTCATATTTGTATGTACCTCAATTAATGAACTTTGTTCCAAAGTAAACAACCCCAGCCTATACAATCTCTGCTCAAAGCTAAAATTCCCCATTCCTTGTAAACTGTTGCAAGTTAAGACAAGGCAGGACAGTTTTGGATGACCATAAGTTTATGGAGGGTTAACTTTACAAACAATACTTCAGGCATGACAAGCAAGTTATTTTTCTGGTGTTGTATTGCAAGTTTGAGCATTTAAAGATACAAAATCCTCATTGACGATGTACTGTTTTGGGTTTCTTTGAATATATGTTTGTGGTATCAGTAGGAGTCATAATAAAAATTGAAAAGCTCCCCTGATTCATGAACATGTCAGAATTTCATATTTAAAGTACATAGTGAGAATTAAGCAATATACTTAGTTTAGCCATTTTAGGTTCAGGTAGAGGGTGGCATGGTGGCACAGTGGTTAGCACTGCTGCTTCACAGCTTCAGTGGCCCAGGTTCAATTCGGGCCTCAGGTGACTGTCTGTGTGGAGTCTGCACATTTTCCCTGTGTCTGCGTGGGTTTCCTCCGAGTGCTCCGGCTTCCTCCCACAGTCCAAAGATGGGCAGATTAGATGGCTTGACTACCGAAATTGCCCCTTAGTGCCCAAAAGTAAGGTGGGGTTACGGGGTTATGGGGATAGGGTGGAGCTGTGGGCTTAAGTAGGGTGCTCCTTCCAAGGGCCAGTGCAGACTCGATGGGTTGAATGGCCTCCTTTTGCACTGTAAAGTCTATGATTATATGATTCTATAATATCTCTAAGAATTAGTTTATTGAGATGTTGACTGGGGGCTACAGAGCTTATGGAGAACTTTCCATCAGAAGAATGATGA
This sequence comes from Scyliorhinus torazame, assembly GCF_047496885.1. Lineage (NCBI taxonomy): Eukaryota > Metazoa > Chordata > Chondrichthyes > Carcharhiniformes > Scyliorhinidae > Scyliorhinus > Scyliorhinus torazame. Next base: position 229,289,744 of record NC_092707.1, on the reverse strand, counting down.
AGATCTCAACCTGAGAGAGTTGATCATCTTTCCTCTGTAATCTACAAATGCCACACATGTAGAGTGGACTCTACAATTAGCATCCAGCATTGGTCACAAGGATAGATCCATCAAAGATTAGCTCTGGAGCCATTGTCAAATCCAGAAAATAGTGTTTTACAAAAGTGTGACAATTGTCCTTCCAAATTAATTTGATAATTACAACATTTAAGGGAACCCAAGACAAGGACATAGAATAAATTTGAAATAATTCTCTGAGTTGCTGTGTCTTTGCATTGAACAGTAGAGAATGACAGAATCACAGAATAATACAGTGCGTAAGAGGCCCTTCGGCCCATCGAGTCTGCACCGACACAAGAAAGACCTGCCTACCTAATCCAATTTACCAGAACTTGGCCCAGAGCCTTGAATGTTATGACGAATGTTGTCACTCATTGATATCTGTTCTAATCATTCAATGGCCTTTTGCCTCAAGTGTTTGATATGTGAGCAAGTTGGAAATGAGTGAGTGAGTCCATTAAATGCAACAGAAGTATTATTGCAAATGGAGGAGCAAAGGTTGTGCAGAGTAATCAGCTTTAGAAGCACCTCTACATATTGTGTTGCTGCAAAGCACTGACGATCAGTACAGTGGAAGCAGAATTGGTTTGTAATGGAAACACAGGAATGACGACAAGATGATGTACAAACTACAGAATAAAGAAAGTTCTTGCTTTATATTAAGTCCTATATTACCTACAAACTTGCACTGTTGAGTGCAAACTTTGACTGAGTATTGAGAAGTTAAACATGTCTGATCTCACATTAGTGGTTGGCTGGGTACGAGGGATTGGCACATCTTCATTGAAGGCTTTTGGCCGGCTCATGTTACTGTCAGGTCAATAATGGAATAACCACCAGCACATTTTAATGCATGTACAACCCTGTGAACAGTAAATCAGGGAGTATTTTTTAATGGCAAAAATGTCAAATAGGAATATGTTGTGATGAAGACAGAATTTGGCTCTCCCAGTGTCTGAAGAAACTACCATTATGGACAGAAATTAGTCTCAGACTGTGGCACAAAGAAATGGAACTGGAAGTGTGAATAAGGTGATCTAATACAAGACAAACCTTAACCTCCTATCCTCAGTGAATTTGCTTGGTCCAGCTGGCTTTTCATTCGAGAAGCTTGACTTCCAATCAATAAAGTGCAATGTAATCTATGTGGCTAACCAAAAGAGGTATGCCCCCTTCTTAGACTGGTCTCCTAGACATCGCCCCCTTCAGTGTCAAACAAGCATGAACTTACAAACTTAAGGGCGGCACAGTGGCACAAAGGGCAGCACAGTGGTTAGCACTGCTGCCTCACAGCGACTAGGAGCCGGGTTCAAATTCGGCCTTAGGTAACTGTCTGTGTGGAGTTTGCACTTTCCCACCCCGTGCCTCTGTGGGTTTCCTCCGGGTGCTCCGGTTTACTCCCATAGTCAAAGATGTGCAGGTTAGGTGGATTGGCCATGATAAATTGCCCCTTAGTGTCCAAAAGGTTAGGTGGGGTTACTGGGTTACGGGGATAGGGTGGAGGCGTGGGCTTAAGTAGGGTGCTCTTTCCAAGCGCCAGTGCAGACTTGATGGGCTGAATGGCCTTCTTTAGCACTGTAAATTCTATGAATCTATACGAATTAGTGTCAGGAATAGGCTACTCAACCACTCGAGCCCGCTCTGCAATTCACCAAAATCATAGCTGATCTGATTGTAACTTCTATTCCTGCCTACCCTGATTACTTTTCAACCCCTGCTTATCAAGAATCTATCTACCTCTGCCTTAAAATTATTCAAAGGCTCTGTTCCATCTCCTTTGAGGAGGAGATATTCAAAGTCTCACTACCCTCTGAGAGAATTTATTTTCTCTGCTCCCAAGGCCCCATGCAAACACCCTTTGTCTCCTGCGTGATTGACCCAGGCAGTCACATGGTCCTCGAAGCCTGCGCCCTTAAAGGGGCCGTGCTACTAGACTCCTCCCCCCTCAAGTCTCTTATAACATCTTACGTAATAACTAGTCACAGTTTCTGTATATATGGCAAAAGACATCAAGGGGAAAAGAGTTCATCAACGAGTCAATCGGTCCGGAGATATTTGACGCCTTCCAGACCATAGATCATAGAACCATAGAATTTACAGTACAGAAGAAGGCCATTTGCCCCATCGAGTCTGCACTGGCTCTTGGAAAGAGCACTCCACTTAAGCCCACGCCTCCACCCTATCCCCGTAACCCCACTTAACCTTTTTTGGACACTCAGGGCAATTTATCATGGCCAATCCACCTAACCGGCACATCTTTGGACTATGGGAGGAAACCGGAGCACCCGGAGGAAACCCACACAGACACAGGGAGAAGGTGCAGACTCCGCACAGACAGTGACCCAAGCCGGGAATCGAACCTGGGACCCTGGAGCTGTGAAACAACTGTGTTAACCACTGTGCCACCATGCTGAACGACCTCCGTAGTCCACCCAGAGGCTCGATATCCTTCAAGATAGTTGTGTTATCAGTGGCTGGAGATGGTTCTGGAGGCACCGCCACAATGTTAGAGGCCTCACCGGCCTCCAAGGGTACAGCTGATTGGGTGGATTTTGGGAGTTCCCACCTCATTCTGCTCAGAACATTTACAGTAGTGTTGACAACCCTGGTGGGAATAATCTCCCCTGAATTGGGGGTCGTCACCGCCCAATTCCTCAGATGGTCAATGTGTGTTTTTACAGTCCTACCATTTACATTCCCCATATATGACACAGGCCCCGACTGGGACACAATCCACCCAGTCAACCACAGCGGTCCTGAGGCAAGGTACAAATCAAGATTCTCCGGCGGCTGGTTTCTCCATTTGCCGATGCCTGGGGGTTTCCTGATGATGTGGGGCTGCCCCACAATGGGAAACCCCATTGACTGGCCGGCGTAACGGAGAATCCCGCCGGCGGGTCGGGGCAGAAATGTGGCTCGGCTGGGCGGAGAATCCAGCCCGAGTTCTCCCAGCTGGAATAACCTGTCATCCCTTTGTGTAGCCCATTGACGCCACTGGGAGGCTTACCATGCCTCCACCCTCGCCGTCAATTTAGAAACAAGCGGGTTTTGAGGCGGTAGCCCATCAGTAACTGGGCAGGTGTGACCCCCGTGGTGCTTTGTGGGGGGTGATGGGGGTGGGGGGAGGGGGGTCGAACCGTATGACAACAAGAAATTGGCAAGCCGTTGGCACAGCGGATGGCAAACTGTTTCCGCTTGGAGTTCTTGAAGGTCTGAACAGCTCTCTCGGCCAATCATTAGATGCAGGGTGGTATGGAGCCTTCCTGTTGTGGTGCCTGCTCTTAGCTCAAATAAAAGTGTGGAAGTTGTTCCCTGTAAAAGGGGTACTGTTGTCCACCACAATAACCTCCAGCAGACAAGGAATATCGAAAACCCGGCAGAGGGCGTCCACCGTGGCCGCTGAGGACGTGGCCCCCATCTCCTGTTTCAACAGCCACTTGGGGTGGCCATCCATCAAAACAAAAAACATCCTGCCCAAGAAGGGCCACGTAACCAACGTGAAACCTGGTTCATGGGGGACCTGTCCTTTCCCAAGGGTGGAGATTGACTGATAGAGGCAGGGGTTGTTGCGTTTGACAAGGATGTCTTTGTTGCACTATTTCTCTGATGGCTTTATCAATACCTGGCCACTATAGACAGCTGCGTGCCACATCTTCATCTTTGTGTGCTCTGGGTGGGCACTATGCAGCTCCTGGAAGAGAGGTCCCCTGGCTGGTGGTGGAACGACGACTCGTGAGCCCCACAAGATCATACCATCCTCACAGGTCAATTCATGTTGGCGAGTTAAATAGGGCCTCAATTGTTCTGATTTCTCATAGTGCCACCCGGTCTGTATCATCCTCTTTACTTTCAATAGAATGGGATCCCTCTGGATCCAGTTACAAATGTGGTTAGCCATCACAGGCAAGGTGTCTAGGTAATTCAAAGCCAATAGAATTTCCTGGGGCACTGGTTGTGCTGGTACACCTTTCGGCAGGGCGAGTCGGCCTCAATGCATTGGCAATCTGCATGCCTGGCCGGTGCTGGAAGACATAACTGTAGGACGCCAGCAGCAAGGCCCAATGCTGCACACTAGCCCAGGCTATTGGTGGTATTGACTTGCCCTCCTTCAAAAGGCCCAATAGCGACTTATGGTTGGTGACTATGTCAAATTGCCATCCGTACACATATTGGTGGAATTTCCTGACACCAGATATAACTGCTAAACCCTCTCTCGATTTGAACATAGTTTCCCTCTGCTTCTGAAAGGGTCCTCGAGGCAAAAATGATGGTGCGCCCGGAAGCATCTCCCATCTTGTGCGATAACACTGCCCCTATATTGTAAGGGGACACATCACACATGAGCATGATTGAAGTGAATTGAAAGGTTTGAGGATTGGCAGATTTCCTTCCCTGAAGGACTTTAGTGAACCAGATGGGTTTTTACAACAATCATGATGATCATTAGACTTTTAATTCTAGACTTTTATTGAATTCATATTTCACCGACCGCCATGGTATGATTCAAACCTGGGTCCCCAGACCCTGGGTCTCTAGATTACGAGTCCAGTGACAATACCACTGCTCCACCGCCTCCCCTTGTTGAGAAGTGGAATGAAATTGTGGTAAGGTAGAGGTGGATGTAATTAGTTGTGCATTGACCACTCTTGGCACCCTCAGTGCTTCCTCCAAGTGGGTGCACATGGGGGAGTACTGATTCATCAGCTGACATTGGATGATACTTGATAATCAATAGGAGGTTTCCTTGCCCATGTTTGACTTGAAGCCAAGAGACTTCATGGGGTCCAGAGTCAATGTTGAGGACTCACAGGGCAACTCCCTCCCAACGGCATACCACTGTCCTGCCACTCTGCTGGGTCTGCCAGGACAGGATATACCCAGGTATGGTGATAGTGCTGACGTTATCTGTAAGGTATGATTCCGTAAGAATAAATATGTCTGTGAGCATCTCTTCCAATTTTGCCACAAGCCCCTTGATATTAGTAAGGAGGAGTTTGCAGAGTCGACAGACCTGGGCTTTCCATTGTCGTTTCCAATGCCGATGGCAGTCCATCCAGTTTCTGTCTTTTTTATTGACTTTGTAGCAGTTTGATACAACTTAGTGGCTTGCTAGTCCGTTTCAGAGGGCATTTTAAGAGTTAACCACATTGCTGTGGATCTGGAGTCACATGTATGCCAGGTGAGGACTGCAACTTTCCTTCCTAAAGGGCATGCTTTTTATGGTCATCGATAGACTTGCCATTGCAGATATTTATTGGATCCAACTTCCACCATCTGCTGTGGCAAGATTTGAACCCAGGTCCCCAGAGTATAGCCCTGAGTCTCTGGAGCACAAGTCTAGTGATGATACCACTACGCCATAACTGAGGCCTAGAGCGTACACTTTTCACATTTGAGACAGGCCCCCACGTCCTGAAGCCTTCTTAACACCTCCTCCAGGCTGAACATGTGCTCTTCAGGGGTGGTGCCAGCAACCAGGACGTCGTCAAGGTAGACCATTAACTTGAGGATCCCTTGGAGGAGGTTCTCCATTGTATGCTGGAAAATAGCACAGGCTGAGGCGAGACCAAATAGTAAACTTGTGTATTGATAAAGGCCCTTATGAATGTTTATGGTGGTAAACTCCTAGGTTTCTTTGGATAATTGGCTGAGACCTAATTTCGAGTTGGGAGGCCTCCCACAAGCTTGGCAAAGAGATCTTCGATCCTGGAGATCATGTACCAATCCACCTGGGCAGTCTGATTTACTGTTAAATAGTAATCCCCACAGATCCTTATGGAATGATCCGGCTTGAATACGGCGATGATGGGGGCTGCACATTCGGTGAACTGAACCAGTCTGATTATGCTCAGTTCTTTTAATGTCTTGAGCTCAGCAGGGCTGGGAACTGGCTTGGCTACAAAAAACCTGAGGGTCAAATCCAAATTGACGTAGATTTTAGCTTTTACACCTTTAATCCGACCGAGTTCGTTATGGAACGCATCCTCATATCTTCTCACGACATCTTGAAGGACAGCGTTGGAAATTTAAAACATTTCCAGCCGTGGGCAGCACATGGCGCCGTGGTTAGCACTGGGACTATGGCACTGAGGACCCAGGTTCGCACCCGGCCCTGGGTCACTGTCCGTGTGGAATTTGCACATTCTCCCCATGTCTGCGTGGGTTTCACCCCAACAATTCAAAGATGGGCTGGTTAGGTGGATTGGCCATGCTAAATTTCCCCTTAATTGGGAAAAAAAAAATTGGGTACTCTATATTTAAAAACAAAACAAAGCATTTCCAGCCAATTAAGTTTGATTTGCTGTACCCATCCTTTCCTATTCGGGGGGGGGGGGGGGGCTTCCACAACAACCAGGTGCAGGTGGGCCTCTTGCTCTTTCTAAGCCACCGGTGTGTTGGTGTTTCCGAGGATTTGAGTGTCCCCGGTGTACGTGGAATGCTTGGCTGTGGTGTTGCTCAAGTTTAAAGTTTAAGCTCCGTCACAAATACACTTGAATGTCTGCTTCCCGAACAACTGTCACTCAGGCCCCAATGTCAAATTCTATTTCAAAGGTTTTCTGTTTACCTTTTGGACAATTTCAATTGGGCCGTCTTGCTCAATTGAGCTGCGTTCAAGTAGTACATTGCGTGCTTGTGTCAGAGCTCCTCTCCACTTTGTTCAGTGGTGTTGTGGACTGTTGCTGCTTATGTTTGTTTTTGCATAGGCGCACTCTGCCCTGCGCAGCAACATGCTTGAATATGGCCTCTACGATTAAAACACAAACACATGGGGCTGGATTCTCCACTGGCGGGATTCTCCGTTGCGCCGGCAGCGCACCCAGGCCTGGGGATTTCCTGATGGCATGGGGCTGCCCATAATGGGAAACCCCATTGGCCGGCTGGCGGGACGGAGAATCCCGCCGCCGGCGGGGGCGGACCGCAATAGAAAATTGGTCCGTCCTGCCTATGAACTCTCAATAATGGCAAGTCTCTTGGGGATGGTTCCTCACCACCACAATGATAGCAGTCCATCTCTGTATTAGGTTGACATCCTGTTTTTCCCGGTCCATTGACTCCGGTTCAGTCGCGAGGACAGTCTCGGGTTCTCAGCTGTGCCTGGTGATCCTGCCACACACCTCACGGCCATACTGCCTCACATTTCAATGACTTCCCCTTCAGCCACACTTTGGAGCTCAGTGGTGCGTTTTTCGGCGCACTCCGTCACCCGAGCTACCTCGATCACTTTTTCCAAAGTTTTAGCCAGGAGTTTCTTTTGAATGTTAAGATCATGGAACCCAGAAACCAGCCAGTCCCACAGCATATCACTAAGCATTGTCCTGAACTCGCAATGCTTCACGAATTGAGAAAGCCAGGCTATAAAGGCCGAGGTGGACTCTTCAGGATCCCTAACCGCAAAGCTAAATTTATAATGTGAGAGGATAATCGAGGGCCTTGTGTTAAGGTGTTCATTCACCAACTTGAATATCTGATCAAAGGTCTTTGAGTCGGGTGCTTCCAGGGACACGAGGGGCAAAATTCTCCCCAAACGGCGCGATGTCCGCCCAAAACGGCGCCAATCAGACGGGCATCGCGCCACCCCAAAGGTGCGGAATGCTCCGCATCTTTGGGGGCCGAGCCCCAACATTGAGGGGCTAGGCCGGCGCCGGGGGGATTTCCGCCCGCCAGCTGGCGGAAACGGCATTTGTTGCCCCGCCAGCTGGCGCGGAAATGACATGTCGGGGCGGAAAAAGCAGAGTCCCGCCGCCGTTCACCCCGGCGGGAACTCTGCGCGAAGGGTCGGGTGCGGCCTGTGGGGCGGGGAAATGGGCTCCTTCGCTGGGGGGGGCCTCCGATGGGGTCTGGCCCGTGATTGGGGCCCACCGATTGGCAGGCCGGCCTCTCCCTCACTGGGCCTACTTTGTTCCGCGATCGGCCCCTGAACCCCCACACCATGTTGCGTCAGGGCCAGCGCGCTGAAGAAGTTCCCCGCGCGGGTTGGCGCGGCCCAACTGCGCATGCGCGGGTTGGCGCGGCCCAATGCACATGCGCGGGTTGGCGCAGCACCCATTTGCCACCGGGAAGGGAGGCTGGAGCGGCGTGAACCGCTCCAGCGCTGTGCTGGCCCCCTGCGACGGCATTCACGATGGCGCAAACACTTAGTCTCCATTTTGGAGAAACTCCCCTTACATTCTGCTCGTCTTCCCCTGTGATCTCATTCGCGGTGAAAAAGTGGCAGAGCTGATCGATATGCCAGCTCTAATCTTCAGCCCCTTGGCCAAAAAGATCTTTTTTACTGACAATAGGCATTTTCACTCACATTTTGATAGTTCCTTCTTTCTTTGTACAATTGCATCTTTCTTCCCCACTCAAATCATGGGATTTTTCCCTATATTCTCTCATGTTTCTCTTAGATCAGGTATTGCCAGACTTCCATGTTTCAAATTACACATCTTTCCATATTTTCAATTACACTCGAGAAATATTCTGGAGGTTTCAAGTAGTAACCAAGAGGCTATTAATGAAAGGCAAATACTGGTGTATATATACTGGCTCAGAACACAATAGGATGTGTCTTGTCTCTGACTCCGGGGTCCATACTGCCCAGGCATGTGCTCTCGGGGCTCCGTGCAAACTTGCTATTGGCTGTGATTCGCTCACTCCCGTGCGATTGGCCCCGAACCAGTCACGTGGTCCACAAAGCCTGCCCCCTTTAGGGGACTGCACAACCACAGGCCCGTAGGTCTAGATTCTCCCACAAGTGGAAACATCCTCTCCACATCCACTTTCCATTTCCCTCAGGATTGTATATTTTTCAATCAAGTCGCCTCTTATTCTTCTAAACTCCAGCGGATACAAGCCTAACTTGTCCAACCTTTCCTCCTGTCAACCTGCCCATTCCAGTGATTAGCCTAATGAACTTCTGAACTGTTTCCAACTCATTTATATCCTTCCTCAAATAAGATTACCAATTCGGTACACAGAACTCGAGATGTGGACTCACCAATACCCTGTATCACTGAAGCACAGCTTCCCTACTTTTGTATTCAATTCCCTCGCAATAAAATATAACATTCTATTAGCTTTCCTAATTACTTACAGATTAACCTTTTTCAATTCTTGTACAAGGACACCAGATCCCTCTGCATCTCAAAGCTCTGCAATCTCTCACCCTTCAGATACTATGCTGCATTTTTATTCTTCCTGCCAAAATAGACAACTTCACATTTTCCCACATTATACTCCATTTGTCTGATCTTTGCCTCGTCACTTAACCTATCTATATCCTTTCATAGCCCCTTGCTGTCCTCTTCACAACTATTTTCCAACCTATCCATAAAGAAGCCTTCATAGCGAGATGGTTCAAGTACAAGTATGGAGATGTCTTGCTGAATTTATACAGGGCCTTGGTGAGGCCACACCTGGAGTATTGTGAGCAGTTTTGGTCTCCTTCTCTGAGGAAGGATGTTCTTGCTCTCGAGGGAGTGCAGCGAAGGTTTACCAGACTGATTCCCGGGATGGCAGGACTGACGTATGAGGAGAGATTGAATCAGTTAGGATTGTATCCGCTGGAGTTCAGAAGACTGAGGGGGGGTCTCATAGAACAGGACTAGACAGGGTAGATGAAGAAAAGATGTCCCTGATGATGGGTGTGTCCAGAACCAGGGGTCATAGTCTGCGGATACACGGTAGACCATTTAGGGCAGAGATTAGGAGAAATTTCTTCACCCAGAGTCCAATACACCAAGCAATCTTTGGAAAATTCTGCCCTTTGTTTCCGTGGGTTGAAGAATTTAAAAGACAATCTCTCGTTTTCGACTCTTTAAAACCACTTTCAAAGTTTTGTAGATTTCAATGTGATCGCCTCTCATGCTTCTAAATTCAATTGAACATGAACCCAATTTCCTTAGCCTGTCATCATAGGACAAGCTCCTTATCCCAGGCACTAATTGAGTGAACCTTTGTTGTACCGCTTCCCATAGAAGCTTATCCTTACTTAAATGTGGAGAACAAAATTACACACAGTGTCCCAGACGTGGTCTCACCAAAACCCTGCATAATTACAGCAAGACTTCTTTATTCTTTTTCTCCAATCCCCTGCAATATAGACCAACATGCATTCACCTTCCTAACTGCTTGCTGCAGCTCCACTCATTATATAATCACACCAAGGTCTCTTTGAATATCATCAACACTGACAAGTTTCACACTTTTATAATATGACCAAAGTGAATAACTTCATATTTTCTACATTATACCCCTTCTGATATCTAGTGGCTTATTCACTTAACCTGTCTATCTCTGTGCAGTCTCTGTGTCCTCTCCAGGACCTGGCTTCCCACCCAGCTTTGTATCATCTGCAAACCTCAGTACATGATTTAGATGAAGGGACAGAGAGTCATTAATATAAATCATAAATAGCCGAGTCCTCAGCACTGATCATTGTGACATTCCTCTATTCACTGCCTGAAAACTTGAAAATATCCATTTATGCACACTTTCTATCCATTAACCAATCCTCTATCCATGCTAAAATATTACCCCCAACTCCATGAGCCTTTATATTCCCTATTTACCTTTTGTGTGCACTTTATCGAATGTCTTTTGGAAATCCAGTGTTCATTGAATCATAGATTCCTTACAGTGCAGAAGGAGGCCATTTGGCCCATCAAGTTTGCATTGACACTCCGAAAGAGCACCGTACCTAAGCTCAGGCCCCTGCTCTATCCCCATAACCCCACCTAATCTTTTGGACGCTAAGGAGGAATTTAACATGGCCAATCCACCTAACCTCTTTAGACTGTGGGAGGAAACTGGAGCACCCGGAGGAAACCCACGCAGACATGGAAAGAATGTGTAAACTCCACACAGACAGTGACCCAAGACTGGAATTGAACCTGGGTCACTGGTGGTATGAGGCAACAGTGCTAACTACCGTGCGGCCCTGGGCTAGTTACGACACCCTGGGCTAGTGCATGGTCAGTTTTAGCTCCACTTGACCTGGAGTCACAACACAGTTAAAATTTACTCTTAATTTTAAAAATACCCAAAGTCTTTGACTGTCCAATAACTACGGTCACCAGTTTGCAAATTTAAACACAATTAACTCTTATTAATAACTATAACTAAATAGACAACAAATACAACTGGTATACTACCATCTAATTTCTAACAACCCCCCCTTTAACTCACCCCACCCTCTACACACCCATAAGACAGACAAACACAAAGGGGAAAAAAAGGTGAAAACATAATACTAAAAGTAAAAGGATAAAAGTCTCTGTTTCAGATGGACATCTTCCAGTTAGATTTTTCTTCAATCTAGGCTTCCAGTTGGATGTCTTTGTTTTCAGTCTGTAATGGTTTTCACTGTAGACTAATCCGCGTCTCGAGATGGCTACTTGACATCGCCAGGGACCTGGGTTCAATTCCTGCCTTGCGTGTCAATCTATTGAGAGTTTGCACTTTCTCAGTGTGGATTTCCTCCAGGTGCTCTAGTTTTATCCCATAATCCAAAGATATGCAGGTTAGGTGGACTGGCCATGATACATTGCACCTTAGTGTCCAAAGGGTTAGGTGTGGTAGGAACACATGGTGGATGTACCGATGTCTGAAAGTGTCTGAACAGCATCCAGTGATAAGGCAAGAAACATTCTGATTTTTAAAAAATAAATTTAGAGTGCCCAATTAATTTTTTCCAATTAAGGGGCAATTTAACGTGGCCAATCCACCTACCCTGCACATCTTTAGGTTGTGGGTTGGTTGGTTTGGTTTATTGTCACGTGTACCGAGGTACAGCGAAAAGCATTTTTCTGTGAGCAGCTCAACAGATCATTAAGTACATGAAAAGAAAAGAAAAGAAAAAGAAAATACATAATAGGGAGTCTTAGAATTAAATTTTAAAAGATTAGTACGATTATAAGATAAGTAAAAAGAGGATCTGTTTGGGAGAGCCCGCAGAGTCGCCACGCTCTGGCGCCATCTTGTGCATCTTCTGAAACCCACGCAAATGCGGGGAGATGCGCAAACCTCACTCGGACATTGACCCAGAGCCGGGATCGAACCTGGGACCTCGGCGCCGTGAGGCATGTGCCACCGTGCTGCCCTGCAAGAAACATTCTCAACAGAAACAAATGCCCAGGTGAAGTCGACAAATGTGCATGAGAGTTCTGTAGATAACTCTGAGACAAAAACAATTCAACTTCCCAGTGTGTTGCCAAGCCAAATGGAAAAGACTCGGAAGTTCGAAAAGTGGCAAAAAAGGAGTAATCAAAAAACTGGCTACAATTGTGAAACGGGTGTGAATGGAGGGTCCGTGGTTGAAACGTAAACATCCATATCCATCGAGATGGCCCACAGGGTGAAAGATGACGAGAAAGAAGTGCCAAGGAGACAAATTCAGTGTTCATCCATCTCACAAGAAATGATTCAGAGCAGCAGCCACTGACCAACATCTGCTGAACCGATCAACTGCGGTTCAACTCAAAGCAATGAATGGAAGAAATGAATGAAAGCCTACCCGAATGCCTGCCCGACCTCCACATCTAATGCAAGAACCATCGAGGCTACTACTCCTGCAATGGAGTGGCAAACGCATTAGAAGGCCTCCAGGCCACCTGAATCTGGAACTTCAAGGACTTGAAGAGGGGAGGAGGGGAATTGATAATATTTTGGAGTGATAATGTTGTAATAGTAATAACGTGATAATAATGTAAATGCATGAAACCAGTTACACTAGTTTACTACAAGTCTCACATTGTTACTTCATATACATTGGATAAAGACTGCGATGACGTGTAGTATGAGGGCCTGGCACATATAGGGTTAATGTGGGACTGAGTACATTACCACCCTCACAGTGATGTGAGAAGATACTTGACCCCGACCTAGAGCCAATGTGGTGTTGAGCAGAGACGTATAAAAACCTAGACATGGAGGATGTTCCTTGCCTGTATCCTTTACTGTATATAGCTACATGAACGTACAATTTGGGAGCAGGAGTATGCCAGTCAGCCCCTTTAACCTGTTCCACCATTCAGCAAGATTATGGTTGATCAATTTTTAACCTCAACTCCACATTCCTGCCTAGCTCAAATAACTTTTCACTCCCTTTGCTTATGAATAATCTAGCTACCTCTACATTAAAGATACTCAAGGACTTTGAGGAAGAGAATTAAAAAGTCACAACCCTCTCAGTACTGCCACACCTTCTCCTTTCCTTCCTTCTCCGAACACCATGGCCGGGATTCTCCGACTCAGCGCCGGGTTGGAGAATTGGCGAGGGGCGAGAATCACGCCAGGCCACCCCGATGCCAGCTCGCCGATTCTCCGGGGCTGATTTTCGGGCGCCCACGGGATCGCCGCCGCACCGGAAAACGGCCCCCCCCGGCGATTCTCCGGGCCTCGATGGGCCGAGTGCACGGCGAGTTTGGCCGAGTCCCGCCGTCGTAACTCATACGTATGGTCCCACCCGGCGGGACCTCGGAGATCTGTCTGCGGGGCCGTCCTGGTGGGGGGCGGGGGGGGATCCGACTCCGGGGGGGCCTCCGGGGTGACCTGGCCCGCGATCGGGGCCTACTGATGGGTGGGCGGGCTAGTTTCGTGGGTGGGCTAGTTCCATGGGGGCCTATGTTCCTCCGCGCCGGTCCCCTGTAAGGCTCTGCCATATTGCCCGGGAGCCGGCACGAAGACAGGAACCCACGTGCATGAGCAAACTCACGCCGGCAGTGGTGCGCCGGCTTTCGGGCGCCGGAGCTGCGGAGACCATTCCAGCGCCGTACTAGCCCCGTAGGAAGGGGTGGACAGCTGCAACTTGAGGCCTGTTGACGCTGGCTCACGCAACTTTTCATGCCGGCATCAGAACTTGGCCGCAGGTTTAGAGAATCCTGGCCCTTGTATCCAGGAATATTTCATACCCATTCCTGTCCTTTGTGACTGTTGCAGTCACAGCATCGTATTTCCATGTGGCTATCTGCATCTCAGCAATTGCATTTATTATGCTCCGTGCATTCACATAGATTCACATTGTAATCCTAATTTAGTCTTTATTGCTTTCTTTTTTACACTGAACCTACCTAATACTTTACTACTTCCAATTCAAGTGCTATCTACCTCTGCCAGTATTCTTTGCATCATATCATAGAATTTACAGTGCAGAAGGAGGCCATTTGGCCCATCGAGTCTGCACCAGCTCTTGGAAAGAGCACCTGACCCAAGGTCAACACCTCCACCCTATCCCCATAACCCAGTAACCCCACCCAACACTAAGGGCAATTTTGGACACTAAGGCCAATCCACCTAATCTGCACATCTTTGGACTGTGGGAGGAAACCAGAGCACCCGGAGGAAACCCACGCAGACACAGGGAGGATGTGCAGACTCTGCACAGACAGTGACCCAAGCCGGAATCGAACCTGGGACCCTGGAGCTGTGAAGCAATTGTGCTATCCACAATGCTACCGTGCTGCCCTTAAGAACAAATGAATCTACACTACATCATTCTACCGTAATCCATGTACCTATCCAATAGCTGCTTGAAGGTCCCTAATTATCTGAATATAGACTGGGATAATTGTAGTGTAAAGGACAGAGAGGAGCCAGAGTTTGGGAAATCTTTCCTACAGTTGTACGTTTCCAGTCAAATGAGAAAGGAGGCATTGCTAGACTTGGTTCTTGAGAATGAGATGGATCAAGTGACAGTGGGGAAACATTTAAGGGACAGTGGCCATGTTTTCTTTTTTTTATTTTAAAGTACCCAATTATGTTTTTGCCAATTAAGGGGCAATTTAGCGTGGCCAATCCACCTACCCTGCACATCAGTGGGTTGTGGGGGTAGATCCACGCAGACATGGGGAGAATGTGCAATCTCCACACGGAAGTGGCCCAGAGGCAGGAACGAACCTGGGTCCTCAGCACCGTAATGTAGAAGTGCTAACCACTGCGCCACCGTGCCGCCCTTCATGGTATCATAAAGGCTTAGGTTGGCTATGGAAAAGGACAAGGAGCAATCCAGAATAAGAATAATTAACTGGGAAAAGCCAGCATTAGTGGGATGAGGATAGATCTGAGCAAGAAAAATTAGAATCCGAGATTATCAGGCATCTGTAAGTGAATAATAGGCTGGGTATTTTTTATTATTTATTGTCCATTCCTAATTGCTTTTGAGGATTATGGTGGTGAGCCACCTTCTTGAACCCCTGTCGTAAATCCACAGTACTGTTAGGAAGGGAGTTCCAGGATTTTGACCCAGCAACAGTGAAGGAACGGCGATATATTTTCTTGAAGGAAGAGAGAGTTCAAGTAGTTATGGTATATTGTCATGAAGGAGAAAGGTAGAGCAAACAATTCCAGAGAAAGAGATTAAGATGAAGCAAGTATGCGTCATAGATACCGGGGGATAATATAATTGTGAAGTGACCAATGATTTAAAATTGTTAAGCAGGAGGTATTGGGTGGGCCATCTGTACTGAAAATTGATAATGCAGCAAGACCGGATGAGATGCATGCAAGCATTCTCTTAGAAGTAAGTGTGGAAAATTGGATGCACTGGCAAAGGTTTTTCAGTCTTCCTTAGACTCGGGGATTGGGGCGGGTGGTGGGGGGGGGGGTGATGATTGGGGCCTGGAGATTTGCAAATGTTCGAAAATGAGTGTAAAGATGAGCCCAACAACTCCACACCAGTCAGTTTAACTTTGGGGGTGGGGAAAATTTTAGAAACAATATTTTGCAACAAAATTAATAGCCACTGGGGAAAATTAAGGAAAGCCAGCATGGATTTTTTAAGGGCAGATTGTGTTTAATTAGCTTAAATTTTTCGATGAGGTAACAGAGGGTTGATGAGGGTAATTTTGTTCATGTGATGTACATGGACTTCCAAAAGGGATTCGACAAAGAGTCGTACAACAAACCTGAAGGAAAATTAAAGCTCATGGAATAAAAGGGACAAAAGCAAAATGGATATAGAACATAGAACGATACAGCGCAGTACAGGCCCTTCGGCCCACGATGTTGCACCGAAACAAAAGCCATCTAACCTACACTATGTCATTATCATCCACATGCTTATCCAATAAACTTTTAAATGCCCTCAATGTTGGCGAGTTCACTACTGTTGCAGATAGGGCATTCCACGGCCTCACCACTCTTTGCGTAAAGAACCTACCTCTGACCTCTGTCCTATATCTATTACCCCTCAGTTTAAAGCTATGTCCCCTCGTGCTAGCCATTTCCATCCGCGGGAGAAGGCTCTCACTGTCCACCCTATCTAACCCCCTGATCATTTTGTATGCCTCTATTAAGTCTCCTCTTAACCTTCTTCTCTCTAATGAAAACAACCTCAAGTCCATCAGCCTTTCCTCATAAGATTTTCCCTCCATACCCGGCAACATCCTGGTAAATCTCCTCTGCACCCGCTCCAAAGCTTCCACGTCCTTCCTATAATGCGGTGACCAGAACTGTACGCAATACTCCAAATGCGGCCGTACCAGAGTTTTGTACAGCTGCAACATGACCTCATGACTCCGGAACTCAATCCCTCTACCAATAAAGGCCAACACTCCATAGGCCTTCTTCACAACCCTATCAACCTGGGTGGCAACTTTCAGGGATCTATGTACATAGACACCGAGATCCCTCTGCTCATCCACACTTCCAAGAACTTTACCATTAGCCAAATATTCCACATTCCTGTTATTCCTTCCAAAGTGAATCACCTAACACTTCTCTACATTAAACTCCATTTGCCACCTCTCAGCCCAGCTCTGAAGCTTATCCATGTCCCTCTGTAACCTGCTACATCCTTCCGCACTGTCGACAACACCACCGACTTTAGTGTCGTCTGCAAATTTACTCACCCACCCTTCTGCGCTCTCCTCTAGGTCATTGATAAAAATGACAAACAGCAACGGCCCCAGAACAGATCCTTGTGGTACGCCACTTGTAACTGAACTCCATTCTGAACATTTCCCATAAACCACCACCCTCTGTCTTCTTTCAGCTAGCCAAATTCTGATCCATATCTCTAAATCACCCTCAATCCCCAGCCTCTGTATTTTCTTCAATAGCCTACCGTGGGGAACCTTATCAAACGCTTTACTGAAATCCATACTGCTCTACCCTCGTCTACCTGTTCAGTCACCTTCTCAAAGAACTCGATAAGGTTTGTGAGGCATGACCTACCCTTCACAAAGCCATGCTGACTATCCCTGATCATATTATTCCTATCTAGATGATTGTAAATCTTGTCTCTTATAATCCCCTCCAAGACTTTACCCACAACAGACGTGAGGCTCACCGGTCTATAGTTGCCGGGGTTGTCTCTACTCCCCTTCTTGAACAAAGGGACCACATTTGCTATCCTCCAGTCCTCTGGCACTATTCCTGTAGCCAATGATGACATAAAAATCAAAGCCAAAGGCCCAGCAATCTCTTCCCTGGCTTCCCAGAGAATCCTAGGATAAATCCCATCAGGCCCCGGGGACTTATCTATTTTCAGCCTGTCCAGAATTGCCAACACCTCTTCCCTACGTACCTCAATGCCATCTATTCTAATAGCCTGGTTCTCAGCATTCTCCTCCACAACATTATCTTTTTCCTGAGTGAATACTGACGAAAAATATTCATTTAGTATCTCGCCTATCTCTTCAGACTCCACACACAACTTCCCATCCCTGTCCTTGACTGGCCCTACTCTTTCCCTCGTCATTCTTTTATTCCTGACATACCTATAGAAAGCTTTTGGGTTTTCCTTGATCCTACCTGCCAAATACTTCTCATGTCCCCTCCTTGCTCGTCTTAGCTCTCTCTTTAGATCCTTCCTCGCTACCTTGTAACTATCAAGCGCTACAACTGAAACTTCACACCTCATCTTCACATAGGCCTCCTTCTTCCTCTTAACAAGAGATTCCACTTCTTTGGTACACCACGGTTCCCTCGCTCGACGCCTTCCACCCTGCCTGACCGGTACGTACTTATCAAGAACACGCAGTAGCTGTTCCTTGAACAAGCTCCACTTATCCAGTGTGCCCAACACTTGCAGCCTACTTCTCCAACCTATCCCCCCCAAGTCATGTCTAATGGCATCATAATTGCCCTTCCCCCAGCTATAACTCTTGCCCTGCGGTGTATACTTATCCCTTTCCATCATTAATGTAAACGTCACCGAATTGTGGTCACTGTCCCCAAAGTGCTCTCCTACCTCCAAATCTAACACCTGGCCTGGTTCATTACCCAAAACCAAATCCAAAGTGGCCTCGCCTCTTGTTGGCCTGTCAACATATTGTGTCAGGAAACCCTCCTGCACACATTGTACAAAAAACGACCCATCTAATGTACTCGAACTATCTCTTTTCCAGTCAATATTTGGAACGTTAAAGTTTCCCATAATAACTACCCTGTTACTTTCGCTCTTATCCAGAATCATCTTCGCCATCTTTTCCTCTACATCCCTAGAACTATTTGGAGGCCTATAGAAAACTCCCAACAGGGTGACCTCTCCTTTCCTGTTTCTAACCTCAGCCCATACTACCTTGGAAGAAGAGTCCCCATCTAGCATCCTCTCCGCCACCGTAATACTGTTCTTGACTAGCAGCGCCACACCTCCCCCTCTTTTGCCTCCTTCTCTGAGCTTACTAAAACACCTAAACCCCAGAACCTGCAACATCCATTCCTGTCCCTGCTCTATCCATGTCTCCGAAATGGCCACAACATCGAAGTCCCAGGTACCAACCCATGCTGCCAGTTCCCCTACCTTATTTTGCATACTCCTGGCATTGACGTAGACACACTTCAAACCACCTACCTGAACACTGGCCCCCACCTGCGAAGTCAAATCTGTGCTCCTGACCTCTATACTCTCATTCTCCCGTACCCTAAAACTACAATCCAGGTTCCCATGCCCCTGCTGCATTAGTTTAAACCCCCCCAAAGAGCACTAACAAATCTCCCCCCCAGGATATTTGTGCCCCTCAGGTTCAGATGTAGACCATCCTGTCTGTAGAGGTCCCACCTTCCCCAGAAAGAGCCCCAGTTATCCAGAAATCTGAATCCCTCCCGCCTGCACCATCCCTGTAGCCACGTGTTTAATTGCTCTCTCTCCCTATTCCTCATCTCACTATCACGTGGCACGGGCAACAACCCAGAGATAACAACTGTTTGTTCTCGTTCTGAGCTTCCATCCTAGCTCCCTGAAAGCCTGCCTGACATCCTTGTCCCCTTTCCTAGCTATGTCTTTAGTGCCAATGTGGACCACGACTTGGGGCTGCTCCCCCTCCCCCTTAAGGACCCGGAAAACACGATCTGAGACATCACGTACCCTTGCACCTGGGAGGCAACATACCAAACGTGAGTCTCTCTCGCTCCCACAAAATCTCCTATCTGGGCCCCTGACTATCGAGTCCCCAATTACTAATGCTCTGCTCCTCTCCCCCCTTCCCTTCTGAGCAACAGGGACAGACTCCATGCCAGAGGCCCGTACCCCATGGCTTACCCCTGGTAAGTCCCCCCCCCCCCCCACAAGTATCCAAAGTGGTATACTTGTTACTCAGGGGAACGACCGCAGGGGATCCCTGCACTGACTGCTTCTTACCAGTCCCTCTTACAGTTACCCATCTATCTCCAATCTTTGGTGTAACTAATTCCCTGAAGCTGCTATCTATGACCCCCTCTGCCTCCCGAATGATCCGAAGTTCATCCAACTCCAGCTCCAGTTCCCTAACTCGGTCTTGGAGGAGCTGGAGATGGCTGCACTTCCTGCAGGTAAAATCAGCAGGGACACCAACGGCATCCCTCATCTCAAACATCCTGCAGGAGGAACATACATCCTGCAGGAGGATATAAAATTGGCTGAGTTGTTTTTTGGACTGGAGGAAGATTTATAGTGGAGTTCCCAGTGGGTAGTATTAAGAGCCCTGCTCTTCCTGATATATATTAATGACTTAGACCTTGGTGTCCAGGCACAATTTCCAAATTTGTGGGTGATGCGAGACTTGGAAGTATTGTGAACCATGAGGAACTTAAAGGGTCAGAGACAGGTTGGGGCAATGGGCAGACAAGTGGCAGGTGAGATTTAATGGAGAAGATGGGAAGTGATTCATTTTGCTGGAAAGAATGGAGAGAGACAATATATAATCAATGGGGATGCAGGAGCAGAGGGTGAGTGTGTGCATAAATCATTGAAGATAGCAGGACAGTTGAAACCACAACTAATAAAGTGTATGGTGTCCTGGAGTTTACCAGTGGAGGCATGAAGCACAAAAGCAAGAAAGTGATGTTAAACCTGTATAAAGAACACTGGTTCGATCTCAACGGGAGCATTGCATCCAGTATGGGCTCCACATGTTTGTAAGGAGAAAAAGGCATTAAAGACAGTGTAGAAATGATTCACAAGAATGGTTCCAGAGATGAAGCACTTCAGTTACATAAAAACATTGGAGACGTTAGGACTGTTTGCCTTAGATAAGTGAAGGTTGAGAGATTTGATAGAGGTATTGCCAGCTTTCTCGCGCCTAATGGTCAACCCTATGTAGCAGCCCTTCCATTCAAACTCAGAAATTGTTATGGGGAGGCAGTGGCGACATGGTATTGGCACCATACAGTAATCCAGAGACTCAGGGTATTGCACTGGGGATTGGATTTAAATCCCACCATGACAGATGGTCAAATTTAAATTCAGCAAAAGAAAGACTGGAATTAAAAGTCGAATGATGACCATGAAACCATTGTCAATTGTCGTAATAATCCATCTTTAGAGATTAACTCTCTTTAGAGAATGAAAACTGTCGTCCTTACCTCGTCTGGTCTGCATGTGACTCCAGATCCACAGCAATGTGGTTGACTATTGCCATCTGAAATGGCCGAGCAAGCCACTCAGTTCACACTCAGTTAGAGATGAGCAACAAATGCTGACCCAGCCAGCAACGCCAACATCCCAAAATGAATTTAAAAAGAATCAAAATCATGTGGGGTTTGGACAGAGGAGAAAGGAACAAACTGTTAACCATTAGTGGAAGAATTGAGAACCGAAAGGCATAGCTTTAAAGTAATTGTCAAGAGAAGCAATGGCGACAGGACAGACCTTTTTACTCAGTGAGAGTGTGGTGGAGTGTTAATGGAGACTTTCAAAAGAAAATTGGATCCTTAGCTGAAAAAATAAATCTTTGCAGAGCCGTAGGCAAAAGGCAGGTGAGTGACACTAGGTAAATTGCTCCTTTTCAGAGCCAGTACAAACATTTGGATTTAATGGCCTCCCTCCTGCACTGTAACCATTCAATGAATTTATGGGCGGTATTTTCAGTTCAGTGCATCAAGGTTTGATAGCAGGCATGGAAGCCTGAGTGATTTCCACTGGGCTGCACAATCTTGCACTGTTCAACTGGCCAATTCTCATAACAAGGACAGACTGGAAGAGTTGAAAATCCGGGTGCCATATTTATAGGGCACCTGGACAGCCTGCGATATTCCCTCCACCTTTGCCCGACCACTGCTTCATCCTTCCACGCTAACCCTTCCCCCCATCCTTGGTCACCCTCCACACAATTTGCACAGTCACCACCTGGTCTCGAGCACAGGCTGGCGCTCCCCAAAGAGGGCAATGCAGCAGCAACTCACTGTTAATCATGAAAAGTGTCAAGATCACTGAGTGCACACAGTTGTGAATGTGAACATTCACAGTGGTTAGCACTGCGCCTGGAAACACATGGCTAAACGAGCTCATCACGGGACTTTGTTCCCAATTAGTTGAATCGTGCCTTATGATTCTAATTTCACGCTGGCAGGGAACTTAATTTGGAGAAGGAACTTAATTCTGGTGAGCTGATCATTTAATGAGTAAAATGGCCTCCCGACATTTTGTTTGTCGAGTAGCTCCTTTTAACCCACTTTTAAAGTTCCAAGAACATAGTTGCTAAAGTTCATCCCCTGGTTATCAGGAAATGGATGTTTCGCCTCACGCCAAACTTTCCTGTGCTGGTGGACTGGAAGATTCCTTCCCCATAATTCTAAGTTAAGTTTGATATCAGGAAGTGTTTATTTGACAGCACACTTGCTCCCAAGTTGGAAAGTTGTTTGTCAAAGCCCCACTTCAGAGATCTAAACTTGAAATCTCGGCTGGCACTCGAGTACAGTTCTGAGGGAGTGCTGCATTGTTGGAGGCGCAATTTTTCAGGTGAGACTTCAGACCGAGATCCCATCAACCCTTTCTGGTGAATATAAAATTATCCCATTCAAAGCAGAGCAGGGAATGTCTCCAGAGTGCTGGGAAAAATTTACCCCTCGACTAACATCATCCAAAAAAACCCAGATTTCTTCAATAAAACTGGAGACTCCACAATAAAGAAAATTCAAATCACTCAAAACTGATCTCATACAACATGTTTGTGGGAATTTGCTATATGCGTCTTGGCAGTTGAATTTCTTACAATGCTCCAGTCGCTAGACCTCCAAAGCCTCAGCTATTTTCCTTTCTTAATTCCCTCGGGCGTAGGATGCATCCCATCGCACCACGTGACTACTTTAGCATTGCCAATCCTTTAAATATCTCCTCTTGATCTATTTTTATCAGCAGCCGAATTAAGCACTAAAATTGTCTGTGTTTGGTAAAATGACGCCTATTTGTGGTTTACATATCCGAGGAGTGATGGTTTGAATGCTGCCTGTGTCTTAGAATTGCTGGCGAAATCCAAATTAAGTTGCTCTGCAGCTGATTCCTGCCGTTCCTCATTCTTCCCGATCTTTCCCTGTTTCTTTAAACAGATGTGGAGATGCCGACGTTGGACTGGGGTGAGCACAGTAAGGAGTCTTACAACACCAGGTTAAAGTCCAACAGGTTTGTTTCAAACACTAGCTTTCGGAGCGCTGCTCCTTCCTCAGGTGAATAAAGAGGTGTGTTCCAGAAACATATATATAGACAGATTCAAAGATGCAAGACAATGCTTAGAATGCGAGCATTTGCAGGTAATTAAATCTTTACAGATCCAGAGATTCTGCATTGTCGCACGTCCTGAAGGCCGCCTTAGAGAACGCTTACCCGGAGATCAGAGGCTGAATGCCCTTGACTGCTAAAGTGTTCCCTGACTGGAAGGGAACATTCCTGCCTGGTGATTGTCGTGCAATGTCCGTTCATTCGTTGTTGCAGCATCTGCATGATCTCGCCAATGTACCACGCTTCGGGACATCCTTTCCTGCGGCGTATGAGGTAGACAACGTTGGCCGAGTCGCACGAGTATGTACCGCGTACCTGATGGGTGGTGTTCTCACGTATAATGGTGGTATCCATGTCGATGATCTGGCACGTCTTGCAGAGATTGCCATGGCAGGGTTGTGTGGTGTCGTGGTGCGCTGTTCTGAAGGTTGGGTAGTTTGCTGCAAACAATAGTTTGTTTGAGGTTGCACGGTTGTTTGAAGGAATATATATGTTTCTGGAAGATACCTCTTCATTCACCTGAGGAAGGAGCAGTGCTCCGAAAGCTAGTGTTTGAAACAAACCTGTTGGACTTTAACCTGGTGTTGTAAAACTTCTTACTGGTCTTTAAACTGAGTTGAATAAAGAGCAAATTCACTGTCAGTGGAAAGTTGCATGGCTGTAACACAAAGCTGCATCATTTGTATGTTAAGGGTTTGTGTGTCTTGGTCAATCTTCTCATACTTTACAGTATGAGGAACTTTTCATTTCCACATTATGTGATCAGACTAAAGAAAGTGTGACTTTCGTCTGTCCCAGGGTCAAAGAGGAAGGACTTGAGGCTATCTGATATATTACTCGCTTCTCCTGAACATTGTCATTGTTCCTTCTGAGTGCAACTTCCCTTTTTTAACACGACAGCTGCAATAAGATTTTGACTGTTAGCAATGCTGGCCAGGGCTAATTCTTACAAGTCAAAGAGAGCGACACTGTGGCACTGTGGCACTGCTGCCTCACAGCCCCAGGGACCCGGATTCAATTCCGGCCTTGGGTGACTGTGTGGAGTTTTCACTTTCTCCCTGTGTCGGTGTGGGGTTCCTCCGGGTGAACAAAGAACACAGAACAAAGAAAGGTACAGCACAAGAACAGGCCCTTCGGCCCTCCAAGCCTGTGCCGATCATGCTGCCCGTCTAAACTAAAATCTTCTACACTTCCAGGGTCCGTATCCCTCTATTCCCATCCTAGTCATGTATTTTTCAAGATGCCCCTTAAACGTCACTATCGTCCCTGCTTCCGCCACCTCCTCCAGCAGCGAGTTCCAGGCACATACTACCCACTGTGTAACAAACTTGCCTCGCACACCTCCTCTAAACCTTGCCCCTCGCACCTTAAACCTATGGCCCCTAGTAATTGACCCCTCTACCCTGGGAAAAAGTCTCTGACTATCCACTCCGTCTATGCCCCTCATAATTTTGTAGACCTCTATCAGGTCGCCCCTCAACCATCTTCGTTCCAGTGAGAACAAACCAAGTTTATTCAACCTCTCCTCATAGCTAATGCCCTCCATACCAAGCAACATTCTGGTAAATATCTTCTGCACCCTCTCTAAAGCCTCCACATCCTTTTGGTAGTGTGGCAACCAGAATTGAACACTATACTCCAAGTGTGGCCTAAATAAGGTCTATACAGCTGCAACATGACTTGCCAATTTTTATACTCAATGCTCCGGCCAATGAAGGCAAGCATGCCGTATGCCTTCTTGACTACCTTCTCCACCTGTGTTGCCCCTTATAGTGACCTGTGGACCTGTCCACCAAGATCTCTCTGACTGTCAATACTTTTGAGGGTTCTATCATTCACTGTGTATTCCCTACCTGTATTAGACCTTCCAAAATGCATCACCTCACATTTGTCTCAATTAAACTCCATCTGCCATCTCGCTGCCCAAGTCGGCAAACGATCTAAATCCTGCTGTATCCTCTGACAGTCCTCATTGATATCCGCAATTCCACCAACCTTTGTGTCATCCACAAACTTACTAATCAGACCAGTTACATTTTCCTCCAAATCATTTATATATACTACGAACAGCAAAGGTCCCAGCACTGATCCCTGCGGAACACACCTAGTCACAGCACTCCAATCAGAGAAGCACCCTTCCATTGCTACTCTCTGCCTTCTATGACCTAGTCAGTTCTGTATTCAGCTTGCCAGCTTGTGGTAAACACCACTAGTGATATATTGTATGTATTACGGCACTGCCTGTGCATTAAAGGTACTAGGGTAAATCCCTGCCTGCTGACTCCTCCCAGCAGGCGGCGTATAAAAGTGTATGCTCTCCTGCGCTGCTGCCATTCTGGTTCCAGCTACAGGAGGCACAACACCTTGTGCAATAAAGCCTCGATTGTTTCACCATTCTCGTCTCATGGTAATTGACGGTACATCACAGCTCACCTCTGATCCCGTGTGACTTCACCTTTTGTACCAGTCTGCCATGCGGGACCTTGTCAAAGACCTTACTGAAGTCCATATAGATAACATCCACTGCCCTACCTGCATCAATCATCTTTGTGACCTCCTCGAAAAACTCTATCAAGTTAGTGAGACACGACCCCCCCTTCATAAAACCGTACTGCCTCACACTAATACGTCCATTTGCTTCCAAATGGGAGTAGATCCTGACTCGAAGAATTCTCTCCAGTAATTTCCCTACCACTGAAGTAAGGCTCACCGGCCTGTAGTTCCCTGGATTATCCTTGCTACCCTTCTTAAACAAAGGAATAACATTGGCTATTCTCCAGTCCTCTGGGACATTACCTGAAGACAGTGAGGATCCAAAGATTTCTGTCAAGGCCTCAGCAATTTCCTCTCTTGCCTCCTTCAGTATTCTGGGGTAGATCCCATCAGGCCCTGGGGACTTAACTACCTTAATATTTTTCAAGACGCCCAACACCTCGTCTTTTTGGATCTCAATGTGACCCAGGCTATCTACACACCCTTCGCCAGACTCAACATCCACCAATTCCTTCTCTTTGGTGAACACTGATGCAAAGTATTCATTTAGTACCTCGCCCATTTCCTCTGGCTCCACACAAAGATTCCCTCCCCTGTCCTTCAGTGGGCCAACTCTTTCCCTGGCTACCCTCTTGCTTTTTATGTACGTGTAAAAAGCCTTGAGATTTTCCTGAACCCTGCTTGCCACTGACTTTTCGTGACCCCTTTTAGCTCTCCTGACTCCTTGCTTAAGTGCTCTGGTTTCCTCCCACAGTCCAAAGATGTGCAGGTTAGGCAGATTGGCTAAATTGCCCATTAGTGTCCAATAGGTTAAGTAGGGTTACGGTGATAGGGTGGAGGAATGGGTGCTCTTTCTACAGGCCAGTGTAGACTTGATGGGCTGAGTGGCCTCCTTCTGCATGTGGGGGTATTTCAGCAGGTCATTATTCGGATATTTTCACAGGAAATATCTCCCTTCTAAGGATTTTGCACTTGGCTCGGGTGGGAGCACAAGGATTTCATGCAGCCCGCAAGGGTGGAAAGTGGCTTGTGTGGTGACTCAGTTAGGCAGGAGCAGAAATTTTGATTTCCTGCCAGTGGTTTGAGATGCAGAGATTAAGCCTGTGGCCTGTTTATGGTGAGCCAGTCCTCACACCATTTGTGGCAGGTTCACACTCGTTATATATTTGTAAGTATTGAATCTCATTCGTATTCAACCTTTCGCTAATAAAGTCCGAACTTCAACATAAAGTTATTGGCAGACGGGAATCTCAAGGCACCCAGTTCACGTTCATTTAAAAGTGGCAGGCAAACGGCAATTTTACCAAGTTTTCTGAGGTCAGTGGTTTTCCTTGTTGAACTCTGCCGCACAAGAGAGGAGGGTGGGGGGGAGCAAACGAATGGCAGCTTGAATGGAGGCTCTCGACTGGCAAGGGTGCGTCAGTGGTGAGGGAGGAAGGGGTTGGAGAGTGGAGTCAGGGTCATTGAGGGATGGAACAGGGTTTCAAAGGAGGACAGATGATGGGGTCGGGACATGGAGAAGTGAAAGAGGAATTTTTTTTTCAATAAAAAAATAAGTGACCTGTTTCTGCTCTATCCAATGTCATTTTATGGCTGGAACCTTCAATTCTGGAGTCTACATTTGGTGACACAATTGGAGATCAGAGGAATTTCCAGTGGGACAGGGCAATGGCTGACCATGCACAATCATGTGCTGTTCAATGCATTACATATGGATCTGTGAGGAGCTCACCTATTCTTGTGGCAAGGGCAGGCAGGAGGTTGCCATCCCCTCCGTTACCTCATGGGATTGTCGGCCTGGTTCTATATTTACAGAGCGCCTGGCAGCCTGTACAATCCCTTCCACTTTTGCCCAGCTACTGCTCCACCCTTCCGCTCTAACCCTCTCCCTTGATAATCCTCCACACAACCTACACTGTAACCACCTGTAGAGCATGCAAATTCAGCAGGTAATTTGGAATGCACATGAAATGTTGGCTTTTGTTTCAAGGGGAATGTACAATACAAATAAAGAAGTCCTCTTAAAACTATACAAGACACTAGTTAGACCACACCTGGAATACAGTGAACAGTTTTGGTCCCCTTATCGAAGGGAAGATAAACTGATATTGGGGGCAGTCCAGAGAAGGTTCACTAGGTTAATCTCGGGATTTTCTTGGGCTAAACAGCTGGCTTGTAATGCAGAACAAGGCCAGCAGCGCGGGTTCAATTCCCGTACCGGCCTCCCCGAACAGGCGCCGGAATGTGATTACGGGCTTTTCACAGTAACTTCATTGAAGCCTACTTGTGACAATAAGCTATTATTATTATTATTAGTGATATCATGGTTGTGTTGTAATTCACCGACTGATCCCTAGGAGTCTCACTAGTATATAAGTGAATGGAAAGTCACCTGACCAGAGAATGCCTGAGGAAGTAAAAGAGAGAGCTTGTATGTGCATGATTTTGTTGTTATTCATCTGTTGTCTTGTATAAAGTTTGCCCCCAGTTAATGTTAATAAATTGTTTATAACTTTAACTACAAGAGTTCTTGTAATAAATAAGGCCATCCAACAAGAACATTATATGGTACCATAGTGGGAAGGTATTAAACACTGAGTAAAAGAAAGACTATCAGCCTGCCACAGAGATTTGAAGATTTTCCAGACTGCAGTAATAGCAGAATGAAGTCGCTGAAGGCACCAAATAGTCTCAGCTTTCATGGTAATGTGGACAGCAACTGGGAAGTGTTTAAACAACAATTTAATCTGTTTCTTATTGCAGTAAACTTAGAAGATCAATGCTCCTAATAGCGGCGGGGCAGAAACAATTGCTGTGTTTAATGTGTTTAAATTTGCAAACAAAATAGTAAAAATGTTAACGAAGTAATTCAAAGATTTGATACCCATTGCAGCCCCAGAAAGAATGACATTTGTGAATGCTATGTGTTTAGATCATGTTTACAGAAGACAGAAGAGTCCATTGATTAGTTCATCACTGATTTAAAGTTAAAAGCTAAAACCTGTAATTTTGCTGCGGTGGAATCTTCCATGATTCGGGATCAGATTGTGTTTGGTGTGAATGAAAATAAGGTGAGGGAACGGTTGCTGAGGGAATCAGAGCTGGCTTTAGAACAAACAGTTAAGATTTGACAGGCTCACGAGCTAGCAGCACAGCATTCTGAAATGTTTCTCAGTAATGATGGTGACTTCTTGGAGGAGAAAACTCCAGTTGCCGCCTTTTTTCCAAAAAGGTGGGAAACTTCCAAAAAAAGGCAGGGAAGTTCCTGCAGCTCCTCGCACACCAACAAACAGGTTAAAGGTCAGGACAAATTATTTATGTGCAAAAGATGTGGTCAAAGGCATAAATTAAGGCCGTGTCCAGCGTTTGGCAAGTTTTGTTCCAGATGCAAAGGAAAAAATCACTTTGCTCAGAACTGTTATTCGAAGCTCAACCCCAGACCAGTCAGCACAGTGGAAGATACAGTCTCCACCTGTTGAAACATCATTGTTTGTTGGAGTTAAAACACAGAAGAATAAATTTTTGGAGACATCAAAAAATGCTCCAGCAATTAAAAAAAATGCAAACCAATACTCCATGTAAAATTAATGAGGTTGATGAGGACAAATGGCTGCTACCACTTGAAGTGAATGGTACAGCGGACCAATTGAAGTTAGACACTGGTGCCAAAGCCAATTCAATCTGCATGACTGATTTTAAAAATCTAAAAATTCAACCGATTAGAAGAAATCACAAAATATCTCTTGAGAGATTATAATGGTTCAAGCATTATATGTTATGGTGCTTGCGACCTGAGTGTGGTGGTGAAGAACACAGTTTATTCTGTCCCATTCTGTATTGTATCCAAGGGCTTGGATTCATTATTAGGTAATCAGTCCTGTGAAGAATTAGGTCTAGTGCAGTTGGTATACAGCATCCACAAAGGATTGGATCAACACTCCAATGATTCAGAGAACATTAGCAGCAAATTCAGCGATGTATTCACAGGTTTTGGTACACTGCCATTCACCTGCGAGATACAACTCAAAGAGGATACAAAACCTGTGATACAGGCACCAAGAAGAGTGCTTGCACCTCTTCAGGATTGCCTCAAAAAGGATCCAGACAGAATGAAAACATTTAAAGTAATCAGAAAAATAGAAGAACCTACCGACTGGGTAAACTCCATGGTTTGTGAAAAGAAAAAGAATGCCGATATTCGCATACGCATGGATCCTAAAGATCATAGCAAGAAAATCAAAAGAGAACATTACCAAATACCAAAGCATGCGGAAATCACATGTGAGATGGCTGGTGCACAATTCTTTATGAAAATTTCCGCATTCAGAGGTTGATGATGAAGATACAACAATATGACTTCAATCTGATCTACACACCAGGCAAATGGTTCTTCTTAGCAGATTCATTATCGCGAGCGCTGATGCAAAGTATTGGTGGTGAGATTGCAGAGGATATGGATCTGCATATCAATCTTTTTTCACACTACTACCAATATCAGATGTGAAACTTTGTGAGATCCAAGAAGAGGCCAGAAATAATCAAACTCTTCAAGAGGTGATGAGGAACATCAACTCACACTGGCCCAGAGGTCAATGTATGGAGTTCTACAATCTACAATATAAGGTTGTTCCCCCTTGTGAGAGAGTCTAGGACCAGAGGGCATAAGCTCAGAGTAAGGGGTCACCCATTTAAGAATAAATGAGTAAGAATTTCTTCTCTCAGAGGGTAGTATACTTTAAGTTAATAGAAACATAGAAAATAGTTGCAGGTGGATGCCATTTGGTCCTTTGAGCCTGCTCCACCATTCATTAAGTCGCTTTCCCCCCATATCTTTTGATCCACTTCTCCCTAAGTGCTATGTCTAACTGGTTCTTGTAAACATGCAAGATGCATGTGATGCTTTCGATGCAGCGCGTCTCCACCAGCAGCGCCAGTGTCCCAGTCCCAGAAGCCGGCCAATGGTGTTTCCCATTGTGGCCACCCCTACACCGTCGGAAAATTCATGGGTGTGAGTACGCTGCCAGTAAAACAGAGGATCCTGCCAGCGGAGAATCCCGCCCACAATGTTCTGGCCTCAACTACTTCCTGTGGTAATGAATTCCACAGACCAACCATTCTCTGGGTGAAGAAATTTCTCCTCATCTCTGTCCTAAATAGTCTACCCTGAATCCTCAGACTGTGACCCTGGTTCTGGACACACCCACCATTGGGAACATTCTTCCTGTGTCTACCCTGTCTAGTCCTGTTAGAATTTTATAGGCTTCTATGAGACCCCCCTCATTCTTCTTAAATCCAGCGATATAATCCTAACCGATTCAACTCTTCTCAGTTCCCCCATCTGCCTAGCTCCCCACTGCTGACAGGCCAGGAGGATTCATCCTTATATGTCACCTTGGCCAGAACCTATGGTGTCACCACACGAAAGCTAGTTTATTCCCCTTCTAGTTTGCTCTGTTCATGATTAATTGAAAAACTAAGCTTGTCTCACGAGGAACGGTTGAGGACTCTGGGTCTGTACTTGTTGAGGTTTAGAAGAACGAGGGGGGATTTTATTGAAACTTACGGGAAACTGCGTGGCCTGGATAGAGTGGACATTGAGAGAATGTTTCCACTTGTAGGAAAAACTAGAACCAGAAGACACAATCTCAGATAAAAGGGACGATCCTTTAAAACAGAGATGAGGAGGAATTTCTTCAGCCAGAGGGTGGTGAATCTGTGGAACTCTTTGCCGCAGAAGGCTGTGGAGGCCAAATCACGGAGTCTCTTTAAGACTGAGACAGATAGGTTTTTGATCAATAAGGGGATCGGGGGTTATGGGGAGAAGGCAGGAGAATGGGGATGAGAAAAATATCAGCCATGATTGAATGGCGGAGCTGACTCGATGGGCCGAGCGGCCTAATTCTGCTCCTATGTCTTATGGTTTTATGGTCTTATATAATTTAAACAGATTTTACACTCAATCCCCATTTACACCGGCTGTTTAACATGAGCAGATTGAGCAATGTAGGCCATAGGGGGGGTTCCGGTGGTGGATGCAGCTGTTCATTGACCGTCGACGGGATCTTCAAGACACTTCAAAGTCAATGGCCATTTACTATGCCTGCGAGTGCATCGTTCATCACAGTGGGTGGTCTTCGGCGGGATGGGAAAATCCCTCCAGCAGGAAGGGCAGGAAAATCCTGCCTGTAGTCATACAGGAAGTTAGAATCAGACTGAATTCAGTTCCACAGACTGAAGAGTTTTGCTGCCCTGAATGTTTTTGCTCTTGTTTTAACTTTGTGACTTGACTGTTGTTGTGTTCTTCAGGCTCTGGGGAATCATGAATTTGACAATGGGGTGGACGGCCTCTTGGGCCCCTTTCTTCAGAAAGTTTCTTTCCCAGTGCTGAGTGCGAATATCAAAGCAGATCAACAGTTATCACCACAGATCTCCGGCTACTACCATCCTTTTAAGATCCTGACTGTCAATGGGCAGAAGATTGGTGTGGTTGGATACACCACCAAAGAAACCCCAATACTTTCAAGTCCAGGTAGGTACTGATTGAAGCTGAGGTTCACTGTGTTGTGGAGCTTTGAAATGGACACCAACTTTTAAAAATATATTCCAGGGCCCCATCTAATCTTCGAGGATGAAGTTGAAGCCGTGCAGCGGGAAGTTGACAAGCTCACAGTTCTGGGGGTTAACAAGATTATCGCCCTGGGTCATGCAGGATTCGAGACGGACAAAGAAATTGCAAAGAAAGTGAGAGGGGTCGATGTTGTCGTGGGAGGACATACCAACACTTTTCTTTACACAGGTAAACGTCTCAGCCAACTCTCTGTCAGGTGTACCAGAATTCTAGAATCTCACAGCACAGCAGGAGGCCATTTTGTCCATTGTCCATGTGTCAGCTGTTTGAAAGAGCTACTAATTAGTCCCATTCTCATTCATACTCATTCCCCACAGAGCAGCAAATAATTCACCTTCAAGATTAAAACAAATTCTCTTTTGATGGTTAGTAATGAATCTCCTTTCATCGCTATTTCAGACAGTGCTCTCCAGACGATAACAAATCACTCTGGAACAAAAGCTCATGCACAAAGGAATCTTCAAATTACACATTCCACATAACGCCTTGATTTGAATGAGTTATGGGCCAGGGTTTAGAGAACCCCAAAGAGTATCATGGAGTTCACCTGACCCACAACCATTTGACCCTGTCCGATTGTATGGCCAAGGAAAGTGACTTGGGCTTTTCCAAATTCACTTTTGGCCAGTTTTATCACCAAACCTGCCTCCTGAAGTCAATCGAATAACTCCATCAGATGTTTTAAATGTTCTTTCCATGTCTGGCTGAAAATTACCAGATCGTCGATGTATACTGCACAATTGGGTAATCCAGAAACGACTTTGTTAGTTAACCGTTGAAATGTTGCTGGGGCATTTTTCATGCCAAATGGCATAACTTCGAATTGGTATATACCATCTGGAGTCAGAAAAGCTGAAATCTCCTTTGCCCTTTCGGATAAAGGTACCTGCCAGTAACCTTTAAGTAAATCCAATTTGGAAATAAAAGCTGATTGTCCCACTTTCTCAATGCAATCCTCCAAACGTGGGATAGGATAAGAGTCCGTTCTTGTAACTGCATTAAACTTTCTATAGTCTACACACAGCCGTTGGGTACCGACTGGTTTAGGTACCATCACTATGGGTGAGCTCCACTGGCTGCAACCCACTTCAATTATGCCATTTTTAAACATACTCTCCATCTCTTTATTAACCTGTGCCAATTTTAAAGGGTTAAGTCTATATGGATGTTGTTTGATTGGAACAGCATTTCCCACATCTACATCATGTATAGCCATTTTAGTACTTCCCAATTTATCTCTACAAACATGCCCACGTGATATCAATAACTCTTTCAGGTCAGTTTGTTTTTCCCCTGGAAGGTTACTCAACAATTTATCCCAATTTTTAAGAACATCCTCGTTTTCCAATTTAATTTGAGGTATGTCAAATTCACAGCCATCTGGATTTGGTTCGTCACTTTGAGTTAGAATCATTAAAACCTCCTCCTTTTTCTCTCCTTCCCTTTAAAAATACCTTTTAAGCATATTCACATGACACACTCGGTGAGTCTTCCTTCTATCTGGTGTTTTTACCACATAATTCACCTCACTTAATTTCCTTTCAATCTGATACGGTCCACAAAACCTAGCTTTTGAAGGTTCACCTACCTCTGGTAACAACACTAAAACTTTATCTCCACTGGCAAAACTACGAACTCTAGATTTCTTGTCCGCGACCCGTTTCATCACATTTTTTTTTTAAATATATATTTATTAAAGTTTTTTAACACAATTTTTCTCTCTTACAAACAATAACCCCCCCCCCGGTAACAAAATAACAAGAAACTGCACTGAGCAAGATATATACATGGCAAAATGGTATATTTACATAGCTTTGTACACTGGCTCTCTCCCACACGTGCCAGTTTCCCCAACCCTTCATGTTATCTCTTGCTCATCCACCTCCCCCCAAGCAATCCCCCGTTCTCCCCCCCTCCGCCCCCCCCCCCTTCCCAGGATGTCCCGTCCCCCCCCCCGGGTTGCTGCTGCTGCTGACCGACCTTCCTCTAACACTCCGCGAGATAGTCTAGAAACGATTGCCACCGCCTGTAGAACCCCTGCGCAGACCGTCTCAAGGCAAACTTAATCCTCTCCAGCTTTATGAACCCAGCCATATCGTTTATCCAGGCCTCCACGCTGGGGGGCTTTGCCTCCTTCCAAATTAGCAAGATCCGTCGCCGGGCTACTCGGGACACAAAGGCCAGAATACCGGCCTCTTTCGCCTCCTGCACTCCCGGCTCGTCCACTACTCCAAATATTGCTAGCCCCCAGCTTGGCTTGACCCGGACTTTCACCACCTGAGATATTGCTCCCGCCACTCCTCTCCAGAACCTCACCAGTGCCGGGCATGACCAAAACATATGGACATGGTTCGCCGGGCTCCCTGAGCACCTTCCACATCTGCCCTCTACCCCAAAGAACCTACTCAACCTGGCCCCCATCAAGTGCACTCTGTGGACCACCTTAAATTGTATCAGGCTGAGCCTGGCACACGAGGAGGAGGAATTAACCCTACCTAGGGCATCAGCCCA
This sequence comes from Scyliorhinus torazame, assembly GCF_047496885.1. Lineage (NCBI taxonomy): Eukaryota > Metazoa > Chordata > Chondrichthyes > Carcharhiniformes > Scyliorhinidae > Scyliorhinus > Scyliorhinus torazame. The sequence goes on along the minus strand of NC_092707.1, from coordinate 229,255,158 downwards.
CAGACCTTTCTCAATCTCCTCCCCCAGCTCCTCCTCCCATTTACCCTTCAGCTCCTCTACCAGCGCTTCCCCCTCTTCTTTCATCTCCTGGTGTTTCATCACATTTTGTGCAACTTTCAAATGTTGTCTAGCCAATTCACCTGCTCTATTTAATATTTCCCTAAAATTTGACACGTAATCCAATAATGTCATTTCCGATTTCTCACTCACCAATTTTTCCTTAATCAATTTAAGTGGTCCTCTTACCTCATGACCAAAGATTTGTTCAAAAGGACTGAATTTAGTTGACTCATTAGGTGCATCCCTAATTGTAAACAGTACAAATGGAATTTCTTTATCCCAATCCTCTGGATAATCGTGACAATAAGCCCTCAACATTGTCTTTAATGTCTGATGCCACCTTTCAAAAGCTCCCTGCGATTCTGGATGGTATGCAGTTGATTTAAATTGTTTTATGCCTAAACTATCCATAACTTCTTTGAATAACCTTGAGGTAAAATTTGATCCTTGATCCGATTGTATTTCTGCGGGTAGTCCATATCTAGTAAAGAATTTAAGTAACTCCTCCACAATCTTTTTAGCTGTAATATTGCGTACTGGAATGGCCTCTGGAAACCTAGTAGACACATCCATTATAGTCAAAAGATATTGATTCCCACTTTTCATTTTAGGAAGCGGTCCTACGCAATCAATTAGAACCATTGTAAAAGGTTCCTCAAATGCTGGAATGGGTATTAAGGGTGCTGGTTTTATCACTGCTTGAGGTTTCCCTATCACTTGACATGTGTGACATGATTGACAAAACTTAACTACATCTTTATGTAGTCCAGGCCAATAAAAATGATTCTGGATTTTAGCTTGAGTTTTCCTTATTCCCAAATGACCTCCCACTGAAATGAAATGAAAATGAAAATTGCTTATTGTCACAAGTAGGCTTCAAATGAAGTTACTGTGAAAAAACCCTAGTCGCCACATTCCGGCGCCTGTTCGGGGAGGCTGTTACGGGAATTGAACCGTGCTGCTGGCCTGCCTTGGTCTGCTTTCAAAGCCAGCGATTTAGCCCTGTGCTTAACAGCCCCAGTTTAGCACAGTGCCTCATGTGCAACTCGCAACACCTCCTTTCTATACCCTACCGGCAATACTACTTGATGAACATCTGCCCACTTTTCAGCTGCCTGCATATGTAAAGGTCTCCATTTTTAACATAGAATTTACAGTGCAGAAGGAGGCCATTCGGCCCATCGAGACTGCACCGGCTCTTGGAAAGAGCACCCTTCCCAAGGTCAACACCTCCACCCTATCCCCATAACCCAATAACCCCACCCAACACTAAGGGCAATTTTGGACACTAAGGGCAATTTATCATGGCCAAGCCACCTAACCTGCACATCTTTGGACTGTGGGAGGAAACCGGAGCACCCGGAGGAAACCCATGCACACACGGGGAGAATGTGCAGACTCCACACAGTGACCCAAGCCGGAATCGAACCTGGGACCCTGGAGCTGTGAAGCAATTGTGCTATCCACAATGCTACTGTGCTGCCCAAGACATTCCCATCACGACATTACTTTTACGGTAATAACACTCTGGTATACACTCAGATTCCTCTTCCTTATATGCTTTCTGATGCATCCGTTTTATTTCTATATCTTTGTTGTAACTCCGCCAATTCTTCTGAACTAAAAATATCCGCTTCATCCTCCACCTGTTCATGTTCTTTTTCAACCATCTGATCAAAAATCCTTTCTGATAATTGCACTTCAACTTCATCTTCACTCTTTGATTAGTCCTCTTGTCTTAACCTGTGACTTTGCGACCTTGTTACTACACAATCCGGAAAAATCTCAGGATATTCGTCCTTCAACATTCACTTGTCTGATTTTCCACTGGCTTATCAACCACAATAGGAATCACTCCCACCTGCGGTCCAGCTATATCATTATCCAAGATAAACTGTATTCCTGGACAAGATAGTTTCTCTATTACTCCCACTACCACTTCACCACTCTTCACTGGACTTTCCAACCTTACCTTATATAATGGAACACTACTCCTCTCATCCTGAATTCCATATATTGCCACCTTTTCTGGCAATATTCTTCCCTAACTACATAACTCCTCATCTCTTACCATTAAAGATTGACTATCTCTCGTATCTCTTAAAATTGTGACTTCTTTACCTGCTCCTCCTGATACACATGAGTAAACTTTACCCACACAAGTAAATTCTTTAAAGAGATCTGGTACCTTCTTATCAATCACCTCTTGATCAGGCTGTACAATCATTTGCACCTCCTTCACTTCACTTGGGCTTTCCTTTGCCACTTTAACAAACAGTTCATATGCTCCCAAGATGGATTTTTTTCACCTCCTTATACGACTCAGATACCTCCTCCAGTAGTGATGAAAACACTTCACTAGCCCTACCTACCAGCTTTGTTTGAATCAGTAATACCCACATGTCCTGTGGCCATTTCATTTGTTCAGCTACCTTCTCAAATGAAATGAAAAAGGCTTCTACCTCCTTCTCATCAAACCTTGGCAAAGCTTGGACATATTTAAATAGATCCCCACCAAGCCCTCAACTATGATGCTCTTTCTCACTATCCTCCAACTGTACGTTTCCCTTTACGTCTGCCAATTTTAGCTGTCTGTTATGTTTCATAGCCATTTTCTGAAGTTCAAACTCTCTCTTTTTCCTTTTCCTCTCCATCTCTTTCATTTTGTTCTGCTAGGGTTATTCTTTCATTGTTTCTTTCTTCTCTCTCCTTTTCTTTTTCCCCGATCTGTATCTCGCTTTCTCTTTCTTTTTCTCTCATTGCATATTCAAGCTGCTTTAATTCCTTTTCATGTTCAAGTTGCTTAATCGGCAACTGAATTTTGCCATTTCTAATGAGTCAAACTGTACAAAGGCAACTTTAAATGCTCAGCTACCGCGGTAAGTACCTCATCTTTCCGCATTTTGTCAGGTAATGTTAACTGCAATGTTTTTGGCAAATCTAAAAATCTGTTTTTAGTCTCTGTCCACAAGGTACTGCGTGTGACTGTCTCCACCCCCAAAACCTTCAGAGCCTCTGAAGAGCCATTGTCCACAACACACTCCATACTTAAATAAAAAACCACACCTGAAAAGCACCCCTCACTGTCTTTAAGTTCACTAAGCCAATTCAATAGATAGACATTTATCCCCCTCGAGCCCCCAATTTGTTCTGGGCCAGGATTTAGAGAACCCCAAAGTGTATCATGGAGTTCACCTGACCCACAACTTTTGATAGACTGTGGTATGGGGAGCACACGGCCCACTCTACAGTAGTGGTACAGCAGAAATGGAAAAGTATTTTTTAAAGCAAAACAATGTTTATTCTATGAACTCAAGTTAATCTTTTAAAAACATACAGTGAACATCTTAGCAATCATTAATTCAAATACATTCCCCAAAGATTACAACACTAAGTAATCCTTAAGCTGTCCTTTTAACATCCATAAGACTTTTAAAAAAAACTTTTAACAGAAGCACATCAGGTTAAAGCCACTATTGAGAGCAGTTATTAGTTTTAAATCACCAAAGGATCGATTTACAGTCTTTAGATTACAGAGAGAGAGACTAATACACCTTTTGGCTGTGACTGCAGCTATCCAGCTCTGAAAACAAAACTAAAACACACCCTGTAGCAAACAGCCTAAAACGAAAGTAAAAGCTGACCGACAGCCCAGCTCCACCCACACTGACATCACTGATAAACACCCATTTCTAAAAGGTACATTTCTTAAACACCCATTTCTTAAAGGTACTCACACATGACAAATGTCAACCAATTGCACCTCGATCTTCTCTCTGTTGTGAGCTCAATTCAACGTTAGTTGAAATGTTGTGGTCAGTAGATCTTCAAGCACTGCATTCGAAGTGGGGCCACCTTGCCCAGTGGAAGAAAATGGTGGCTCCGTGACGCACGGTCAGAGAATTGGCTGCCCAATATCCAAATTTTCAATATCTTCTCTGAGATGGGAGGAGGCGAGGGTCCTTAATAATAATAATCTTTTATTGTCACAAGTAAGAAATTACTGTGAAAAGCCCCTCGTCGTCACATTCCGGTGCCTGTTCGGATACACGGACGGAGAATTCAGAATTCTCAGCCAGTACGGGAATTGAACCCGCGCGCTGGCCTTGTTCTGCATCACAAACCAGCTGTTTAGCCCACTGAGCTAGAGCCCCAAAGTCAGCAGTTGCCTAAAATATGTGGACAGCCTCAGAGAGAACTTTTGGTCCTCTTTAGTTCACCTGAGCTTTCCCTCAAATATTTAGTCAATTAATTTTTTCAAGTTGTTGAGTGGGATTCTTCATCCCCAGGACAGCCAGAATGCATTCCTCGAGGTAACATAGAATTGGGCATCAGGGCAAGCGCCCGACCACTGATGGCGGTGTGACTGGGCTCCATGCCGCATGCCATGGAGACAAATGCAAAAGGGTCTTAATGACCCATTTGCATCCATTTTGTGCCTTATGTCCACCATCCCATGATTCTCTGGACCCCGCAGCTGGGAATCATGTGGGTGCAGTTCATTTGTCGTCTCTACAACCGTGAATCTGATGTGGTGGACCTCGCGGTGCACTGACAGGAATTACTCCCAGTGGAGTTGAAGAATGGCGGCGGCCCGGAGAATGCTGGATCAGTTCTGATAATGATATGCCAACAGCATTTACTGTACTTGTGGAGTGGAACGCATTGACGCCGCTGTTGAGGTACCAGAGAATTGTGATTTGGCGTGAACACAACGCCCACCACAATTTTGGCGTAAAAAAATGATTCTCTGCCCAATCGCATTTCCAATGTCAACCAGCGTCAACCGACAGAGATCCCGCTCATAGTCACCCAAACAGGCAATTCAGCCTGCTGTGTTTGGTTTTCACCAATGCGTGTGGTGCCAAATTTCATATTTTGTATAAAATAAATTTGCCAAATCCCTTGATACATTTATGGCAATTATCATGAATTTATACCATCTTAATTACTGACCCACCAAACAGTTTGCCGAATGTTTTTTCATGATTGACCTTACCAAATTCGCTCGCCATTCTGAACAATTTCCTCAGACCCTCTCAGAACCTTTTTTTGCTGTATTGAATTTCCCGTTTGTCCACTCCCCTCAGCGCCCCTGCCGATGTTCCTGCTGCACCCCCAACCCCCTGCATCCCGCCCACCCCGGCACCCTGCCCACCCCCAGCACCCTACACACCCTTGCACCCTACACACCCATTGCACCTCACCCAAACCCAACACCCACCCACCTTTGCAACCCACCCCATCGCCAACACCCACCACATTTGAACCCCACCCACTTCCTGCACACTACCCACCCCTGGCACCCCACCCACTCCCAGTACCCTGCCCATCCCCGGCAAGCCACCCACCCCCGGCATCCCACCCACTGAACCCCACCCACCCCCTGAGCCCATCCAGCCTCGGCTCCCCATTCACCCCCTGCACCCTACCCACCCCATGCACCATGCCCAACCCCGGCACCCCCACCATCCCCATCCCCCGCCCACTCTAGCACCTCCTCACCCTTTGGACCCCCACCCCCTGCATCCCACTTGTTTCATGTGGGCTGAACATCACCAATAATCCCCTAGACCTGATCTGGTTCAGCCATCAGATCATTGAGGCTGACACTAACAGGGATAGCTAGCATGGGAAGACAGACAGGAAGGGGGGCTGCGGCGTATCTCCCGGCAGTGCACCAACTCCACCAGGCCAATAGGACTGGAAGAGATCATGGAGAGCATCAGCTCCATGCTGGCGGGGAAGGCGCCGGGACCCATGGGATCCCGGAGGACCTCTAGAAAAGATCCTCACCAATCCTGGCCCCACATCTATGGGGCATGTTCGCAGACTCACGAGCGAGGGGCACTCTGCCTCCAAAGCTAACCTAGGCCACAATACCCAAAAAAGACAAAGACCCGACGGAATGCATTTCATATTGACCCATTTCGCTGCTCAATATAGACGCAAACATCCTGGTCAAAAGACTGAATAACTGTGTACCGGAGGTGATCGCAGAGGACCAGACAGGCTTTATCAAGGGTAGGCAGCTAACTTCGAACATCAAGTGGCTGCTGAATGTAATAATAACCACATCCAGGGAGAGAACACCAGAGGTGATCATTATTTTGGACATAGAAAAGGCCTTCGACAGAATCGAGTGGAAGTACCTTGTTGAGGTACTGGAACGGTTTGGGCTAGGAGCAGGATTCGCCACCTGGGTGAGATTCCTGTACAACGCTTCCAAAGTGAACGTTTCGACCAACACCACCAGCTCTGAATACTTCCAGCTGCACAGAGGCAGAAGGCAGGGATGCCCACTGACCCGTCTCTGTTCAACCTGACAATTGAACCCCTGGCGATCGCTCTGTGAGATGCGAAAAGCTGGAGGGGCATCTGAAGAGGAGGCAGAAAGCACAGAGTTTCACTCTTTGAAGATGGCCTGTTCCTCTGTGTCTCGGGCCCACAAAACGGCCTGAAAGCAATCATGAAGCTCCTGGAAGAGTTTGGAGCCTTGGGCACAAACCCAACCTGGACAAGAGCAAGGCATTCCGGTGAACCTGAACGGGGGAGGGACAGAGCTGGAGGGGCTACCATTCAAACTGGCCCAAAACAAACTCCTCTACCTGGGGACCCAGCTAGTCCATGATTGGACACAGATCCACAAGTGGAATCTGACCAGCCTGACGGAGGAAGTTAAAAAGAACCTGCGGAGATGGGATGCACTCCTGCTTTCCCTGGCGGGGAGGGTGCAGACGATCAAGATGAACGTGCTGCCGAGGTTTCTCTTCCTGTTTAGATCCATACCGATCTTCAGCCCAAAGGTCTTTTTCCAAAAGATAAGACCATAGGAGCAGAATTAGGCCACTTGGCCCATCGAGTCTGCTCCGCCATTCAATCATGGCTGATATTTTCTCATCCCCATTCTCCTGCCTTCTCCCCATAACCTCTGATCCCCTTGATTAAGCTGTAAATGCCAAACATTTTTATTGGCCTGGACTGCATAAGGATGTAGTTGAATTTTGCTATAAATGTCACATGTGTCAGGTAATAGGAAAACCTCAAGCGGTAATCAAACCAGCCCCCTTAATGCCCATTCCGGTATTTGAGGAACCTTTTACTAGTGTCCTAATTGACCACATGTGACCCCTTCCTAATATGAAAAGTGGGAATCAGTATTTGTTGACCATAATGATTTCCAGAGTCCATTACGTTACAAAATATTACAGCTAAGAGGATTGTACAGGAGTTAACTGATTTTTTAAAATCCGTTACCAACTACCAAAAGAAATCCAATTAGATCAAGGATTCGATTTTATGTCAAATTATTCAGGGAAGTTATGGATAGCTTAGGAATAAAGCAATTTAAGTCAAATTATCCATCAAATCATTAAGGTATCAACCAGAATTGTAGGGAGTGTTACAAAGGCAGCACCAAACTTTAAAAATCATGTTGAGGTCTTATAGTCAGGATTATCCAGTGTGGGATGAAGGAATTCCATTTGTACTATTTGCAATTAGGTATGCACCTAATGAATTGGCTAAATTCAGTCCATTCAAATTGATTTTTTGGTCATGAATTAAGAGGACCACTTAAATAAATTAAAGGGAAATTGATGAGTCAGCAGTCTGAAATCACGTTGTGGGACTATGTATAAAACCTGAGGGAGAGATTCACAAGGGCTGGTGAGCTGGCTAGAAAGCATTTAAAATAATGATGAAAAAAGAGGCGGATAAGATGTAACTCGTAGAAAGTACCAGTGGTAGGTGAAAAGGAAGATTTAGCGGGCCTTATCGAATTGCAAGGAAATTGAGTGAGATCAATTATTTGATAAAATAGAAGGAAAGCTCACAGAGTGTGTCATGTTAATATGCTCAAAAGTGTTTTTATTGGGAAGGAAAGAAGGAGGATGTGTTAGTCACTAAAACTCAGGGAGAAGAGAAAAATCCACATGATTCTGAATTTGCCATTCCTCAAATTAGATTGGACAATGAAGAAGCAAGAAAAAATGTGGATAAATTACTGAGTTACCTTCCAGAGGAAAATCAGTGATCTGAAAGAGTTATTACAGTCACATACAGCGATATGTGAGACCAAACTAGGAAGTACATGATGTAGATGTAGGAAATTCTATTCCAATTGAGCAACATTCAGATAGACTCAATCCACTACAATTAGCACAGGTCCAAAAGGAGAAAGCATGCGGAAGAATTAAATCATTGAAGTGAGTCGCAGCTCTCACCTGTTGTGATGGTACCAAAAGCAGATGGAACGCAACGATTGTGTGTGGGCTATAGGAAAGTCAATGCAGATAGAAAGTGAAATTTGAATCCTATTTCTCATTTGGAAGACTGTATTGAAAAGTTGGGGCAAGCCAAAATTGATATATTTTGTTGCAGTACTGTTATTAATAATGCTGGGTTCAAACACATACTGGCAGTATGTCTGCTAACACTGTGATTACGAAGTTGCAAAGATTGGGTAATCATTGCTTTTAACCATTTACTTGTTTACATATGGATGGCTAATTAAATATTGTTTATAGAAAGGAGGTTCCTTCAGATGTAGATAATTAATGATGGGTGGCATTTAGTCCACTAAGATGGACTGTATCCCACTAAGATGTCATGAGACATCTCAGTGGGATACAGATGATATAATTAATGGGAGGAGGCAGGTCAGTAGTTTTTGGCAGCTTTGCCATAGGATTTGATCTGATAGGATTTCAGGTGGTTCCTGAAAGGGTCTCTCTCAAACGGTCTGCACAGAGAACAGCACATTACCCTGATTGCTAACTTTATTTATGAGTGGATTTTGAACTGCATTGTGTTGCTTTGTTGGAATATATATAGTGATAGCTGTAGGGCATAAGCTGAAGATTTTCCTTTTATTTAAGAACTGTTTAACTGTTCATTGTAAAGCTATTTCTTTGACATTAATGTGGTTAATACTGTGTTTAAATTAAAGTTTGTTTTAACATAAAAGATACCTATTGTTCAGAGTCATCACTCCTGAGGTGAAGTATACTTTCCTCACAGTTTGACAAATTGCAAATTGTTTGGGGTTTCTCATCCGGTATCCTAACATAAATTGGCGTCTGATCCAGTATTCTAACACACACACACACAGTCAATCCCAAGCCTGCTTCGCAGAGTAACACAATTAACCTTAAAAATATTTAAAATAACTTGCTTCAAAATGCAACTCACACGTAGGTCTTCATCTCCTCGGCTTGTTGGTTGATTCGTCATTCACACACTTGTTATTTTACAAAACGATTTGACCCATTGACACCTTCAACAAGAAAATGTTGCATGCTGATCATTTAAATCTGATCATAATATTTCTTGAAATCTGTTTTCATCTCGATAGAACCTTTATTTGGGAAGGAGCAAGAGTGGATGTACTGTTTGGAGGAATCTGGAGTGATATATAATTGTCAAATGTGGTTCAATAAAATTAATTGAACCCTAAATCCAATGCTGAAAAGTTCACTGTTTGTTTTCTCCGCTGGTGATAATGTGATGCTGTTTATTCATTTGCTTCATCCGCATTTTAAGAGAATCGGCACCTTGATATCAACTGCCTGTCTCGCCAATACACATCACGGGCGTCATTCTCCGACCCCCCGCCGGGTCGGAGAATGGCCGTTGGCCGCCGTGAATCCCGCCCCCGCCCCCGCCGAAGTCTCCGAAGGGAGAAAAGTCGGCGGGGCGTTAATGGCGCCGCTGCCGCGGAGAATGTCACGGGCCTGCGCAAGGCAGCCGATTTTCGGCCTGCCGATATTCTCCCTTCCGGATGGGCCGAAGTCCCGTCGACGTGATGACCGTTCACGTCGACGTCAATCAAACCTCCTTTTCATCGGCGTGACCCGGTGCTCCAGGCTCACGCCGACCAGCGAGGAGGTGAGTGACGGCCTGGGGGGTTGGCTCTGGGCAGGAAATGGCGTGGCCGCAGACTGATTGCCTGAGAAGAGGTGTGTCTCGGCTTGTGTGTGTGTGCGGCGGGGGGGGGGGGGGGTGGTTAGAGTAGGCTGGGCTCCGGGGGAGTGCCGGGAGGGGGTCCGTGCCGGGGTGGAGGTTGTGGAGGGGGTCCGTGCCGGGGTGGAGGTTGGGGGTTGTGGAGGGGGTCCGTGCCGGGGTGGAGGTTGGGGGGGGGGGGTCCGTGCTGGGGTGGAGGTTGGGGGTTGGGGAGGGGGTCCGTGCCGGGGTGGAGGTTGGGGGTTGTGGAGGGGGTCCGTGCCGGGGTGGAGGTTGGGGGTTGTGGAGGGGGTCCGTGCCGGGGTGGAGGTTGGGGGTTGTGGAGGGGGTCCGTGCCGGGGTGGAGGTTGGGGGGGGGGGGGTCCGTGCTGGGGTGGAGGTTGGGGGTTGTGGAGGGGGTCCGTGCCGGGGTGGAGGTTGTGGAGGGGGTCCGTGCCGGGGTGGAGGTTGGGGGTTGTGGAGGGGGTCCGTGCCGGGGTGGAGGTTGGGGGTTGTGGAGGGGGTCCGTGCCGGGGTGGAGGTTGGGGGTTGTGGAGGGGGTCCGTGCCGGGGTGGAGGTTGTGGAGGGGGTCCGTGCCGGGGTGGAGGTTGGGGGTTGTGGAGGGGGTCCGTGCCGGGGTGGAGGTTGGGGGGGGGGGTCCGTGCCGGGGTGGAGGTTGGGGGTTGTGGAGGGGGTCCGTGCCGGGGTGGAGGTTGGGGGGGGGGGGTCCGTGCTGGGGTGGAGGTTGGGGGTTGGGGAGGGGGTCCGTGCCGGGGTGGAGGTTGGGGGGGGGTCCGTGCTGGGGTGGAGGTTGGGGCGGGGGGGGGGTCCGTGCCGGGGTGGGTGATGGGAGGGCAAATGAGTTGGTCCACCTGGCCAGGTGCCAGCCTCCAACAGTTGGACCCATGCGGTCCATGCCACCTGGCTGGGGGGAGGAGGGGATATGGGCAATGATGACATGTCGTCGTTCCCCTCCCCCCCACCAGGTCGTCATGTTTTCAGATCATCCAGCGATGTTGGCCGCCGTGGTGGCAGCCGCTCATGTCTATGTTGCCCTGGATGAGGAGGAGGAGGAGGAGGAGGAGGAGGAGGAGCGTGCCAGAGAGGCGGCGCAGGCTGCCGCAGAGGGGCAGGCGGCAGCCGCCCAGGCTGGAGGGACACCTGACCGACAGGACGAGGAGGGGGAGGAGGACGTCGCGGCCCCACGGCAACGGAGGCACCCGAGGGCGCCCCGTGTGTACCGGCCCCGGCAGTCATACCAGGACCTCACGGACCGGGAATGCAGGAGGAGACTCCGGATGAGCCGGGAAACCGTGGCACACATCTGCCACCTGCTGGCACACCTGTCACCGCGTGGCACTGGCGGGGGACACCCTCTCCCCGTGTCCGTCAAGGTTACGGTGGCCCTGAACTTTTATGCAACGGGGTCATTCCAGGCACCGAGTGGGGACCTGTCCGGCATATCGCAGACATCGGTGCATCGGTGCATCCGGGCAGTGACAGATGCCCTTTATGCCATGGCGCACCGCTACATCCGCTTCCCCGTGGACCGGGCCAGCCAACATGCCCGGGCCGTGGGCTTCTCTGCCATTGCCGGGTTCCCCATGGTCCAGGGCGCGATCGATGGGATGCACGTCGCCGTGCGGCCACCTGCAGATAACAGGGCCGTGTTCACTAATAGGAAGGGGACCTATTCGATGAACGTACAGGTGGTCTGCGACCACCGCATGATGATCCTGCACGTCTGCGCCCGTTACCCAGGCAGTGTACACGACTCATTCGTGTTGTCGCGGTCATCCATCCCCGGCATGTACGAGGGACGCCATCCCCGGCTGAGGGGCTGGTTGCTGGGCGACAGGGGCTACCCATTGCGATCGTGGCTGATGACGCCTATACGGAGGCCACGCAATGAGGCGGAGAACCGCTACAATGATGCCCATGTAGCGACAAGGGGAGTGATCGAGAGGTGCTTTGGCGTGCTGAAGATGCGTTTCAGGTGCCTGGACCTCTCTGGGGGCGCCCTCCAGTATCGGTCAGATAGGGTCGGCCGCATCATTGTGGTGTGCTGCGTCCTGCACAACATAGCCCAGCAGAGGGGCGATGTGCCGCAGGCAGAGGAGGGCGGAGTGGAGGAGCAGCAGGAAGAGGCCCAGTCCTCCCCAGATGAGGGGGATGGGGGCAATGGTCAGGGCAGACGGGGTAGACACAGACGGGTGGCTGTCCACCGTTACCGGCTGGCCCAGCGGGCACGGGACAGACTGATAGACGCCCGCTTCACTGACTAGATGGGCGTGGGAATCGGGTAGTATGGCCACAGACCGCACACCATGACAACAGCCGACCACCCACACCCCCCACCCATCCATCCACCCAGCACCATCACCCCCCTCCCCAACCCCACACACCCCACCCGCATGCACACCACCCCCCCACTCCCAATTGCCGATCCACCGGCGGCACAACGGGCCGGGCTCACCCAGTTGCGGGTGGACGCGTGTCTATCGCAGGCCATGGAGAATGATGACAGCCCGCCTCCGATGAGCTCCTGGCTCTACATCGTTGGACTATGTCTGACCCATGGCCACAGTACCACCATCCACCCGGACCATCCCTGCATGCGGCTGTGATACTGCAGCGCACGGTCCCGTCCTCTGCCCGGGGGATGTTGATGGCGGCCCAGGGGGAAGGGGGCAGACTCACCTGGGGCTGAGGTAAGACCACCCCTCACACACACACTTGCGCTCAACGTACATGACACCCCCGCACACTTTGGACAGAGCATAAAGGCAGCTTCGGTAGGTGTAACATTGACTTTAATAACCAAAGGAGTTCATGCACGTGCCCTAGCGCCTAAAACTCATCTGTGCCCTGCACCCGTGCCAACTTACTCAGTGTCTAATTGTTTGGCCTTACGGGCCCTTTGACTACGTCTACGTGGTTCCCCAGACGGTACAGCAGAACTGGAGGTGGACTCCTGTGATTCCTGCCCTCTGACACTGGATCCCTTTGGCGGCCGTTTCCTGGGGCGTCCTGGCCTAGATGGGCCAGGCTGCGGCCCGGGCGACTGGGATGGCGAGCTGCCAGCCTGTCCTGCCCGTTGCCCACCCGATGCACCTGGGACGGAAGGGGGGGAGTCCGAGGTGTCGCGGTGTACCGGGACCTCCCCTACAGAGGGAGCCGGGATGGACCACACCACCTCCTCCTCCCTCGGGGTGCCCGATGGCCCCCAGGCCTCTACATGGGTGGGGGATGCGAACGGACTGGCCATCCGACGCGCCCCCGACATCTGGCGCTGCCAGTCCTGGAGGCCCGTGCTGGTATCGACAGGGGTCTGCAGGTTTGCAGCCATGGAGCCCAGGGGGTTGTCGAACCCTGTCTGCGACAGTGCGACGCCAGCTCGCACATGGCCACTGGCGCCGATGCCCTCAGCGATGGCCTGCTGAGACTGGGCCATGGCCTGCAGAGACTGGGCCATGGCCTGCAGAGACTGGGCTATGGCCTGCTGAGACTGGGCCATGGCCTGCAGAGACTGGGCTATGGCCTGCTGAGACTGGGCCATGGCCTGCTGAGACTGGGCTATGGCGTTGAGCGCCTCTGCCATCTGGCGCTGGCACTGGCTCATGGCCTCCTGTGAGAGGGCAGCCATTTCCTGGGCCACAGACGCCGCCTGCACGGAAGGCCCCAGGCCTCGCAAACCGTTCCCCATGTCTGACACCGTCGCACCCATTGCCTCCACCGCGGACGCCACCCGTGCGGTGTCAGCCTGGGTGGCACGCATGACCGGGACCACTCCCAGCTCCTGGACGCGGGTGGACTCCTCCACCTGCGACCGCAGCCGCCGCAAGCCACCCGTCACCCTATTCGCTCGTCTCCGTGTCGGTGGTTGCATCGGATCTATGTGTGGGTGTGGTAACTGCAGGAACCCGGGATCCATCTGGGCGGCAGATGTTCGCTTGGCCTGGGCTGCCCTCCGACCGCCCGGTCCCTCTGCTGCTCCTACCTCCACCTGCTGTACCGGGACGGCTGTGTTGTGCGCACCAGTGAGTGTACCAGACGCCTCATCACTAAAGTGCCCAACCGTGGTGAGTGTTTCTGCGATGGTGGAGGGTGTTGGTGACAGCAGTGGCGTTGTGTCGTGCTCTTCGTCCCACTCTGAGTCCATGGCACTTTGGGGTGGGGGTTCGTCTCCACCCATCCACTCTGAGTCACTGTCCGGTATTTCGTCTTCCCGGGTAGGGGTGTCCTGGGTAGTGCTGTCCCGGGTAGTGCTGTCCCGGGTAGGGGTGTCCTGGGTAGTGGTGTCCCGGGTAGGGGTGTCCTGGATAGTGGTGTCCTGGGTAGTGGTGTCCTGGCTCGGATGTGACGGGGGCCTGTGGCTGCCCCCCTCATCGCTGGGTGGTCGCTCCCGCACGTGACGGGGGTGTCGTCTCCCTGTTGCTCCAGGTCTCTCCGTCTCCCGTGGTCTCCGAGGGGCATCCTGCGGGCGTCGCATGCTGGAGGGTTCGGGTCTCTCCGTCTCCCGTGGTCTCCGAGGGGCATCCTGCGGGCGTCGCATGCTGGAGGGTTCGGGTCTCTCCGTCTCCCGTGGTCTCCGAGGGGCATCCTGCGGGCGTCGCATGCTGGAGGGTTCGGGTCTCTCCGTCTCCCGTGGTCTCCGAGGGGCATCCTGCGGGCGGTCTGCATCTGCGGGGATGGGTGCCTGGACGTTTGGTCCTGCGATACACAATGAAGCATGCATGGTTAGACATCAGGCAGTGATCAGGTGATACGGGAGAGGGGGATATAGGGGAGGGGGGATATGGGGACGGGCTGTTGGTGGCTCACTTGCTCGTGGGGCCCCGACCTCTGCATCAGCAACCTCCCGGTCGTCAGGTCCGCCAGCCAGTTCCAGGGCCCTTTCCTCGTGTACGGTCAGTGGCCTCTCATCAGCGGGCCCTCCTCCAGTCCTCACATGCTCCCTATTGTTGTGTGCGCGCTTCTCCTGGGGGGGGGGGGGGGGGGGGTGGTGGCAGGGGTAAAAGGCAACAGTGTTAGGCAGGTATATGAATGCACGCCATCGGTTGCGCGTGCATTGCAGAGGTTAAGGTTAGGGCTGGATTCACTTGGGGATATGGGGGATATGGGGGAGGGGGGATATGGGGGAGGGGGGATATGGGGGATATGGGGGAGGGGGGATATGGGGGATATGGGGGAGGGGGGATATGGGGGATATGGGGGAGGGGGGATATGGGGGAGGGGGGAATATGGGGGATATGTGGGAGGGGGGATATGGGGGAGGGGGGATATGGGGGAGGGGGGATATGGGGGATATGGGGGAGGGGGGATATGGGGGATATGTGGGAGGGGGGATATGGGGGAGGGGGGATATGGGGGATATGGGGGAGGGGGGATATGGGGGAGGGGGGATATGGGGGAGGGGGGAATATGGGGGATATGGGGGAGGGGGGATATGGGGGAGGGGGGGATATGGGGGAGGGGGGATATGGGGGATATGGGGGAGGGGGGATATGGGGGAGGGTGGATATGTGGGAGGGGGGGATATGGGGGAGGGGGGATATGGGGGAGGGGGGATATGGGGGAGGGGGGATATGGGGATATGGGGGAGGGGGGAATATGGGGGATATGGGGGAGGGGGGATATGGGGGAGGGGGGAATATGGGGGATATGGGGGAGGGGGGATATGGGGGATATGGGGGAGGGGGGGATTTGGGGGAGAGGGGATATGGGGGATATGGGGGACGCTCACCCTGCCTGCTCTGACGAGGTCGTTCACCTTCTTGTGGCACTGGGTGCCTGTCCGTGGTGTCAGGGCCACAGCGGTGACGGCCTCTGCCATCTCCCTCCACAGACGCCGGCTGTGGCGTGGGGCAACTCTGCGGCCGTGCCCGGGATACAGGGCGTCCCTCCTCTGCTCCACCGCATCCAGGAGCGCCTCCACATCGCGTGACTCGAACCTCGGGGCTGAGCGACGGCCAGCCATCAAGTCGGGTGTTGCGGTCGGCTGTTCCGGTCGGGTGGGGGGGGAGCTGCGCGGCCTTATGAGCCGTCACGCCGTGCAGCGCGTATGACGCTGCACGGCGTGAACCACTGCGCAAGCGCGGATCCCGTTACGTCGCTGCTAGCCCATTTCGGGCCGCAGACTATCGGCCCATTTTTATGACGTGACGCAAGTGGGATTTGCGCCGTTTTTTGCGCCGATCGGCGGAGTTTCCGCCGATAACGGAGAATTTCGCCCCACATAGTGAAGATAACAACATAAGATTGTTGCTGTTTCAACTGAAACAAAAGTGACAATATTAAAAGTAAATGGCCAACTAGTCTCTCTTCTAATCCCAGAAACAGAAGCGTGGCTATTGGTCAATATTCATCCCTCAACCAAAATCAGACGTTTTTCTTCTTGGGTTCTCTGCGTGAAGGCAGGCCTGACCCACAGAACCAACATCGCCGCCACGGAGAGCGCAAGGAAGCAGGTCGTGAATCTACCCTTGAATGGAGGTCGAACCCCCTGCTTTTGGATCTAATCTGTCCTACATCAACCAACTAGCCCCAAGGAATCCAGGTTGCTGAGGCAGTGTAAATTTTACAATGCAGGTTGTAGCCTGGATCTATGAATAGTGATGGTAAGGCTTCAGTTTATTTCCATCAAATGGCTGATACGCAATCGCTGGAATTCTCTGTTCCGGAGAAGCGTTCCCACCAGGGGAGAATTGGAACAGGTCTCCGCTGGTGCGAGGAACTATGTTCAAGTGCGAGGCACGGTCCTTGGCCTTGCAAATTTATGCATGATGGAGACCATTCAAATCCTGGTCTAGGGCTGACATTTTCAGCGGGCGGCCCGATACCAACATCCAACGGCAGGCCCCTTCCCCCACAATGCAAATCTGTTCCCCCCCCCCCCCCCCCCCCCCCCGCCACTGACAAGGAGGGCATCCTCAACCCCTCATTAAGGAGGAGGGGCATCCTCCCCCATCCCCTCCCCCCACCAGGGGAATAACAAGTCACATTCCCCCACAGTACATGTGCACAAGGGTGACCTGACCCTCCAACACCCCAATCTTCAGGCATCTCCCCCTTCAGCCATGCCCTTCAGTGTCCACCCCCCCCAATGGACCCTTGGGGGAACCTCCCCTCGGCAGCCTAGCAGGACAGAGTGGCATATTATCAGTGCCCTTACCCCCTTTACTCCTTCAGGGTTCACTGCGCAAGGGCAGCGCTTGGCCATACTTACACCAAAGTCTGACCGGTGGATTTGCCAGTGTGGGGACCAGAGTAACACGGACGGGGGGGAGGGGGTGGATAATCGAATTTCCAGCCCGCTAATTGCATGCTAATGCATGCAGATCACCATTTTTGCATTTCCCATTGACGGGCGAGTGGCGTGCTATGCCCAGCGTGAAGGGAGCGGAGAATGATAACGGGTCTGGTGCCCAGCGCTGATCCAATTTTTCTGCCGACTCTACATTCTCCGACCAATCAGGATTCCCGATCACAGGGGCAGTGAGTGGAGAACCCTGAGCAATGGGGTGAATTCTACGCCGGGGGGTTCTCCATTGTGCCGGCAGTGCATCCCGACCCACGGGTACCCTGGCAGCATGGGGCGGCTACAATGAGAAACCCCATTGGCCGGTGGAAATGGAGAATCCTGCTGCCAGAGACGGAACGCCACAGAGGAACATGCGGCTGGGGAGGCAGAGAATTCACCCCAATGTGTTTGGCTGTATAAATGCATCTTCCTTGGCCAGCATCAAGTCTAGGAGTGGGACTTTAACCCAGAGCTTCTGACTCAGAAGCTGGGAAGCTGTCCACTGCGCCTAAAGATCTTTAAAACAGATTATCTTGTCATTATTCTATTGCTGTTTGTGGCACCATGCTGTCTGCAAATTGGCTGCCATGTTTTCTACATCTAAGTACTTGATTGTCTTCGGGATGCCATGAGGTCAGGAAGAGTGCTACATGATTCTGATTCTTCCATCTTTTTCTTTCTCCTGATGTTTGTAGTGAATTGTTGATTTGCTTTATTTGACTGTGCAATTGAAGGATCAAATAAAGGAATATATGACTGTCAAAAACAGAGGAAAGCATTCAGAATTCTCACCTTTATTCATAGAACATAGGGCAAAACAACAAGAACATTTTGCGAAATCTTTAAAACTCACCAGTTAGACCTGAGCTATTATTGGTCCAATGTTGGACCCCACAATTTAGAATAGGTCATGCCCTTGAGTACAAGAGGAGATCTATTCAACAGGTACCAGGAATAACAGATTTTAGTTCTGTACTAAGAGCAAAGAAGTTGGGATAGTTTTCCTTCAAGCAAAGGTTTTGATAGGGAGAAGATGTTTCCACCGAGAGGATGATTGGTAACCTGAGGTCAAACGTTTAAAATAATGGGCAGGGAAGACATGGAGAATTTGTTTGTCTTTTTTAAACACAGTTGTTATGGTGAGAATTACATTGTCAGAAATGATGATGAGAGCAGATTCGCCAATAAATTCCAAAAAGGCAATTGGATCTCTGGTTGGAATGAACAATTTACAGAACTCTGGGGAAGAGCAGAGTGTTGGGATAATTAGAAAGTTCTTTCAGTGAACCGGCACAGGCTTGATGAGCTGAATGTACTGTACAATTCTGTGACTCTCTAAGGGCAAATCAATAAGTCACTGCTTTTGCTGTCCATGTCTATCTGCTCTACCTCTTACACTGTATGTTTTAACCCGACAGGCAAGGCTCCTTCCAATAACATCCCTGTTGGTCCTTACCCCTACATGGTACAGTCAGACGATGGCAGAAATGTTCCTGTCGTACAGGCCTATGCATACGGAAAATACCTTGGAGATCTAAAGGTGACATTTGATGTGAATGGAATAGTGACCAAAGCCGAGGGAAATCCAATACTGTTAGACAGCAGCGTTCCTCAAGGTAATAGGACAAGTACACATTGATTGGGAGATCATTCACCGCAATGAAAAAGATTTTTAAGCATCTTTTCTAAATAGTGCTTTTTGAATTATGACCCAATGCAATTAAAACAATTCAACCAGATTGGATACAAATGCTGATTGGTGGAAGCTCATTATTGTTGAAGGAGGCTTAACTTTTGTCTCATGCACCAACCATTCAGATTTTCCTCAGTTTTCTATCAAACCATTGTATTTATTAATGGTCATGTAATCTACATCATGTTATTTTATTTTACCTTCGTATTTGAACTTATTTTCTTTCTATTTGTATTTAAGATCCATAACAGCGATATTGGTTATGGAACATGTGTTGACCAGAATAGGAGGGAGAAACCCCCAACCTTTCTACAAAATAGAACCAAGGCACCTTTTACATCACCTACGATGGCAAATTCAATTCAGACACAATTGTTGTTGTCTAATGTGTCTCTGTGATAACCCTCACGAGGCCCACGAGGATACATTGATAAATCTCCCTGTGGGACTCCAGAATACAAGCTTCCTCGCTAGAGGGAGGAGGACCGTCCAGCAGGGGCTCGTTACTTAACCCCTTAAATACCAGCCCAAAACGGAACCGGCACTCCCGTTAGTCCCTGACTGGAACCCTATTGATGTATGCCGCAGTAGCGGCCTTAACCTTTCAGTCTATAATAAAATTTAGCGAACATTCTTTCCCAGGTCTCCTGGCTCAGTATAGTCTACAAACAGATGATTCTACTCCAGAACGTCCAGCTGAATAAATCCTTTGAGGAAATAGACTACGGGGGGGGGGGGGGATTGAGCCGCTGCATTGTGCCTGGCGCAGAGCCGTACGCAATGGATGAATCCTGCGAGAGCCCAAAATCGAGCTCAGCACCGGGCCGATCTTGAATCACCCGACTCGCTCCGCCCAGCGTGATCTGAATCATGCCCCTGCTAGTCATGATCCCAGATCAGCATATTTAAATAATCCAATAGACTAAGTTAAATATCAGGACGCTGCTTTCACCCAGTGCCTGGGAGTCAACGGCCGCCCCTGTTTGGCCATGGCTGCACACCGGTTAGCACTGGTTTCCACGAGCATGGACCAAGCGTGGCGGCTTGGGGGTTCTTATAAGCTATTAGAGACCCTGGGTGGTCGAGGACAGGGCAGGCTGGTACCTTGGCACTCCCCCTGGCACGTAGGCACCTTGGCACTGTCAGCATGGCACCCTGGCATTGTCACCAGGGAACCCTGGCACTGCCAAAGTACTCAGGTGGTGGGCTAAGCTAGGTTCCTGGGTGTCAGGTAGACACTGCCAGGTATGAGCCCGGGGGGGCCTTGCCATTATTTGGGGGTGGGGGGTGAGGGGGGGTTTCCAAGGGTCACTAGAAGGTTAGGGAGGTGAAGGGTGGGGGAGTGTCCAGAAAATGGGGGGTGCTGAAATGTTTGAGGGGGTTGCAGAGATAGGGGCAGCCGGTCAAAATAATAAGGAGCCGGTCCTGCTTAAGTGTGGCCTCAATGGTGAGAAGCTCCCCGAGGTCAAAAAGACCAACAAAGTGCCAGTGAATAGGGTAGTGAATCTCAGCACTGCAGCCACCGAGAAACCCCCAGCCAAATGTGCCCAAAAGCAGACTCTGTTTCATGTCCACTGAATCGCGCCCTAGAATTCAGTTTGAGGAGGCTGCTTTGGTGACATTTCCATAATGAGTTACTTTCCCCGAGAGCAGTGCCTGACGCTGTGTCCGGTGTCGGCCTTGACCCATGCTGACATTCTGACCTGTGGGTCAGAGGTTTGTGGGCACATGTCCACTCCAAAGACTTGAGTGTTTTAACTAAGCCAACCCCTCAGTGAAAGAAAGGGGAAAGACTTGCATTTATTTGCACTTAACACCACCACCAGATCTCAAAGTGTTTTACTGCTAATGAAGTGCGGTATAGACACTGTCATAATGTATAAAACCCGGCAGCACAGCAAACCCCATAAACAACAATAGGCGGGAGTCTCTGGTCCACCAGTCGCGTTTTCCAGCGCGGCGCGTCCCCGCCGGCAGCGTGACTCTCCATTCACGCTGCCAGTCAATGGGGCCTCCCTTTGTGCCACCTCACGCCGCCGGGAAACCCGTGGATGTGATAATCAGCTGGGTATCTGTATTTTTGTGATGTTGACTGAGGGGAAAACATTGGTCAGGACACTGGGATAGCTCCAGTACTCTTCTTCAAAGTAATAAAGAAAAAAGAACAATACAGCACAGGAACAGGCCCTTCGGTCCGCCAAGCCTGTACCGGTCATGATACCAACCTTGGCTAAAACACTTCCTGGAGCCGTATCCCTCTATTCCCATCCTATCCATGTATTTGTCAAATGATCTAGATTATTTACATCCATCACAACAGGCAGATGAGACCTCAGTTTAACATCTGGGGCGTCATTCTCCGCCGGCGGGAGTCTCCGTTTTGCCGGCACCCGGGGGTTTCCCGACGGCGTGGGGCTGCCCCACAATGGGAAACCCCATTGACCGGCCGGTGTTACGGAGACTCCTGCCGGCCGGTCGGGGCAGAAATGTGGCGGGGCGGGTAGGAGAATTTCGCCCGTTATCTCCAACAATGCAGCAATCCCTTCGGACTGCACCACAGTGTCAGCTTTGATTTTGTGCACAAGTGCTGGAGTGGAGTTTGAACCCACAACCTTCTGTCTTAGAGACAAGAGCACTACCAGCTGATCCATAGCTGACAATAATGTGAGCGTGCAACATTGATAGATGCGATGTTTAACTAAGGCCCCATCTGGCCTCTCAGGTGGACACAAAGAGGAAGATTCTCTAGCCTCTAGTGTGTTTCCTGGCCTTGGGAGGAGGCCTGCAGTGGCTGCAGCGGGATCTCCTGCTGCTGTCAATGGGATCACATTGAATCCACCCCATCCCGCGGGGGTGCAACAATCGGTGTGACTGGAAGATCAGTCGGACAATCTCACCCAAACTGTCCTATCACATCCCGGGAAGCTCTGCGTTCCTCCAATTCTGACCTGTTGCTCAGTCCTGATTTTAGTCACTCCATCGTTAGTAGCTGCCCTTTCAGCCTAAACTCTGGAATTCTCTCCCTAAATATTTCCAACTCTCGACTTCGTCATCCTCCTTTAAGCCCTCATTTAAACATTGCTCTTTGACCAAGGTTTTGGTCCAATATAACCAGCTGTGGTTTGGTGTTAATGCTCTGGGGCTTTTACTACATTAGAGATGTGATATAAATTCAAAAAGCTGTTGCTGTTATTTTGGAGAGGAGCAGGTGGGAGTTCTCTTCTGGAGCAGAAACGGAGAAAGCTGTCGAGGAATATCACTAAATCCACGGCATTAAAATCTTCTTTCTTGTCTTACGTTCAGATGAGATGCTGCTGGCAGATGTAAACAACTGGAAAAAAGCACTTGCTAATTTTTCAAAGGAATTCATTGGGCAAACACTGGTCTATCTGAATGGAACCACTGAGGAATGCAGGAATCGGGAATGCAATATGGGAAATTTAATCTGTGAAGCCATGGTAAGAAGCACTTTCTTAAAAATTCACTCATGGGACAAGAGCATTTATTATCCCATCCCTATTTGCCCTTGAACTGAGGGCAGTTAAATGTCAACCACATTACTGTGATTCTGGCTGGTGTCACTTCAGGCCAAACCAGGTAAGGACGGCAGATTTTTATTCCCCAAAGGATATTAGTGAACCAGATGGGGTTTTACAACAAGGGTTTCATGGTCGTCATTAGACATTTCATTCCAGATTTTTATTGAATTCAAATTTCACCATCTGCCGTGATGGGATTTGAACCCGGGTCCCCAGAGAATTATCCTGGGCCACTGAGTTACTACTCCAATGACAATACCACCGGCTCCTTCTAGTGAGGTGATCTGAATTGTACAATGATCGAGTGTTAGAGACGTCTCCATTTTATCCCCCCGAGTCCCGCTGCTCATCTCTTAAAGATAGAAATTTATACTTGGATATATGTTTGGCCATTCTCTCATGTCTGCCATTCACGCATGGTCACATCCATCAGAGCTCCATAGTTGGCCAACATGTCCAAGTGGCCATGTCATGAAAGTGGGACAGAATCGAGAGGAAAAAATTGCTACTCCCAAGATAATATTAGGAGTGCATTGCATCTCCAACTTTGACTTTGTACATCCTACTCTGGACTCTGCTTCTATTTTTATGTTATTTGGTTTAAAACTGGTGCGGCGGTAGTGGGAAGGAGAAGGGGTAGAGTGGATTAGGATGGAGGAGAAATCTTGTAAGGGGTCTAGTTTGAAGGCTATGTTGGCGGCAGCGTTGCCAATGGCGCCGAGTAGGTATTCAGGCAGCCCGGTGTTGCAGTCCATGGTGAAGATAATAATAATCGTTTATTGTCACTAGTAGGCTTCAATGAAGTTACTGTGAAAAGCCCCTAGTCGCCACATCCCGGCGCCTGTTCAGGGAGGCTGGTACGGGAATATGGAATCAGATATGGAATCAGTTGAGGAGGCATTTTAGGGTGGAAGGGTGTCGGTGCTAACGCCGCTGTGCGAGAATCATGGGTTTGAGCTGGGGGGGATGGATAGTGTGTGCAGGAGGTGAAGGGAAGTGGGGCTGGTCAAGGTGAGGGATTTGTATTTGGAGGAAGGGTTCATCACTCTGGAGGAGCTAAGGGAGAGGGTAGAGCTGCCGAGGGGGAGTGAGTTGAAAGGCCCCTCGGGCTCGTACCTGGCAGTGTCTACCTGAAAAAGGGAAAAAATCTGTACAGACTGTATAGTTGATTGTTGGGAAGTATTTTTCCCGGGGTGTTTATTTGCTGTAACCCGTTTGTAATAATATACATTTTTTTTAAATAAATAAAACTGGGTTAATGACATGACTGATACGGCTGATGGAAGGTGATTGAGGTGAAGTGTAAGGAAATAGAGCACTGGAATTCCATTAAACTATTTCAAAGAAGAGCAGGAACTTTCCCTGGCATTTATAATGGGCTCTCCCTTATGTCCTCCCTTATGTAACATAACTGAGCTGCTGGTTATTATCACTATGTTGTTTGTGGGACTTTCTGAGTTTAAACTGACTGCAGCATTTCCTCTTCCATAACATCCGAGACAATGGGCTGGATTTTTGTGTTGGGTTCAGAAAATGCAAGTTGGGCCATTTCCCGACTTTGGAACCCTGAGCCATCACCCCTGTCCACAAGTGCCATGTTTTCATTTGCCGCAGACAGGGCTGGACATGGCTCAGGTTTTCCAACTCCCAAGGCAGTGTTAACGGAGTAGTGGCGACAAGATGGACTGATCAGATGGCCTGCCCAGGCTCCAATGTAGATCCTATACCCCCTCACTCCACCCATCCCTATTACCCCATCATGTCCCTCAGACCCTTCATGCCTCCTCATATTTATGATGCCCCTGCCTTGTCCCCTCATACCTCCCATCTACCCCATGTATCTTCCATTGACACTCATTGAGTAGGTACCGTCCTTGGGGGCGCTTGTAAGTGCAATATACGTCCTTTGAACTAAGGACCAAAGCATACACCTTCAACAATCTGTCACTGAAAATCACAACCATTCATATTAAAAAGAATCCAGATGTGAGGAAAATGTTATAACACCCCCTCAAGTGGTCATTCAGTTACAAAGACAAACACATTCAGCAATCACATCAAAGACAGATATTCCTATAATAACCTCATATAACTGTCAATCAAATTGAGATGAGTGGTTCTTCAGTTTTCAAAGCTAATGGACTCAGCTTTCAAAACTAACCATTACATCTGTAAATATTTAAGCCTATGGAAACCACAACAAATGCTATGGGGAGGGGTTTTGCACCCGCATTCGCCATGAGGGCAAATGGCGACACGGGTACAAAATCCCGTGAGAGCTGGAAAGCAAGAATGTCACTGGCGAGATCTCAGTTCCTGATTTCCCGCCCCCCTCCCCCACCAGTGACGTAATAATCTTACCATCCAGGGAAGTTGGGAATATCATTTCAATACATTAGCATCCCACTCGTGTGCTTCCCCACTGTGTCATTCCCCCCTCAGCGACATGATGTCACGTCGGTGAGGTTTACATTTTTTTAAATGAGAGTCAGGCAAAGGAACCCATTGGTCTCATACGAGGAAATACAGCCGCGGGGGGAGAAGGCCAATTTGAGCTGTGGGCTGTATGCACAATAAACTACAGGAAGGCCTCACTTGAAGTTATGGTTGCATTCGTAAAATGGTGATTTTAAGTGAAACATCTTTAATTGAATCATAGCCTCCAAGAGGAATCAATGTTAAAATCAGAGTTATGTTCCTTGGGACATTTGTTGCCTGGAATAATCAATGTTTAGGTTGAAATAAGGTAGAGTACATATACTGTACTATGCATTCATTGATAAAATCATTTATAAAATAGAATAAATCTCTAAATATAAAAAAATGCTATATACTGTGGCACTTTACGCTATTTGTCAGCAGAAGAAACATTAAAACATTTTAAGTTGAACTGTTGTACATTCCGAAATGCTTTTTTCCAGTTGTTCATAGGATACAGGTGTTGCTGGCTAGGACAGCATTTATTGCCCATCCCTAATTGCCCTTGAGAAGTTAGTGGTATGCGTACTTCTTGAACCCTGGTGTGTTGGTACACCCAGAGTGCTGTTAGGGAGCGGGTTCCAGAATTATGGCCCAGAGGCTGGAGAAGGAATAGCGATATAGTTCCACGCCAGAATGGCATGTGTCATGGAGGGGAGTTTGCATTTATTAATAACTGAACCAAACTTTAAAATAAAACACATTTTAAAATATACAAAAGTTCATGAGACGTAATTGAATGTTTTCAAAAAAATCACACACACATAGGGCGAAATTCTCCCCCAACGGCGGGATGCCCGCCGACTGGCGCCAAAGCCGGCGCAAATCAGACGGGCATCGCGCCGGCAAAAAGGTGCGGAAGTCTCCGCATCTTTGGCGGCCTAGCCCCAACATTGAGGGGCTAGGCCGACGCCGGAGGGATTTCCGCCCCGCCAGCTGGCGGAAATGGCGTTTGTTGCCCCGCCAGCTGGCGCGGAAATGCGGCGCATGCGCGGGAGCGTCAGCGGCCGCTGTCAGTTTCCCAGCGCATGCGCGGGAGCGTCAGCGGCCGCTGTCAGTTTCCCGCGCATGCGCAGTGGGGAGAGTCACTTCCGCCTCCGCCATGGTGGAGACCGTGGCGGAGGCGGAAGGGAAAGAGTGCCCCCATGGCACAGGCCCGCCCGCGGATCGGTGGGCCCCGATCGCGGGCCAGGCCACCGTGGGGGCACCCCCCGGGGTCAGATCGCCCCGCGCCCCCCCCCCCCCAGGACCCCGGAGCCCGCCCACGCCGCCTGGTCCCGCCGGTAAATACCAGGTTTGATTTACGCCGGCGGGACAGGCAATTCCTGTGCGGGACTTCGGCCCATCCGGGCCGGAGAATCCAGCGGGGGGTCCCGCCAACCGGCGCGGCCGGATTCCCGCCCCTGCCCAATCTCCGGGAGCGGAGACTTCGGCGGGGGCGGGGGCGGGATTCACGGCGGCCAACGGCCATTCTCCAACCCGGCGGGGGGTCGGAGAATGACGCCCCTAGTTTTAGATTTACCAGGCTCCAGCTAATAACGCAAGAGACCCGGGTTTGAATCCCGGCTTGGGTCACTGTCTGTGTGGAGTCTGTATGTTCACCCCCTGTCTGAGTGGGTTTCCTCCGGGTGCTCCGGTTTCCTCCCACAAGTCCCGAAAGACTTGCTTGTTAGGTGAATTGGACATTCTGAATTCTCCCTCTGTGCACCCGAATCTGGGGCGAAATTCTCCCCCAACGGCACGATGTCCGCCGACTGGCGCCCAAATCGGCGCCAATCAGACGGGCATCACGCCGCCCCAAAGGTGCGGAATGCTCCGCATCTTTAGCGGCCTAGCCCCTCAATGTCGGGGCTAGGCCGGCGCCGGAGGGATTTCCGCCCCGCCAGCTGACGGAAATGGCGTTTGTTGCCCCGCCAGCTGGCGCGGAAATGCGGCGCATGCGCAGGAGCGTCAGCGGCCGCTGACAGTTTCCCGGCGCATGCGCGGGAGCGTCAGCGGCCGCTGAAAGTTTCCCGCGCATGCGCAGTGGGGAGAGTCACTTCCGCCTCCGACATGGTGGAGGCCGTGGCGGAGGCGGAAGGGAAAGAGTGCCCCCACGGCACAGGCCCGCCCGCGGATCGGTGGGCCCCGATCGCGGGCCAGGCCACCGTGGGGGCACCCCCTGGGGTCAGATCGCCCTGCGCCCCCCCCAGGACCCCGGAGCCCGCCCACGCCGCCTGGTCCCGCCGGTAAATACCAGCTTTGATTTACGCCGGCGGGACAAGCAATTTCTGGGCGGGACTTCGGCCCATCCGGGCCGGAGAATTGAGCGGGGGGTCCCGCCAACCGGCGCGGCCCGATTCCCGCCCCCGCCCAATTTCCGGTACCGGAGACTTCGGCGGGGGCGGGGGCGGGATTCACGGCGGCCAACGGCCATTCTCCGACCCGGCGGGGGGTCGGAGAATGATGCCCGTGGTGACTCGTGGATTTTCACAGTTACTTCATTGCAGTCTTAATGTAAGCCTACTTGTGACACTAATAAAGATTATTATTATTATTAAATGCATCGGTGTAGGCAGCAGCTGAAGTCCCAGGATTTCAGTGCGAGTTCAGAGAGGGAAGGGGAGCGAGGGGCAGCTGAAGAATCCCCAGTCATGACAACAGACACAGGGGACTTTAAAGATAAGAACAAGAGAGAGGGAACAGGAGCTGGAGAAAAGAGAGGCTGAAGGTGGGAATGGGAGTAAGGAGCCATACAGGGGGGGAAAACAGAAACAAAGGCAGGAACAAGAGCAGCAGCAATGCCAGGAGCAAGAGGTAAGAGGAGCAGCTGAACAAGTTCCCAGTAATGGCTACAACACATACCGAGAACTTTAAAAGTAAGAATAGAGGGTGGGAGTGGGGGCACGATGGATTTCAGTGCTGAGGTCACTGGGGAGAGGGTCATGTGCACAGGTAGACCAGAGAATAGGAAATCTCTGACAGCCAGTGTGAAAGTGAAGCTTGTGCCAATAAATAGAGACTTTGACACTGTTATAACAATCTTAAACTAAACAACATTAAGTGAGTCAACATTAAATGGAACTTGTGTCGGTTGAGATTATATAAAAATCAAAGTGTATATCCTTCTGTTACAGCCAATAGAAACATAAAATGTAATATTCCATTACATCATCTGCATTCCTCATATTCATTAATCATGGAATCCCTACAATGCAGGAGGAGGCCATTCAGCCCATCAGGTGTGCACTGACCCTCCCCTGGAAGAGCACCCTATCTAGGCCTTCTCCCCCACCCTATCCCTGTAACACCATAACTCTTTGTACACTTAAGGGGCAATTTATCATGGCCAATCCACCTCACCAGCACATAGAATCATAGAATTTACAGTGCAGAAGGAGGCCATTCGGGCCATTGAGCCTACACCGGCCCTTGAAAGAGCACCCTACTTAAGCCCAACCTCCAGCCTGTCCCAGTAATCCCAACTAACCTTTGGACACTATGGGGCAATTTAATGTGTCCAATTCACCTAACTCGCACATCTTTGGACTGTGGGAGGAAACCGGAGCACCTGGAGGAAACCCATGCAGACACGGGGAAAACGTGCAAACTCCGTTGACCCAAGCCGGGAATTGAACCCGGGACCCTGGTGCTGAAGCAACAGTGCTAACCACTGTGCTACCGTGCCACCCATCTTTGGACTATATCATATCAGTACATCAATTTAGAGTAAAATGAAAAACATTTTTATAGATCTGTCAATGATGATTGAGTCGTTTATCTTGGAATATTCAAGCCATCACTAAAATGGTCTATTTCCACCTCGGTAACATCGATCACTCAACTTCACTCCTGTCTTGGCCCATCTGCTGCTGAAACCTTCATCCACGCCTTGGTCACCTCGAGACTTGTCTATTCCCACACACTCCTGGCTGCTCTCCCACACTCTCCCCTTCATAAACTTGGTTATTCAAAACTCTGCTGCGTTTAACTTGCAGCAAGTCTGGTTCCCCTGTCACCCCTGTGCTCGCTGACTTATAAGGGCTCCTTGTCAAGCAACATCTTGATTTTAAACTTCTCATTCCGTGGCCTTTCCCCTCCCTATCTCCGTGATCTCTTCCAAACCCTCAGCCCTCTGAGATATCTGTACTCCTCTAATTCTGGTCTCTGATGCATTCCCATTTATAATTGTTCCATTACTGGGCAACATCCCTGCAGCTGCCCAGGACCCAAGCTCTGGAATTCCCTCTGCTGGGGCAGCATGGTAACATAGTGGTGGGCAGCACGGTAGCATAGTGGTTAGCACAGCTCCAGGGTCCCAGGTTCGATTCCGGCTTGGGTCACTGTCTGTGCGGAGTCTGCACGTTCTCCCCGTGTCTGCGTGGGTTTCCTCCGGGTGCTCCGGTTTCCTACCACAGTCCAAAGATGTGCAGGTCAGGTGGATTGGCCATGATAAATTGCCCTTAGTGTTGGGAAGGGGTTCCTGGGTTACAGGGAAAGGGTGGAGGTGTGGGCTAGGGTGGGGTGCTCTTTCCAAGAGCCGGTGCAGAGACTTCTTTGAACCCAACTCTTTGATCAAGTTTCTGGACAGCTCTTTGTGGCTTGGTGTCACGTTTTGTCATATAAAGCACCTTCGGACATTTCGGACTGGACTCTCCGCTTTACGACTCCGGAAGCAAGAATCGCGATCGGGGTGGAGAATCGCATAAAATGGAAAAGGTTTGTTTTGTGGCCAGCATCGAATCGGACATCATGCTCTGGTTCTTCGCTGGCGATGAAATTATTGTTTGTACCCCAGTGGAACGATGCAAAGCCGTCATTTACTTGGATTTTAATATCGTTAATGGCTTGTACACTTCATGCTCCACCCTCTACGAGGCTCTATCCCTCTTAGGGAGATGTCTCGCAGGCACGAATTAGTGAAAGTATTGAAAAGTGGGGCCTGGGTGCCATGGCTGTCGGGGGGGGGGGGGGGGGGGGGGGGAGCCGAAGGATAAAATTCCTCTGGAAAAGCTTCAAAAAATGTTAGGCTTGCTGGGGGTGGCTGCCTGGGCCCAGGGCAGTAGAGGGGATCAACTTGGTGCTGAGTTTGTGGACTCGGGGTCCCCCTTGGCAGCAGGATGACCTGGCTCAGACCGCCTTTGCTGCAGTGTGTCTTTTAAACTCTCCCCTCTGCTGCAGGCTCCTACTTACAGGCTCCTGGCTGCTCACTCTGCTGAGTGCTGCCTGTGTGCTTTAAATGTCCAGAAGGACTCTGGTCATCTGGGAGCCCACCCAGGCCACCACCCTGGACACCCTCATACCCCAGCTGTATCATCAAGGGTTGGGCGTGGTCAAGTTCAATTCGGGGCCCACCAGGTGTTGGCGCTCAAAAGAACAAAGAAAAGTACAGCACAGGAACAGGCCCTTCGGCCCTCAAAGCCCGTGTCGACCATGCTGCCCGACTAAACTACAATCTTCTACACTTCCTGGGTCCGTATCCCTCTTTTCCCATCCTATTCATGTCTTTGTCAAGATGCCCCTTAAATGTCACTATTGTCCCTGAACAAAGAACAAAGAACAAAGAAATGTACAGCACAGGAACAGGCCCTTCGGCCCTCCAAGCCCGTGCCGACCATGCTGCCCGACTAAACTACAATCTTCTACACTTCCTGGGTCCGTATCCCTCTATTCCCATCCTATTCATGTATTTGTCAAGACGCCCCTTATATGTCACTATCGTCCCTGCTTCCACCACCTCCTCCGGTAGCGAGTTCCAGGCACCCACTACCCTCTGCGTAAAAAACTTTCCTCGTACATCTACTCTAAACCTTGCCCCTCTCACCTTAAACCTATGCCCCCGAGTAATTGACCCCTCTACCCTGGGGAAAAGCCTCTGACTACCCACTCTGTCTATGCCCCTCATGATTTTGTAGACCTCTATCAGGTCTCCCCTCAACCTCCTTCGTTCCAGTGAGAACAAACCGAGTTTATTCAACCACTCCTCATAGCTAATGCCCTCCATACCAGGCAACATTCTGGTAAATCTCTTCTGTACCCTCTCTAAAGCCTCCACATCCTTCTGGTAGTGTGGCAACCAGAATTGCACACTATACTCCAAGTGTGGCCTAACTAAGATTCTATACAGCTGCAACATGACTTGCCAATTCTTATACTCAATGCCCCGGCCAATGAAGGCAAGCATGCCATATGCCTTCTTGACTACCTTCTCCACCTGTGTTGCCCCTTTCAATGACCTGTGGACCTGTACTCCTAGATCTCTTTGACTTTCAATACTCTTGAGGGTTCTACCATTCACTGTATATTCCCTACCTGCATTCGACCTTCCAAAATGCATTACCTCACATTTGTCCGGATTAAACTCCATCTGCCATCTCTCCGCCCAAGTCTCCAAACAATCTAAATCCTGCTGTATCCTCTGACAGTCCTCATCGCTATCCGCAATTCCACCAACCTTTGTGTCGTCTGCAAACTTACTAATCAGACCAGTTACATTTTCCTCCAAATCATTTATATATACTACAAAGAGCAAAGGTCCCAGCACTGATCCCTGTGGAACACCACTGGTCACAGCCCTCCAATTAGAAAAGCACCCTTCCATTGCTACTCTCTGCCTTCTATGACCTAGCCAGTTCTGTATCCACCTTGCCAGCTCACCCCTGATCTCATGTGACTTCACCTTTTGTACTAGTCTACCATGAGGGACCTTGTCAAAGGCCTTACTGAAGTCCATATAGACAACATCCACTGCCGTACCTGCATCAATCATCTTAGTGACCTCCTCAAAAAACTCTTTCAAGTTAGTGAGACACGACCTTCCCTTCACAAAACCGTGCTGCCTCTCACTAATACGTCCATTTGCTTCCAAATGGGAGTAGATCCTGTCTCGAAGAATTCTCTCCAGTAATTTCCCTACCACTGAAGGAAGGCTCACTGGCCTGTAGTTCCCGGGATTATCCTTGCTACCCTTTTTAAACAGAGGAACAACATTGGCTATTCTCCAGTCCCCCGGGACATCCCCTGAAGACAGTGAGGATCCAAAGATTTCTGTCAAGGCCTCAGCAATTTCCTCTCCAGCCTCCTTCAGTATTCTGGAGTAGATCCTATCAGGCCCTGGGGACTTATCTACCTTAATATTTTTTAAGACACCCAACACCTCGTCTTTTTGGATCTCAATGTGACCCAGGCTATCTACACACCCTTCACCAGTGTCAACATCTACCAATTTCTTCTCTTTGGTGAATACTGATGCAAAGTATTCATTTAGTACCTCGCCCATTTGCTCTGGCTCCACACATAGATTCCCTTGCCTATCCTTCAGTGGGCCAACCCTTTCCCTGGCTACCCTCTTGCTTTTTATGTACGTGTAAAAAGCCTTGGGATTTTCCTTAACCCTATTTGCCAATGATTTTCGTGACCCCTTCTAGCCCTCCTGACTCCTTGCTTAAGTTCCTTCCTACTTTCCTTATATTCCACACAGGCTTCGTCTGTTCCCAGCCTTTTAGCACTGACAAATGCCTCCTTTTTCTTTTTGACGAGGCCTACAATATCTCTCGTTATCTAAGGTTCCCGAAAATTGCCCTATTTATCCTTCTTCCTCACAGGAACATGCCGGTCCTGAATTCCTTTCAACTGACATTTGAAAGCCTCCCACATGTCAGATGTTGATTTACCCTCAAACATCCGCCCCCAATCTAGGTTCTTCAGTTCCCGCCTAATATTGTTATAATTAGCCTTCCCCCAATTTAGCACATTCACCCTAGGACCACTCTTATCCTTGTCCACCAGCACTTTAAAACTCACTGAATTGTGGCCCCTGTTCCCGAAATGCTCCCCTACTGAAACGTCTACCACCTGGCCGGGCTCATTCCCCAATACCAGGTCCAGTACAGCCCCTTCCCTAGTTGGACTGTCTACATATTGTTTTAAGAAGCCCTCCTGGATGCTCCTTACAAACTCTGCTCCGTCTAAGACCCTGGCACTAAGTGAGTCCCAGTCAATATTGGGGAAGTTGAAGTCTCCCATCACAACAACCCTGTTGTTTTTACTCTTTTCCAAAATCTGTCTCCTTTATCTCCCGCTGGCTGTTGGGAGGCCTGTAGTAAACCCCCAACATTGTGACTGCACCCTTCTTATTCCTGATCTCTACCCATATAGCCTCACTGCCCTCTGAGGTGTCCTCCCGTAGTACAGCTGTGATATTCTCCCTAACCAGTAGCGCAATTCCGCCACTCCTTTTACATCCCCCTCTATCCCGCCTGAAACATCTAAATCCTGGAACGTTTAGCTGCCAATCCTGCCCTTCCCCTCAACCAGGTCTCTGTAATGGCAACAACATCATAGTTCCAAGTACTAGTCCAAGCTCTAAGTTCATCTGCCTTACACGTAATACTTCTTGCATTAAAACATATGCACTTCAGGCCACCAGACCCGCTGTGTTCAGCAACTTCACCCTGTCTGCTCTGCCTCAGAGCCATACTGGCCCTATTCCCTAGTTCTCCCTCAATGCTCTCACCTTCTGACCTATTGCTCCCGTGCCCACCCCCCTGCCATACTAGTTTAAACCCTCCCGTGTGACACTAGCAAACCTCACGGCCAGGATATTTATGCCTCTCCAGTTTAGATGCAACCTGTCCTTCTTATATAGGTCAGACCTGCCCCAGAAGAGCTCCCAGTGGACCAGATAACTGAAACCCTCCCTCTTACACCAGCTGTTTAGCCACGTGTTTAGCTGCTCTATCTTCCTATTTCTAGCCTCACTGGCATGTGGCACAGGGAGTAATCCCGAGATTACAACCCTCGAGGTCCTGTCTTTTAACTTTCTGCCTAGCTCCCTGAACTCCTGCTGCAGGACCTCATGCCCCTTCCTGCCTATGTCGTTAGTACCAATATGTACAACAACCTCTGCCTGTTTGCCCTCCCCCTTCAGGGTGCCCTCTACCCGTTCGGAGACATTCTGGACCCTGGCACCAGGGAGGCAACATACCATCCTGGAGTCTCTTTCACGTCCACAGAAGCGCCTATTTGTGCCCCTGACTATTGCTCTTCTGCGCTTTAACCCTCTCTTCTGAACATCAGAGCCAGCCGTGGGGCCACTGCTCAGCCTGCTGCTGTTTTCCCCTGATAGGCTATTCCCCCTGACAGTATCCAAAGGGGTATACCTGTTCGAGAGGGGGACAACCACAGGGGATTCCTGCACTGACTGCCTGCCCTTTCTGGTGGTCACCCATTTCTCTGCCTGCACCTTGGGTGTGGCCACATTTATATAACTGCTATCTATGACGCTTTCTGCCACCTGCATGCTCCTAAGTGCATCCAACTGCCACTCCAACCGAACCATGCAGTCTGTGAGGAGCTCCAGTTGGGTGCACTTTCTGCAGATGAAGCCATCCGGGACGCTGGAAGCCTCCCGGACCTGCCACATCTCACAGTCAGAGCACTGCACCCCTCTAATTGACATTGCGTCAATTAATCAGATGCGCACCCTGCTGCAGAGGAAGCAGGGGATTAGCAGAGTTCACCCCAGCCAGAGGACACTTGCACCATGGCCTATGGAGCCTCCCTGGTTCTCTGCCGCCCTCAGGGGAGAGGCCTCACTCGTGATCCCCACCCGCTGATATCGTGATATCACCAGCTGTCTCCTCCTTGTGAACTCGCAGCACTGACTGCCTCTGCCACCACCTCCCAGGCAGTGTTCAGGAGGGTAGGCTTGAGTCTGCCGCCCATGCTGGGGAAAAGGGTGTCCTTCCGCTCCTCACTGGCATGGAGCTGTGGGCCCACCTCAGATCCCTGACCTCGGGGGGTAGGTCTTCTCTGAGAAATCTTGGT
This sequence comes from Scyliorhinus torazame, assembly GCF_047496885.1. NCBI lineage: Eukaryota > Metazoa > Chordata > Chondrichthyes > Carcharhiniformes > Scyliorhinidae > Scyliorhinus > Scyliorhinus torazame. The sequence continues at coordinate 229,220,335 of NC_092707.1, read as the reverse complement.
GGCTGCAGTGAGTGTGTGTTAAGTGGAATGCTTAAAAACAGCTCCAGCTGCCAGTCTCTTTGGCTCTAACTCCGGCTCCAGAGGTCACAATGTCCACTGAGTTGGGAATTGCTTTCAATTTGCGCTGGCAGAGTTCTAGCCCATTTGCATGTCCTGACTCGTTTACCGAATAGCGCCCCAAACAGAAATGTGAATCGCACGCCATTCAGTCCCAAATGGAGAATTCCAGCCTTCATTATAGAAAAAGTACTATCTTTGTTGATTCCTACTAACCTGTGACAATCTGCACACATCAGCATAAGGATAAAACTGAATGCCCTGTAGAAGTACAGCGTGTCAGATAGCGGAGCTAACAAAACCTACACTCCTCTTCTCTACCTTTGTAATAATTGCAGATCAATGAAAATATCCGAAAACCAGATGACAAGTCTTGGACCCATGTATCCATTTGTTTGACACAAGGGGGTGGGATCCGCGCGCCCATTGATGAGCTCAGTGACAATGGTATGTAGGTCAGCTATTATTTTCACAAATGCTTTGAGTACTCCTTTCTGTCCGTGACGGGCCTGCTGAAGCTTTCATTAGAACCTGCCTCAACTGGAAATAGGCCAAATTCAGCAAATTAGTTAATTGAAAACATAAAAGAATGTTTTGTCTAATACAATAATATTCAGGAGCTTTATTAAGTGGTTGAGCATTTAGAAAGAAGAAGAGCGTCTCTTGGAGGCATTTGTAGCAACGGCGAAAGAATTATACAGGGCTGGATTTACTGGTTGTTCACGTCAGCGGGAAATTCCGGTCCCACGTCAGAGCACTGGTTTCCCGTCGACGGGGGATGCTGTCACCAGGAAATCCCGTTGACAACGGTGGGACGGGTAGGCACGTGGTGGGGTAGTCGGTAAATCCCACCCACAGTCTGGAACTGGGGGAGATTTTCCGCTCCCGTTTCCGGCCCAAAACACAATTTACACAGATGGGATGTCCCAAAGCAATTAGTACCCCTGTCTGCCAATGACGTAACTGGATCCCAACATACAACAACTTACAAAAACTTACATTTTTAAAATTCATTTTATGGGATGTGGTTAGGCCAGCATTTATTGCCATCCCTCGCTGTCCTTCAGAAGATGGTGGTCAGTTGCCTTCTTGAACCGCTGCAGTTCTTGAAGTGTAGGTACACCCACTGTGCTATTAGGGAGGGGGTTCCAGGATGTTGCCCCAGCAACTGTGAAGGAACGGCGATATATTTCCAAGTCAGGGTGGTGAGTGACTTAGAGGGGAACCTCCAGGTGGTGGGGTTTCCAGGTATCTGCCGCTCTTGACCTTCTAGATGGTAATGGTCGTGGGTTTAGAAGGTGTTGTCTCAGGAACCTTGGTGAGTTACTGCAGTGCATCTTGTAGATAGTACACACGGCTGCCACTGTTCGTCGGTGCTGGAGGGTTTGAATGTTTGTGGAAGGGGAGCAATCAAGCGGACTGCTTTGTCCTGGATGGTGTCGAGCGTCTTGAGTTTTGTTGAAGCTGCACTCAGTCAGGCAAGTGGAGAGTATTCCATTACACTCCTGACTTGTGCCTTGTAGATGGTGGGCAGACTTTGGGGGGTCACGGCACCATCTTGCCAACCCCTGGATCATGTGTACCCGTTCCGGGGGCGACCCTTGTCTCTGCCCATCTGCGCCACCAACCACCGAGAGCCCCCACCAACTGCCAAAGCCTCTGGCCGTGCAGCCGAAGGCTATCGCTAATAGGGAATTGGCAATCATGGTTAAGTGAGCACTTCACACAACCGAAGTGTATTCCCATGGATGGGAGAGCACCGAGCTCTCCACTGCGTTCACCACCCTAGCAGTGTTGGCCTCGGTGCCACGCATTGCCAGCGACATCTCCTGCACCTGTAGCCTCTGGGACTCCTCCAATTGGCTATGGACCTGCTGAAGTAACGCTGACATCTCCCTCTGAATGTCATGGCCACACCCTAACATCTCCATCAGCTCCAGGGTGACCTCTTCCACAGGCTCAGCATCTGGCTGGGGCACAGCTGGGTCCTGGGATTCAGCAGACCTCCGACTGTTGTCTCATCTGGGCTTTCTGCCTCCACCTGATGTACATCAGCAGCTGTGTGGTGATCACCAGATTGTGCCCCAGAAGCCTGACCATTAACATTTCCACCAAGGTGCACGTATCTGCGCTGGTGGAGGGTGGGGATGACAACTGTGCCCCGATGGTTTCATCCTTGGAGCTCTCCTCCAAGGTGGTCCCTTGGGAGGCAGGAGAGGTGGCCACCCAGGATGGGCCGGTGCCATCGGCTGGAGGGCCTGTGGGAGAATGGACATGTGGTCAGTGGGAGTTCTGGGTCAGTCGGTAAGGCAATAACAACCCATGTTTGACAGGTCCTTTGGGTGGTTCCCGGTATTTCCTCACCTCTGCAGCGTCCGCCAGCCGCTGCGTTGGTTACCACTCTGTTCTTGGCCATCCCAGTCACCTCAAGGGCCTGCTCCTCGAAGGAGGTGAGGATTCTTATGTCCGGTACCCCTCCGCCAGTATAGGGCCTCTCCCGCCGATTGTGGGCGAACTTTTCCTGAGGAGACACAGAGGGGCATCATTAGCCACACACGTGGTTCATAGTGGTGGGAGGGGTGGGGTGTGATGGAAGGTTTGGGGGGGTTAAAGGGAGGGGGGGTGGAGGGAGGGTTGGGGGTTGCATATAGAGTTGGGGGGGTGAATGCTCACATGGGAGCAGAAGATTCTCAGGGGGCAGGGGGGTGGGGAGACATTGACGTATACTCACTCATGATGCCCGGTGTAGGTCATTGAATCTTTTCCGGCACTGGAGGCCAGTCCTGGTCACACTTCCCGAGCACTCCGGGCAGCACTGGCTGCCCTGTGACTGACCCTTCGGGACCCTCAGGGGATTAGGGCATCCCTCTTGGCCTCCACTGCGTCCAAAAGTCTCCCCAGATCTGCATCCCCAAATCGTGGGGCCGACTCCTGGGTGCTATTATTGCGAGCTGGCTGCGGTTGGCTGAGCAAATGCTGCTTAAGTGCTGCTCGACCCTCTTAGCAGGGGGGGGGGGGGGGGAGCTGGGGAGCGTGATGCTAGCGAACCAGTCACTTTCAGCGAGAAGCCCATGGGGTCTCGTTAAGTGGACCACTCAATGTCGAATAGCGTTGCCGGTCACGCCAGCTGAGCATCGGAAAGCTCGCGGCAATTCCTGCTCAGTACCATACTTGGAAATTTTTCTGGAGAATCAGGCCCTTAGAAATTGTTTAATGAAATCACATCCTGTACGTCTGCGAAAGCTGTGATTAAGGGGTTAATAGCTAGGCAGGGTGTGATGTCACTCATGGAGGGGCTGGCTCTGTCCTTAGTTTCGATTGCAGCCCCGCCCTGAGTCTGCTGTTTTTAGTTTCATTTTTAGAGATTTTCTCTGTATACTGAGGAAAGGAAATGTATTTCTCAGACTGACTTCTGAAAGCTTCTCTCCCAGGGACTTTGTCAATAAACTATAAGCCAATGAATGTTAATGGTATTAATAAGTGGCATTTGAGCTGGGTGTGGAGATTCTGTTGAATTGACATTTTAGAAGTAGATGGTGAAGTAAGTTCAAAGACCTGTCTTTATTTTTAGAGGTGTTTAACTATTAATTGAAACGCTGTTTATTCCTTGGATGTAACTGGGATTAATCCTGTGTCATTAATAAAGTTTGTTTGAATATAAAAGATCCCGAGTACTCAGTGGAATCATTCTTGGAGCCAAGTATCCTTTCCTCACAGTTTACAGATCGGAAAATAGTTGGTGCTGTGTCCACTTTCCTAAAATAAATTGGGGTCTGGTCCGGTGCCATATCAGATGATAATCATTGTGAGGCAAGAGTGATCACCATCGTGAGACAGGTGTGATCACCATCGTGAGACAGGTATGATCATCATCGTGAGGCAGGGGTGATAATCATCGTGAGGCAGGGGTGATCATCATCGTGAGGCAGGAGTGATAATCATTGTGAGGCAGTGGTGATCATCATCGTGAGGCAGTGGTGATCATCATCGTGAGGCAGGGGTGATCATCATCATGAGGCAGGGGTGAGAATCATCATGAGGCAGGGGTGATCATCATTGTGAGGCAGTGGTGATCATCATCGTGAGGCAGGGGTGATCATCATCATGAGGCAGGGGTGATCATCATCGTGAGGCAGTGGTGATCATCATTGTGAGGCAGGGGTGATAATCATTGTGAGGCAGTGGTGATCATCATCGTGAGGCAGTGGTGATCATCATCGTGAGGCAGGGGTGATCATCATCATGAGGCAGGGGTGATAATCATCGTGAGGCAGTGGTGATCATCATCGTAAGGCAGTGGTGATCATCATCGTGAGGCAGGGGTGATCATCATCATGAGGCAGGGGTGATAATCATCGTGAGGCAGTGGTGATCATCATCGTAAGGCAGTGGTGATCATCATCGTGAGGCAGGGGTGATAATCATCGTGAGGCAGGGGTGATAATCATCGTGAGGTAGTGGGGATCATCATCGTGCGGCAGTGGTGATCATCATCGTGAGGCAGGGGTGATCATCATCGTGAGGCAGGGGTGATAATCATCGTGAGACAGTGGTGATCATCATTGTGAGGCAGTGGTGATCATCATTGTGAGGCAGGGGTGATAATCATCGTGAGGCAGTGGTGATCATCATCGTGAGGCAGTGGTGATCATCATCGTGAGGCAGGGGTGATAATCATCGTGAGGCAGTGGTGATCATCATCGTGAGGCAGGGGTGATAATCATCGTGAGGTATGTGTGATCATCATCGTGAGGCAGTGGTGATCATCATGGTGAGGCAGGGGTGATAATCATCATGAGGCAGTGGTGATAATCATCGTGAGGCAGTGGTGATCATCATCGTGCGGCAGGGGTGATAATCATCGTGAGGCATGTGTGATCACCATCGTGAGGCAGTGGTGATCATCATCGTGAGGCAGGGGTGATAATCATCATGAGGCAGGGGTGATCATCATCGTGAGGCAGTGGTGATCATCATCGTGAGGCAGGGGTGATAATCATCGTGAGGCTAGTGTGCTCACCATCGTGAGGCAATGGTGATCATCAACGTGAGGCAGTGGTGATCATCATCGTGAGGCAGGGGTGATAATCATCGTGAGGCATGTGTGATCACCATCGTGAGGCAATGGTGATCTTCAACATGAGGCAGTGGTGATCATCATCGTGAGGCAGGTGTGATCACCATCGTGAGGCAGGGGTGATCATCATCGTGAGGCAGGGGTGATAATCATCGTGAGGCAGGGGTATTCATCATCGTGAGGCAGTGGTGATCATCGTGAGGCAGGGGTGATAATCATCGTGAGGCATGTGTGATCACCATCGTGAGGCAGTGGTGATCATCATCATGAGGCATGTGTGATCACCATCGTGAGGCAGTGGTGATCATCATCATGAGGCTGCGGTGATAATCATCGTGAGGCATGTGTGATCACCATCGTGAGGCAGGGGTGATAATCATCGTGAGGCATGAGTGATCACCATCGTGAGGCAGTGGTGATCATCATCATGAGGCTGCGGTGATAATCATCGTGAGGCAGTGGTGATCATCATCGTGAGGCGGGGTGATCATCATCATGAGGCAGGGGTGATAATCATCATGAGGCAGGGGTGATCATCATTGTGAGGCAGTGGTGATCATCATCGTGAGGCAGGGGTGATCATCATCATGAGGCAGGGGTGATAATCGTCGTGAGGCAGTAGTGATCATCATCGTGAGGCAGGGGTGATAATCATTGTGAGGCAGTGGTGATCATCATCGTGAGGCAGTGGTGATCATCATCGTGAGGCAGGGGTGATAATCATCATGAGCAGGGGTGATAATCATCGTGAGGCAGTGGTGATCATCATCGTGAGGCAGTGGTGATCATCATCGTGAGGCAGGGGTGATAATCATCGTGAGGCAGGGGTGATAATCATCGTGAGGCAGTGGTGATCATCATCGTGAGGCAGTGGTAATCATCATGGTGAGGCAGGGGTGATCATCATCGTGAGGCTGGGGTGATAATCATCGTGAGGCAGTGGTGATCATCATCGTGAGGCAGTGGTGATCATCATCGTGAGACAGGTGTTATCACCATCATGAGACACGTGTGATCATCATCGTGAGGCAGGGGTGATAATCATCGTGAGGCAGTGGTGATCATCATCATGAGGCAGGAATGATTATCATCGTACGGCAGTGCTGATCATCATCATGAGGCAGGTGTGATCACCATCGTGAGACAGGACTGATCATCATGAGGAAGGGGTGATCATCATCGTGAGGCAGTGGTGATCATCATCATGAGGCAGTGGTGATCATCATCGTGAGGTAGGGGTGATCATCATCGTGAGGCAGTGGTGATCATCATCGTGAGGCAGGGGTGATCATCATCATGAGGCGGGGTGATAATCATCGTGAGGCAGTGGTGATCATCATCGTGAGGCAGGGGTGATAATCATCGTGAGGCAGTGGTGATCATCATCGTGAGGCAGTGGTGATCATCATCGTGAGGCATGGGTGATAATCATCGTGAGGCAGGGGTGATAATCATCGTGAGGTAGTGGTGATCATCATCGTGCGGCAGTGGTGATCATCATCGTGAGGCAGGGGTGATAATCATCGTGAGGCAGTGGTGATCATCATCGTGAGGCAGTGGTGATCATCATCGTGAGGCAGGGGTGATAATCATCGTGAGGCATGTGTGATCACCATCGTGAGGCAGTGGTGATCATCATCGTGAGGCAGGGGTGATAATCATCATGAGGCAGTGGTGATAATCATCGTGAGGCAGTGGTGATCATCATCGTGCGGCAGGGGTGATAATCATCATGAGGCATATGTGATCACCATCGTGAGGCAGTGGTGATCATCATCGTGAGGCAGGGGTGATAATCATCGTGAGGCATGTGTGATCATCATCGTGAGGCTGCGGTGATAATCATCGTGAGGCAGTGGTGATAATCATTGTGAGGCAGTGGTGATCATCATCGTGAGGCAGTGGTGATCATCATCGTGAGGCAGTGGTGATCATCATCGTGAGGCAGGTGTGATAATCATCGTGAGGTAGTGGTGATCATCATCGTGAGGCAGGGGTGATCATCATCGTGAGGCAGTGGTGATCATCATCGTGAGGCAGTGGTGATCATCATCGTGAGGCAGGGGTGATCGTCATCGTGAGGCAGGGATGATCATCATCGTGAGGCAGTGGTGATCATCATCGTGAGGCAGTGTTGATCATCATCGTGAGGCAGGGGTGATCATCATCATGAGGCAGGGGTGATCATCATCGTGAGGCATGTGTGATCACCATCGTGAGGCAGTGGTGATCATCATCATGAGGCTGGGGTGATAATCATCGTGAGGCAGTGGTGATCATCATCGTGAGGCGGGGTGATCATCATCGTGAGGCAGTGGTGATCATCATCGTGAGGCAGGGGTGATCGTCATCGTGAGGCAGGGATGATCATCATCGTGAGGCAGTGGTGATCATCATCGTGAGGCAGTGTTGATCATCATCGTGAGGCAGGGGTGATCATCATCATGAGGCAGGGGTGATCATCATCGTGAGGCATGTGTGATCACCATCGTGAGGCAGTGGTGATCATCATCATGAGGCTGGGGTGATAATCATCGTGAGACAGTGGTGATCATCATCGTGAGGCGGGGTGATCATCATCGTGAGGCAGTGGTGATCATCATCGTGAGGCAGGGGTGATCGTCATCGTGAGGCAGGGGTGATCATCATCGTGAGGCAGTGGTGATCATCGTGAGGCAGGGGTGATAATCATCGTGAGGCAGTGGTGATCATCATCGTGAGGCAGTGGTGATCATGATCGTGAGGCAGTGGTGATCATGATCGTGAGGCAGTGGTGATAATCATCGTGAGGTAGTGGTGATCATCATCGTGAGGTAGGGATGATCATCATCGTGAGGCAGTGGTGATCATCATCGTGAGGCAGGGATGATCATCATCGTGAGGCAGTGGTGATCATCATCGTGAGGCAGGGATGATCATCATCGTGAGGCAGGGGTGATCATCATCATGAGGCAGGGTTGATAATCATCATGAGGCAGGGATGATAATTATCGTGCGGCCGGAGTTATCATCATCGTGAGGCTTGGGTGATGAGTGACACAGTAGCATAGTGGTTAGTACTGTTCCTTCACAGCTCCAGGGTTCCAGGTTCGATTCCCGACTTGGGTCACTGTCTGTGCGGAGTCTGCACATCCTCCCCGTGTCTGCGTGGGTTTCCTCCGGGTGCTCCGGTTTCCTCCCACAAGTCCCGAAATACATGCTGTTAGGTGGATTGGACACTCTGAATTCTCCCTCTGTGTACCCGAACAGGCGCCGGAATGTGGCGACTAGGGGCTTTTCACAGAAACTTCATTGCAGTGTTAACGTAAGCTACTTGTGACAAAAATAAAGATTACTATTATTATTTTCATCATCGTGCATGAGAGGTGATCATGATCATGCAGGAGGAGTCAGCACCATCGTGCGGCGGGGTTCCGTGTAATCGTGCACGAGGGATGAGTGTCACTGTGCGCGAGGGGTGAGCATCATCATGCAGGAGGAGTTAGAGCCATTGTGTGTGAAGAGAGGGTACCATTAGCTGTGTCTAAGCAATGAGTGCTGTCAGGAGAACTACTAAATTTGTATAAAGTGCAGGTTAGGCCACAGTTTGTGTATCTCGAGTTACAAGTTAGGGAGCCTCATTGTAGAAAAGATATTTTGTGTCAAAGGGAGTATATAATGTGAACTCAACAGATACCCTGGAACTGGGACTCTTCTCATTGGAGCAGGAAATCGAATAATTGTAAAGTCGATTTTCCCTGTTTGAAGGTTCAATGATAAGAAATTTACGATTTAGAATTCTTAGTGATGAGGAGAGAGGTTGGGAGAAATTCTTTACAGTGAGGTGAATTATGTGCCAGCAGGATTCTGCGTTCCGCAGGCAGCACATCCCCATCCATGGGTTTCCCAGCAGAGTGGGGTTGGTATAATGGGATGTCCCATTGGCCAGGCGGGAATGGAGTTACCGAGTCCCAGTGATGGCACGCTGCGGAGAAACGCAGGGGGCAGGATTCTCCGGTCGCCAATGCCGAAATCGGGGGCGGCGGCGCTTTTGTGAGTCTCCGCCCCCTCCAAAGCAGCGTACTCTCGGAGTACACTGCGCCACGTATCGAGAGCCTCAGGCCATTGCCTGAGGCCCACCCCCCGATGCTCCGACCCTGACTGACTGAGTTCCCGACGGCGTGGGTCTCTCATGGTCTCACCCGCCGGGAACTCGACGTGGCGGCTGCAGACTCAGTCCAGCGCCGCCACAGTCGGGGGAGGGCCGATCCGCGGGCAGGGGGGACTTTATTCGGGGCTGGGGCACTGTGCGGCGATGGACCGGGGCGATCCAGCCGAATGGGGGCACTATTTCGCAGCCATGGTCCGCGAGCGGCTGCCGCCATGTTGCACGGCGCAGCCACTGCAGGCCACCGCTGTGCGCATGAGCGGCCACGCACCCGGCAAATTTTCCGGGCCGTAACGGCAGCTCGAGCCGGGTGCTTTACGCTGCCTTCCTGCTAGCCCCCAGCAAATTGAGGAATCGGTGGTCGTTTTGCGCTATTTTCACTGGCATAAAACGCTACCATTCCCACGCCGGCGTGGGGACATAGCCCCAGAATTGCAGAATCCAGCCCAGGGGGAAACAGAGAATCCAGCCCAGGGGGAAACAGAGAATCCGGCCCAGGGGGAGCAGAGAATCCAGCCCAGGGGGAAACAGAGAATCCAGCCCAGGGGGAAACAGAGAATCCAGCCCAGGGGGAGCAGAGAATCCAGCCCAGGGGGAAACAGAGAATCCAGCCCAGGGGGAAACAGAGAATCCAGCCCAGGGGGAGCAGAGAATCCAGCCCAGGGGGAAACAGAGAATCCAGCCCAGGGGGAAACAGAGAATCCAGCCCAAGGGGAGACAGAGAATCCGGCCCAAGGGGAAACACAGAATCCAGCCCAGGGGGAGGCAGAGAATCCGGCCCAGGGGGAGACAGAGAATCCGGCCCAGGGGGAGGCAGAGAATCCGGCCCAGGGGGAAACAGAGAATCCGGCCCAGGGGGAGGCAGAGAATCCAGCCCAGGGGGAGGCAGAGAATCCGGCCCAGGGGGAGACAGAGAATCCGGCCCAGGGGGAGGCAGAGAATCCAGCCCAGGGGGAACAGAGAATCCGGCCCAGCGGGAGACAGAGAATCCAGCCCAGGGGGAAGCAGAGAATCCAGCCCAGGGGGAAGCAGAGAAACCAGCCCAGGGGGAAGCAGAGAATCCAGCCCAGGGGGAAACAGAGAATCCAGCCCAGGGGGAAACAGAGAATCCAGCCCAGGGGGAGGCAGAGAATCCAGCCCAGGGGGAAGCAGAGAAACCAGCCCAGGGGGAAGCAGAGAATCCAGCCCAGGGGAAGCACAGAATCCAGCCCAGGGGGAAGCAGAGAATCCAGCCCAGGGGGAAGCAGAGAATCCAGCCCAGGGGGAAGCAGAGAATCCAGCCCAGGGGGAAACAGAGAATCCAACCCAGGGGGAGGCAGAGAATCCAGCCCAGGGGAAACAGAGAATCCAGCCCAGGGGGAAACAGAGAATACGGCCCAGGGGGAGGCAGAGAATCCGGCCCAGGGGGAAACAGAGAATCCAGCCCAGGGGGAGGCAGAGAATCCAGCCCAGGGGGAAACAGAGAATCCAGCCCAGGGGGAAACAGAGAATCCAGCCCAGGGGGAAACAGAGAATCCAGCCCAGGGGGAGGCAGAGAATCCAACCCAGGGGGAAACAGAGAATCCAGCCCAGGGGGAAACAAAGAATCCGGCCCAGGGGGAGACAGAGAATCCGGCCCTGGGGGAACAGAGAATCCAGCCCAGGGGGAGACAGAGAATCCAGCCCAGGGGAAACAGAGAATCCAGCCCAGGGGGAAACAGAGAATACGGCCCAGGGGGAGGCAGAGAATCCGGCCCAGGGGGAAACAGAGAATCCAGCCCAGGGGGAGGCAGAGAATCCAGCCCAGGGGGAAACAGAGAATCCAGCCCAGGGGGAAACAGAGAATCCAGCCCAGGGGGAAACAGAGAATCCAGCCCAGGGGGAGGCAGAGAATCCAACCCAGGGGGAAACAGAGAATCCAGCCCAGGGGGAAACAGAGAATCCAGCCCAGGGGGAAACAGAGAATCCAGCCCAGGGGGAAACAGAGAATCCAGCCCAGGGGGAGGCAGAGAATCCAACCCAGGGGGAAACAGAGAATCCAGCCCAGGGGGAAACAGAGAATCCGGCCAAGGGGGAAACAGAGAATCCAGCCCAGGGGGAGCAGAGAATCCAGCCCAGGGGGAAACAGAGAATCCAGCCCAGGGGGAAACAGAGAATCCAGCCGAGGGGGAAACAGAGAATCCAGCCCAGGGGGAGCAGAGAATCCGGCCCAGGGGGAAACAGAGAATCCAGCCCAGGGGGAGCAGAGAATCCAGCCCAGGGGGAAACAGAGAATCCAGCCCAGGGGGAGGCAGAGAATCCAGCCCAGGGGGAAACAGAGAATCCGGCCCAGGGGGAGACAGAGAATCCGGCCCAGGGGGAGCAGAGAATCCAGCCCAAGGGGAGACAGAGAATCCGGCCCAAGGGGAAACACAGAATCCAGCCCAGGGGGAGGCAGAGAATCCGGCCCAGGGGGAGGCAGAGAATCCGGCCCAGGGGGAGACAGAGAATCCGGCCCAGGGGGAGGCAGAGAATCCGGCCCAGGGGGAAACAGAGAATCCGGCCCAGGGGGAGGCAGAGAATCCAGCCCAGGGGGAGGCAGAGAATCCGGCCCAGGGGGAGACAGAGAATCCGGCCCAGGGGGAGGCAGAGAATCCAGCCCAGGGGGAACAGAGAATCCGGCCCACCTGGAGACAGAGAATCCAGCCCAGGGGGAAGCAGAGAAACCAGCCCAGGGGGAAGCAGAGAATCCAGCCCAGGGGGAAACAGAGAATCCAGCCCAGGGGGAAGCAGAGAATCCAGCCCAGGGTGAAACAGAGAATCCAGCCCAGGGGGAAACAGAGAATCCAACCCAGGGGGAGGCAGAGAATCCAGCCCAGGGGGAAACAAAGAATCCGGCCCAGGGGGAGACAGAGAATCCGGCCCAGGGGGAACAGAGAATCCAGCCCAGGGGGAAGCAGAGAAACCAGCCCAGGGGGAAGCAGAGAATCCAGCCCAGGGTGAAACAGAGAATCCAGCCCAGGGAGAAACAGAGAATCCAACCCAGGGGGAGGCAGAGAATCCAGCCCAGGGGGAAACAAAGAATCCGGCCCAGGGGGAGACAGAGAATCCGGCCCAGGGGGAACAGAGAATCCAGCCCAGGGGGAGACAGAGAATCCAGCCCAGGGGAAACAGAGAATCCAGCCCAGGGGGAAACAGAGAATACGGCCCAGGGGGAGGCAGAGAATCCGGCCCAGGGGGAAACAGAGAATCCAGCCCAGGGGGAAACAGAGAATCCAGCCCAGGGGGAAACAGAGAATCCAGCCCAGGGGGAGGCAGAGAATCCAACCCAGGGGGAAACAGAGAATCCGGCCCAGGGGGAGGCAGAGAATCCAGCCAGGGGGAAACAGAGAATCCGGCCAAGGGGGAAACAGAGAATCCAGCCCAAGGGGAAACAGAGAATCCAGCTCAGGGGGAAACAGAGAATCCAGCCCAGGGGGATACAGAGAATCCAGCCCAGGGGGAAACAGAGAATCCAGCCCAGGGGGAAACAGAGAATCCAGCCCAGGGAGAAACAGAGAATCCAGCCCAGGGGGAAACAGAGAATCCAGCCCAGGGGGAGGCAGAGAATCCAGCCCAGGGAGAAACAGAGAATCCAGCCCAGGGGGAAACAGAGAATCCAGCCCAGGGGGAAACAGAGAATCCAGCCCAGGGGGAAACAGAGAATCCAGCCCAGGGGGAGGCAAAGAATCCGGCCCAGGGGGAAACAGAGAATCCGGCCCAGTGGGAAACAGAGAATCCGGCCCGGGGGAGTCAGAGAATCCAGCCCAGGGGGAAACAGAGAATCCAGCCCAGGGGGAAGCAGAGAATCCAGCCCAAGGGGAAACAGAGAATCCAGCCCAGGGGGAAACAGAGAATCCAGCCCAGGGGGAAGCAGAGAATCCGGCCCAGGGGGAAGCAGAGAATCCAGCCCAGGGGGAAGCAGAGAATCCAGCCCAGGGGGAAGCAGAGAAACCAGCACTGGGGGAAACAGAGAATCCAGCCCAGGGGGAAACAGAGAATCCAGCCCAGGGGGAAACAGAGAATCCAGGCCAGGGGGAAACAGAGAATCCGGCCCAGTGGGAGACAGAGAATCCGGCCCAGGGGAACAGAGAATCCAGCCCAGGGGGAGGCAGAGAATCCAGCCCAGGGTGAAACAGAGAATCCAGCCCAGGGGGAAACAGAGAATCCAACCCAGGGGGAGGCAGAGAATCCAGCCCAGGGGGAAACAAAGAATCCGGCCCAGGGGGAGACAGAGAATCCGGCCCAGGGGGAACAGAGAATCCAGCCCAGGGGGAGACAGAGAATCCAGCCCAGGGGAAACAGAGAATCCTGCCCAGGGGGAAACAGAGAATACGGCCCAGGGGGAGGGAGAGAATCCGGCCCAGGGGGAAACAGAGAATCCAGCCCAGGGGGAGGCAGAGAATCCAGCCCAGGGGGAAACAGAGAATCCAGCCCAGGGGGAAACAGAGAATCCAGCCCAGGGGGAAACAGAGAATCCAGCCCAGGGGGAAACAGAGAATCCAGCCCAGGGGGAAACGGAGAATCCAGCCTAGGGGCAAACAGAGAATCCAGCCCAGGGGGAAACAGAGAATCCGGCCCAGGGGGAAACAGAGAATCCAGCCCAGGGGGAAACAGAGAATCCAACCCAGGGGGAAACAGAGAATCCGGCCCAGGGGGAGGCAGAGAATCCGGCCCAGGGGGAAACAGAGAATCCAGCCCAGGGGGAGGCAGAGAATCCAGCCCAGGGGGAAACAGAGAATCCAGCCCAGGGGGAAACAGAGAATCCAGCCCAGGGGGAAACAGAGAATCCAGCCCAGGGGGAGGCAGAGAATCCAACCCAGGGGGAAACAGAGAATCCGGCCCAGGGGGAGGCAGAGAATCCAGCCCAGGGGGAAACAGAGAATCCGGCCAAGGGGGAAACAGAGAATCCAGCCCAGGGGGAAACAGAGAATCCAGCTCAGGGGGAAACAGAGAATCCAGCCCAGGGGGAAACAGAGAATCCAGCCCAGGGGGAGGCAGAGACTCCAGCCCAGGGAGAAACAGAGAATCCGGCCCAGGGGGAAACAGAGAATCCAGCCCAGGGGGAAGCAGAGAATCCAGCCCAGGGGGAAGCAGAGAATCCAGCCCAGGGGGAAACAGAGAATCCGGCCCAGTGGGAGACAGAGAATCCGGCCCAGGGGAACAGAGAATCCAGCCCAGGGGGAGACAGAGAATCCAGCCCAGGGGAAACAGAGAATCCAGCCCAGGGGGAGACAGAGAATCCAGCCCAGGGGAAACAGAGAATCCAGCCCAGGGGGAAACAGAGAATCCGGCCCAGGGGGAGGCAGAGAATCCGGCCCAGGGGGAATCAGAGAATCTAGCCCAGGGGGAGGCAGAGAATCCAGCCCAGGGGGAAACAGAGAATCCAGCCCAGGGGGAAACAGAGAATCCAGCCCAGGGAGAAACAGAGAATCCAGCCCAGGGGGAGGCAGAGAATCCGGCCCAGGGGGAAACAGAGAATCCGGCCCAGGGGGAAACAGAGAATCCGGCCCAGGGGGAACAGAGAATCCGGCCCAGGGGGAAACAGAGAATCCAGCCCAGGGGGAGGCAGAGAATCTAGCCCAGGGGGAAACAGAGAATCCAGCCCAGGGGAAACAGAGAATTCAGCCCAGGGGGAAACAGAGAATCCAACCCAGGGGGAAACAGAGAATCCGGCCCAGGGGGAGGCAGAGAATCCGGCCCAGGGGGAGGCAGAGAATCCAGCCCAGGGGGAAACAGAGAATCCAGCCAAGGGGGAAACAGAGAATCCAGCCCAGGGGGAGGCAGAGAATCCAGCCCAGGGGGAAACAGAGAATCCAGCCCAGGGGGAAACAGAGAATCCAGCCCAGGGGGAAACAGAGAATCCAGCGCAGGGAGAAACAGAGAATCCAGCCCAGGGGGAGACAGAGAATCCAGCCCAGGGGGAAACAGAGAATCCAGCCCAGGGGGAAACAGAGAATCCAGCCCAGGGAGAAACAGAGAATCCAGCCCAGGGGGAGACAGAGAATCCGGCCCAGGGGGAAACAGAGAATCCGGCCCAGGGGGAAACAGAGAATCCGGCCCAGGTGGAAACAGAGAATCCGGCCCAGGGGGAAACAGAGAATCCAGCCCGGGGGGAAACAGAGAATCCAGCCCAGGGGGAGGCAGTGAATCCAGCCCAGGGGGAAACAGAGAATCCAGCCCAGGGGAAACAGAGAATTCAGCCCAGGGGGAAACAGAGAATCCAACCCAGGGGGAAACAGAGAATCCGGCCCAGAGGGAGGCAGAGAATCCGGCCCAGTGGGAAACAGGGAATCCGGCCCAGGGGGAGGCAGAGAATCCAGCCCAGGGGGAAACAGAGAATCCAGCCCAGGGGGAAACAGAGAATCCAGCCCAGGGGGAAACAGAGAATCCAGCCCAGGGCGAGGCAGAGAATCCAGCCCAGGGGGAAACAGAGAATCCGGCCCAGTGGGAGACAGAGAATCCGGCCCAGGGGGAAACAGGGAATCCAGCCAAGGGGGAAACAGAGAATCCAGCCCAGGGGGAAACAGAAACTCCAGCTCAGGGGGAAACAGAGAATCCAGCCCAGGGGGAAACAGAGAATCCAGCCCAGGGGGAAACAGAGAATCCGGCCCAGGGGGAAACAGAGAATCCGGCCCAGGGGGAAACAGAGAATCCGGCCCAGGGGGAAACAGAGAATCCGGCCCAGGGGGAAACAGAAAATCCAGCCCAGGGGGAAACAGAGAATCCAGCCCAGGGGGAGGCAGAGAATCCAGCCCAGGGGGAGGCAGAGAATCCAGCCCATGGGGAAACAGAGAATCCAGCCCAGGGGAAACAGAGAATCCAGCCCTGGGGAAACAGTAAATCCAGCCCAGGGGGAAACAGAGAATCCGGCCCAGAGGGAGTCAGATAATCCGGCCCAGGGGGAGGCAGAGTATCCAGCCCAGGGGGAAACAGAGAATCCAGCCCAGGGGGAGGCAAAGAATCCAGCCCAGGGGGAGAGAGAGAATCCGAACCAGGGGGAGACAGAGAATCCAGCCCAGGGGGAGGCAGAGAATCCAGCCCAGGGGAAACAGAGAATCCAGCCCAGGGGGAAACAGAGAATCCGGCCCAGAGGGAGGCAGATAATCCGGCCCAGGGGGAGGCAGAGTATCCAGCCCAGGTGGAGGCAGAGAATCCGGCCCAGGGGGAGACAGAGAATCCAGCCCAGGGGTAAACAGAGAATCCAGCCCAGGGGTAAACAGAGAATCCAACCCAGGGGGAAACAGAGAATCCGGCCCAGGGGGAGGCAGAGAATCCGGCCCAGGGGGAAACAGAGAATCCAGCCCAGGGGGAGGCAGAGAATCCAGCCCAGGGGGAAACAGAGAATCCAGCCCAGGGGGAAACAGAGAATCCAGCCCAGGGGGAAACAGAGAATCCAGCCCAGGGGGAAACAGAGAATCCAGCCCAGGGGGAGGCAGAGAATCCAACCCAGGGGGAAACAGAGAATCCGGCCCAGGGGGAGGCAGAGAATCCAGCCCAGGGGGAAACAGAGAATCCGGCCAAGGGGGAAACAGAGAATCCAGCCCAGGGGGAAACAGAGAATCCAGCTCAGGGGGAAACAGAGAATCCAGCCCAGGGGGAAACAGAGAATCCAGCCCAGGGGGAGGTAGAGACTCCAGCCCAGGGAGAAACAGAGAATCCGGCCCAGGGGGAAACAGAGAATCCAGCCCAGGGGGAAGCAGAGAATCCAGCCCAGGGGGAAGCAGAGAATCCAGCCCAGGGGGAAACAGAGAATCCGGCCCAGTGGGAGACAGAGAATCCGGCCCAGGGGAACAGAGAATCCAGCCCAGGGGGAGACAGAGAATCCAGCCCAGGGGAAACAGAGAATCCAGCCCAGGGGGAGACAGAGAATCCAGCCCAGGGGAAACAGAGAATCCAGCCCAGGGGGAAACAGAGAATCCGGCCCAGGGGGAGGCAGAGAATCCGGCCCAGGGGGAATCAGAGAATCTAGCCCAGGGGGAGGCAGAGAATCCAGCCCAGGGGGAAACAGAGAATCCAGCCCAGGGGGAAACAGAGAATCCAGCCCAGGGAGAAACAGAGAATCCAGCCCAGGGGGAGGCAGAGAATCCGGCCCAGGGGGAAACAGAGAATCCGGCCCAGGGGGAAACAGAGAATCCGGTCCAGGGGGAACAGAGAATCCGGCCCAGGGGGAAACAGAGAATCCAGCCCAGGTGGGGTCAGAGGATCCAGCCCAGGGGGAAACAGAGAATCCAGCCCAGGGGGAGGCAGAGAATCCAGCCCAGGGGGAAACAGAGAATCCAGCCCAGGGGAAACAGAGAATTCAGCCCAGGGGGAAACAGAGAATCCAACCCAGGGGGAAACAGAGAATCCGGCCCAGTGGGAGGCAGAGAATCCGGCCCAGGGGGAGGCAGAGAATCCAGCCCAGGGGGAAACAGAGAATCCAGCCAAGGGGGAAACAGAGAATCCAGCCCAGGGGGAAACAGAGAATCCAGCCCAGGGGGAAACAGAGAATCCAGCCCAGGGGGAGGCAGAGAATCCAGCCCAGGGGGAAACAGAGAATCCAGCCCAGGGGGAAACAGAGAATCCAGCCCAGGGAGAAACAGAGAATCCAGCCCAGGGGGAGACAGAGAATCCGGCCCAGGGGGAAACAGAGAATCCGGCCCAGGGGGAAACAGAGAATCCAGCCCGGGGGGAAACAGAGAATCCAGCCCAGGGGGAGGCAGTGAATCCAGCCCAGGGGGAAACAGAGAATCCAGCCCAGGGGAAACAGAGAATTCAGCGCAGGGGGAAACAGAGAATCCAACCCAGGGGGAAACAGAGAATCCGGCCCAGGGGGAAACAGGGAATCCAGCCAAGGGGGAAACAGAGAATCCAGCCCAGGGGGAAACAGAGAATCCGGCCCAGGGGGAAACAGAGAATCCGGCCCAGGGGGAAACAGAAAATCCAGCCCAGGGGGAAACAGAGAATCCAGCCCAGGGGGAGGCAGAGAATCCAGCCCAGGGGGAGGCAGAGAATCCAGCCCAGGGGGAAACAGAGAATCCAGCCCAGGGGAAACAGAGAATCCAGCCCTGGGGAAACAGTAAATCCAGCCCAGGGGGAAACAGAGAATCCGGCCCAGAGGGAGGCAGATAATCCGGCCCAGGGGGAGGCAGAGTATCCAGCCCAGGGGGAAACAGAGAATCCAGCCCAGGGGGAGGCAGAGAATCCAGCCCAGGGGAAACAGAGAATCCAGCCCAGGGGGAAACAGAGAATCCGGCCCAGAGGGAGGCAGATAATCCGGCCCAGGGGGAGGCAGAGTATCCAGCCCAGGTGGAGGCAGAGAATCCGGCCCAGGGGGAGACAGAGAATCCAGCCCAGGGGTAAACAGAGAATCCAGCCCAGGGGGAAACAGAGAATCCAACCCAGGGGGAAACAGAGAATCCGGCCCAGGGGGAAACAGAGAATCCAGCCCAGGGGGAGGCAGAGAATCCAGCCCAGGGGGAAACAGAGAATCCAGCCCAGGGGGAAACAGAGAATCCAGCCCAGGGGGAAACAGAGAATCCAGCCCAGGGGGAGGCAGAGAATCCAACCCAGGGGGAAACAGAGAATCCGGCCCAGGGGGAGGCAGAGAATCCAGCCCAGGGGGAAACAGAGAATCCGGCCAAGGGGGAAACAGAGAATCCAGCCCAGGGGGAAACAGAGAATCCAGCTCAGGGGGAAACAGAGAATCCAGCCCAGGGGGAAACAGAGAATCCAGCCCAGGGGGAGGCAGAGACTCCAGCCCAGGGAGAAACAGAGAATCCGGCCCAGGGGGAAACAGAGAATCCAGCCCAGGGGGAAACAGAGAATCCAGCCCAGGGGGAAGCAGAGAATCCAGCCCAGGGGGAAGCAGAGAATCCAGCCCAGGGGGAAACAGAGAATCCGGCCCAGTGGGAGACAGAGAATCCGGCCCAGGGGAACAGAGAATCCAGCCCAGGGGGAGACAGAGAATCCAGCCCAGGGGAAACAGAGAATCCAGCCCAGGGGGAGACAGAGAATCCAGCCCAGGGGAAACAGAGAATCCAGCCCAGGGGGAAACAGAGAATCCGGCCCAGGGGGAGGCAGAGAATCCGGCCCAGGGGGAATCAGAGAATCTAGCCCAGGGGGAGGCAGAGAATCCAGCCCAGGGGGAAACAGAGAATCCAGCCCAGGGGGAAACAGAGAATCCAGCCCAGGGAGAAACAGAGAATCCAGCCCAGGGGGAGGCAGAGAATCCGGCCCAGGGGGAAACAGAGAATCCGGCCCAGGGGGAAACAGAGAATCCGGCCCAGGGGGAACAGAGAATCCGGCCCAGGGGGAAACAGAGAATCCAGCCCAGGTGGGGTCAGTGAATCCAGCCCAGGGGGAAACAGAGAATCCAGCCCAGGGGGAGGCAGAGAATCCAGCCCAGGGGGAAACAGAGAATCCAGCCCAGGGGAAACAGAGAATTCAGCCCAGGGGGAAACAGAGAATCCAACCCAGGGGGAAACAGAGAATCCGGCCCAGGGGGAGGCAGAGAATCCGGCCCAGGGGGAGGCAGAGAATCCAGCCCAGGGGGAAACAGAGAATCCAGCCAAGGGGGAAACAGAGAATCCAGCCCAGGGGGAAACAGAGAATCAAGCCCAGGGGGAAACAGAGAATCCAGCCCAGGGGGAGGCAGAGAATCCAGCCCAGGGGGAAACAGAGAATCCAGCCCAGGGGGAAACAGAGAATCCAGCCCAGGGGGAAACAGAGAATCCATCCCAGGGAGAAACAGAGAATCCAGCCCAGGGGGAGACAGAGAATCCGGCCCAGGGGGAAACAGAGAATCCGGCCCAGGGGGAAACAGAGAATCCGGCCCAGGGGGAAACAGAGAATCCGGCCCAGGAGGAAACAGAGAATCCAGCCCGGGGGGAAACAGAGAATCCAGCCCAGGGGGAGGCAGTGAATCCAGCCCAGGGGGAAACAGAGAATCCAGCCCAGGGGAAACAGAGAATTCAGCCCAGGGGGAAACAGAGAATCCAACCCAGGGGGAAACAGAGAATCCGGCCCAGAGGGAGGCAGAGAATCCGGCCCAGGGGGAAACAGGGAATCCGGCCCAGGGGGAGGCAGAGAATCCAGCCCAGGGGGAAACAGAGAATCCAGCCCAGGGGGAAACAGAGAATCCAGCCCAGGGGGAAACAGAGAATCCAGCCCAGGGGGAGGCAGAGAATCGAGCCCAGGGGGAAACAGAGAATCCGGCCCAGTGGGAGACAGAGAATCCGGCCCAGGGGGAAACAGGGAATCCAGCCAAGGGGGAAACAGAGAATCCAGCCCAGGGGGAAACAGAAACTCCAGCTCAGGGGGAAACAGAGAATCCAGCCCAGGGGGAAACAGAGAATCCAGCCCAGGGGGAAACAGAGAATCCGGCCCAGGGGGAAACAGAGAATCCGGCCCAGGGGGAAACAGAGAATCCGGCCCAGGGGGAAACAGAGAATCCGGCCCAGGGGGAAACAGAAAATCCAGCCCAGGGGGAAACAGAGAATCCAGCCCAGGGGGAGGCAGAGAATCCAGCCCAGGGGGAGGCAGAGAATCCAGCCCAGGGGGAAACAGAGAATCCAGCCCAGGGGAAACAGAGAATCCAGCCCTGGGGAAACAGTAAATCCAGCCCAGGGGGAAACAGAGAATCCGGCCCAGAGGGAGGCAGATAATCCGGCCCAGGGGGAGGCAGAGTATCCAGCCCAGGGGGAAACAGAGAATCCAGCCCAGGGGGAGGCAGAGAATCCAGCCCAGGGGGAGAGAGAGATTCCGAACCAGGGGGAGACAGAGAATCCAGCCCAGGGGGAGGCAGAGAATCCAGCCCAGGGGGAAACAGAGAATCCGGCCCAGAGGGAGGCAGATAATCCGGCCCAGGGGGAGGCAGAGTATCCAGCCCAGGTGGAGGCAGAGAATCCGGCCCAGGGGGAGACAGAGAATCCAGCCCAGGGGTAAACAGAGAATCCAGCCCAGGGGGAGGCAGAGAATCCGGCTCAGGGGGAGACAGAGAATCCGGCCCAGGGGGAGACAGAGAATCCAGCCCAGGGGAAACAGAGAATCCAGTCCAGGGGGAGGCAGAGAATCCGGCCAAGGGGGAGGCAGAGAATCCGGCCCAGGGCGAGGCAGAGAATCCGGCCCAGGGGGAGGCAGAGAATCCGGCCCAGGGGGAGGCAGAGAATCCGGCCCAGGGAGAGACAGAGAATCCAGCCCAGGGGGAGACAGAGAATCCAGCCCAGGGGGAAACAGAGAATCCGGCCCAGGGGGAAACAGGGAATCCGGCCCAGGGTGAAACAGAGAATCCAGCCCAGGGGGAAACAGAGAATCCAGCCCAGGGGGAGGCAGAGAATCCAGCCCAGGGGGAAACAGAGAATCCAGCCCAGGGGAAACAGAGAATCCAACCCAGGCGGAAACAGAGAATCCGGCCCAGAGGGAGGCAGAGAATCCGGCCCAGTGGGAGGCAGAGAATCCAGCCCAGGGGGAAACAGAGAATCCAGCCCAGGGGGAAACAGAGAATCCAGCCCAGCGGGAAACAGAGAATCCAGCCCAGGGGGAGGCAGAGAATCCAGCCCAGGGGGAAACAGAGATTCCGGCCCAGGGGGAGGCAGAGAATCCAGCCCAGGGGGAAACAGAGAATCCAGCCAAGGGGGAAACAGAGAATCCAGCCCAGGGGGAAACAGAAACTCCAGCTCAGGGGGAAACAGAGAATCCAGCCCAGGGGGAAACAGAGAATCCAGCCCAGGGGGAAACAGAGAATCCAGCCCAGGGGGAGGCAGAGAATCCAGCCCAGGGAGAAACAGAGAATCCAGCCCAGGGGGAAACAGAGAATCCAGCCCAGGGGGAAACAGAGAATCCAGCCCAGGGGGAAACAGAGAATCCAGCCCAGGGGGAGGCAGAGAATCCGGCCCAGGGGGAAACAGAGAATCCGGCCCAGTGGGAAACAGAGAATCCGGCCCAGTGGGAAACAGAGAATCCAGCCCAGGGGGAAACAGAGAATCCAGCCCAGGGGAAACAGAGAATCCAGCCCTGGGGAAACAGTAAATCCAGCCCAGGGGGAAACAGAGAATCCAGCCCAGGGGGAAACAGAGAATCCAGCCCAGGGAGAAACAGAGAATCCAGCCCAGGGGGAAACAGAGAATCCAGCCCAGGGGGAAGAGAGAGAATCCGACCCAGGGGGAGACAGAGAATCCAGCCCACGGGGAGGCAGAGAATCCAGCCCAGGGGAAACCGAGAATTCAGCCCAGGGGGAAACAGAGAATCCGGCCCAGAGGGAGGCAGATAATCCGGCCCAGGGGGAGGCAGAGTATCCAGCCCAGGGGGAAACAGAGAATCCAGTCCAGGGGGAGGCAGAGAATCCGGCCGAGGGGGAGGCAGAGAATCCGGCCCTGGGCGAGGCAGAGAATCCGGCCCAGGGGGAGGCAGAGATTCCGGCCCAGGGGGAGGCAGTGAATCCAGCCCAGGGAGAGACAGAGAATCCGGCCCAGGGTGAAACAGAGAATCCAGCCCAGGGGGAAACAGAGAATCCAGCCCAGGGGGAGGCAGAGAAACCAGCCCAGGGGGAAACAGAGAATCCAGCCCAGGGGAAACAGAGAATTCAGCCCAGGGGGAAACAGAGAATCCAACCCAGGGGGAAACAGAGAATCCGGCCCAGAGGGAGGCAGAGAATCCGGCCCAGGGCGAAACAGGGAATCCAGCCCAGGGGGAGGCAGAGAATCCAGCCAAGGGGGAAACAGAGAATCCAGCCTAGGGGGAAGCAGAGAATCCAGCCCAGGGGGAAGCAGAGAATCCAGCCCAGGGGGAAGCAGAGAAACCAGCCCAGGGGGAAGCAGAGAATCCGGCCCAGGGGGAGGCAGAGAATCCGGCCCAGTGGGAGACAGAGAATCCGGCCCAGGGGAACAGAGAATCCAGCCCAGGGGGAAACAGAGAATCCGGCCCAGTGGGAGACAGAGAATCCAGCCCAGGGGAAACAGAGAATCCAGCCCAGGGGGAAACAGAGAATCCAGCCCAGGGGGAAACAGAGAATCCAGCCCAGGGGGAAACAGAGAATTCAGCCCAGTGGGAAACAGAGAATCCGGCCCAGGGGGAAACAGAGAATCCAGCCCAGGGGGAAACAGAGAATCCAGCCCAGGGGGAAACAGAGAATTCAGCCCAGTGGGAAACAGAGAATCCAACCCAGGGGGAAACAGAGAATCCGGCCCAGGGGGAGGCAGAGAATCCGGCCCAGGGGGAATCAGAGAATCCAGCCCGGGGGAGGCAGAGAATCCAGCCCAGGGGGAAACAGAGAATCCAGCCCAGGGGGAAACAGAGAATCCAGCGCAGGGAGAAACAGAGAATCTAGCCCAGGGGGAGGCAGAGAATCCGGCCCAGGGGGAAACAGAGAATCCGGCCCAGGGGGAAACAGAGAATCCGGCCCAGGGGGAAACAGAGAATCCAGCCCAGGGGGAGGCAGAGAATCCGGCCCATGGGGAAACAGAGAATCCGGCCCAGGGGGAAACAGAGAATCCAGCCCAGGGGGAAACAGAGAATCCAGCCCAGGGGAAACAGAGAATTCAGCCCAGGGGGAAACAGAGAATCCAACCCAGGGGGAAACAGAGAATCCGGCCCAGGGGGAGGCAGAGAATCCGGCCCAGGGGGAGGCAGAGAATCCAGCCCAGGGGGAAACAGAGAATCCAGCCCAGGGGGAAACAGAGAATCCAGCCCAGGGGGAAACAGAGAATCCAGCCCAGGAAGAAACAGAGAATCCAGCCCAGGGGGAGGCAGAGAATCCGGCCCAGGGGGAAACAGAGAATCCGGCCCAGGGGGAAACAGAGAATCCAGCCCAGGGGGAAACAGAGAATCCAGCCCAGGGGGAAACAGAGAATCCAGCCCAGGGGGAGGCAGAGAATCCAGCCCAGGGGGAGGCAGAGAATCCAGCCCAGGGGGAAACAGAGAATCCAGCCCAGGAAGAAACAGAGAATCCAGCCCAGGGGGAGGCAGAGAATCCGGCCCAGGGGGAAACAGAGAATCCGGCCCAGGGGGAAACAGAGAATCCAGCCCAGGGGGAAACAGAGAATCCAGCCCAGGGGGAAACAGAGAATCCAGCCCAGGGGGAAACAGAGAATCCAGCCCAGGGGGAAACAGAGAATTCAGCCCAGTGGGAAACAGAGAATCCGGCCCAGGGGGAAACAGAGAATCCAGCCCAGGGGGAAACAGAGAATCCAGCCCAGGGGGAAACAGAGAATTCAGCCCAGTGGGAAACAGAGAATCCAACCCAGGGGAAACAGAGAATCCGGCCCAGAGGGAGGCAGAGAATCCGGCCCAGGGGGAAACAGGGAATCCGGCCCAGGGGGAGGCAGAGAATCCAGCCCAGGGGGAAACAGAGAATCCAGCCCAGGGGGAAACAGAGAATCCGGCCCAGGGGGAAACAGAGAATCCAGCCCAGGGGGAGGCAGAGAATCTAGCCCAGGGGGAAACAGAGAATCCGGCCCAGGGGGAGGCAGAGAATCCAGCCCAGGGGGAAACAGAGAATCCAGCCCAGGGGGAAACAGAGAATCCAGCCCAGGGGGAAACAGAGAATCCAGCCCAGGGGGAGGCAGAGAATCCAGCCCAGGGAGAAACAGAGAATCCAGCCCAGGGGGAAACAGAGAATCCAGCCCAGGGGGAAACAGAGAATCCAGCCCAGGGGGAAACAGAGAATCCAGCCCAGGGGGAGGCAGAGAATCCGGCCCAGGGGGAGGCAGAGAATCCAGCCCAGGGGGAAACAGAGAATCCAGCCCAGGGGGAAACAGAGAATCCGGCCCAGTGGGAAACAGAGAATCCGGCCCAGGGGGAAACAGAGAATCCAGCCCAGGGGGAAACAGAGAATCCAGCCCAGGGGAAACAGAGAATCCAGCCCTGGGGAAACAGTAAATCCAGCCCAGGGGGAAACAGAGAATCCAGCCCAAGGGGAAACAGAGAATCCAGCCCAGGGGGAAACAGAGAATCCAGCCCAGGGGGAGAGAGAGAATCCGACCCAGGGGGAGACAGAGAATCCAGCCCAGGGGGAGGCAGAGAATCCAGCCCAGGGGAAACAGAGAATCCAGCCCAGGGGGAAACAGAGAATCCGGCCCAGAGGGAGGCAGATAATCCGGCCCAGGGGGAGGCAGAGTATCCAGCCCAGGTGGAGGCAGAGAATCCGGCCCAGGGGGAGACAGAGAATCCAGCCCATGGGTAAACAGAGAATCCAGCCCAGGGGGAGGCAGAGAATCCGGCTCAGGGGGAGACAGAGAATCCGGCCCAGGGGGAGACAGAGAATCCTGCCCAGGGGGAAACAGAGAATCCAGTCCAGGGGGAGGCAGAGAATCCGGCCGAGGGGGAGGCAGAGAATCCGGCCCAGGGCGAGGCAGAGAATCCGGCCCAGGGGGAGGCAGAGAATCCGGCCCAGGGGGAGGCAGAGAATCCGGCCCAGGGAGAGACAGAGAATCCAGCCCAGGGGGAGACAGAGAATCCAGCCAAGGGGGAAACAGAGAATCCAGCCCAGGGGGAAACAGAGAATCCAGCTCAGGGGGAAACAGAGAATCCAGCCCAGGGGGAAACAGAGAATCCAGCTCAGGGGGAAACAGAGAATCCAGCCCAGGGTGAGGCAGAGAATCCAGCCCAGGGGGAAACAGAGAATGCAGCCCAGGGGGAAACAGAGAATCCGGCCCAGGGGGAAACAGAGAATCCGGCCCAGGGTTAAACAGAGAATCCAGCCCAGGGGGAAACAGAGAATCCAGCCCAGGGGGAGGCAGAGAATCCAGCCCAGGGGGAAACAGAGAATCCAGCCCAGGGGAAACAGAGAATTCAGCCCAGGGGGAAACAGAGAATCCAACCCAGGGGGAAACAGAGAATCCGGCCCAGAGGGAGGCAGAGAATCCGGCCCAGGGCGAAACAGGGAATCCAGCCCAGGGGGAGGCAGAGAATCCAGCCAAGGGGGAAACAGAGAATCCAGCCCATGGGGAAACAGAGAATCCGGCCCAGGGGGAGGCAGAGAAACCAGCCCAGGGGGAAACAGAGAATCCAGCCCAGGGGGAAACAGAGAATCCAGCCCAGGGGGAGGCAGAGAATCCAGCCCAGGGGGAAACAGAGAATCCGGCCCAGGGGGAGGCAGAGAATCCAGCCCAGGGGGAGGCAGAGAATCCAGCCCAGGGGGAAACAGAGAATCCAGCCCAGGGGGAAACAGAGAATCCAGCCCAGCGGGAAACAGAGAATCCAGCCCAGGGGGAGGCAGAGAATCCAGCCCAGGGGGAAACAGAGAATCCAGCCCAGGGGGAAACAGAAACTCCAGCTCAGGGGGAAACAGAGAATCCAGCCCAGGGGGAAACAGAGAATCCAGCCCAGGGGGAAACAGAGAATCCAGCCCAGGGGGAGGCAGAGAATCCAGCCCAGGGAGAAACAGAGAATCCAGCCCAGGGGGAAACAGAGAATCCAGCCCAGGGGGAAACAGAGAATCCAGCCCAGGGGGAAACAGAGAATCCAGCCCACTGGGAGGCAGAGAATCCGGCCCAGGGGGAAACAGAGAATCCGGCCCAGTGGGAAACAGAGAATCCGGCCCAGGGGGAAACAGAGAATCCAGCCCAGGGGGAGGCAGAGAATCCGGCCCATGGGGAAACAGAGAATCCGGCCCAGGGGGAAACAGAGAATCCAGCCCAGGGGGAAACAGAGAATCCAGCCCAGGGGAAACAGAGAATTCAGCCCAGGGGGAAACAGAGAATCCAACCCAGGGGGAAACAGAGAATCCGGCCCAGGGGGAGGCAGAGAATCCGGCCCAGGGGGAGGCAGAGAATCCAGCCCAGGGGGAAACAGAGAATCCAGCCCAGGGGGAAACAGAGAATCCAGCCCAGGGGGAAACAGAGAATCCAGCCCAGGAAGAAACAGAGAATCCAGCCCAGGGGGAGGCAGAGAATCCGGCCCAGGGGGAAACAGAGAATCCGGCCCAGGGGGAAACAGAGAATCCAGCCCAGGGGGAAACAGAGAATCCAGCCCAGGGGGAAACAGAGAATCCAGCCCAGGGGGAGGCAGAGAATCCAGCCCAGGGGGAGGCAGAGAATCCAGCCCAGGGGGAAACAGAGAATCCAGCCCAGGAAGAAACAGAGAATCCAGCCCAGGGGGAGGCAGAGAATCCGGCCCAGGGGGAAACAGAGAATCCGGCCCAGGGGGAAACAGAGAATCCAGCCCAGGGGGAAACAGAGAATCCAGCCCAGGGGGAAACAGAGAATCCAGCCCAGGGGGAAACAGAGAATCCAGCCCAGGGGGAAACAGAGAATTCAGCCCAGTGGGAAACAGAGAATCCGGCCCAGGGGGAAACAGAGAATCCAGCCCAGGGGGAAACAGAGAATCCAGCCCAGGGGGAAACAGAGAATTCAGCCCAGTGGGAAACAGAGAATCCAACCCAGGGGAAACAGAGAATCCGGCCCAGAGGGAGGCAGAGAATCCGGCCCAGGGGGAAACAGGGAATCCGGCCCAGGGGGAGGCAGAGAATCCAGCCCAGGGGGAAACAGAGAATCCAGCCCAGGGGGAAACAGAGAATCCGGCCCAGGGGGAAACAGAGAATCCAGCCCAGGGGGAGGCAGAGAATCTAGCCCAGGGGGAAACAGAGAATCCGGCCCAGGGGGAGGCAGAGAATCCAGCCCAGGGGGAAACAGAGAATCCAGCCCAGGGGGAAACAGAGAATCCAGCCCAGGGGGAAACAGAGAATCCAGCCCAGGGGGAGGCAGAGAATCCAGCCCAGGGAGAAACAGAGAATCCAGCCCAGGGGGAAACAGAGAATCCAGCCCAGGGGGAAACAGAGAATCCAGCCCAGGGGGAAACAGAGAATCCAGCCCAGGGGGAGGCAGAGAATCCGGCCCAGGGGGAGGCAGAGAATCCAGCCCAGGGGGAAACAGAGAATCCAGCCCAGGGGGAAACAGAGAATCCGGCCCAGTGGGAAACAGAGAATCCGGCCCAGGGGGAAACAGAGAATCCAGCCCAGGGGGAAACAGAGAATCCAGCCCAGGGGAAACAGAGAATCCAGCCCTGGGGAAACAGTAAATCCAGCCCAGGGGGAAACAGAGAATCCAGCCCAAGAGGAAACAGAGAATCCAGCCCAGGGGGAAACAGAGAATCCAGCCCAGGGGGAGAGAGAGAATCCGACCCAGGGGGAGACAGAGAATCCAGCCCAGGGGGAGGCAGAGAATCCAGCCCAGGGGAAACAGAGAATCCAGCCCAGGGGGAAACAGAGAATCCGGCCCAGAGGGAGGCAGATAATCCGGCCCAGGGGGAGGCAGAGTATCCAGCCCAGGTGGAGGCAGAGAATCCGGCCCAGGGGGAGACAGAGAATCCAGCCCATGGGTAAACAGAGAATCCAGCCCAGGGGGAGGCAGAGAATCCGGCTCAGGGGGAGACAGAGAATCCGGCCCAGGGGGAGACAGAGAATCCTGCCCAGGGGGAAACAGAGAATCCAGTCCAGGGGGAGGCAGAGAATCCGGCCGAGGGGGAGGCAGAGAATCCGGCCCAGGGCGAGGCAGAGAATCCGGCCCAGGGGGAGGCAGAGAATCCGGCCCAGGGGGAGGCAGAGAATCCGGCCCAGGGAGAGACAGAGAATCCAGCCCAGGGGGAGACAGAGAATCCAGCCAAGGGGGAAACAGAGAATCCAGCCCAGGGGGAAACAGAGAATCCAGCTCAGGGGGAAACAGAGAATCCAGCCCAGGGGGAAACAGAGAATCCAGCTCAGGGGGAAACAGAGAATCCAGCCCAGGGTGAGGCAGAGAATCCAGCCCAGGGGGAAACAGAGAATGCAGCCCAGGGGGAAACAGAGAATCCGGCCCAGGGGGAAACAGAGAATCCGGCCCAGGGTTAAACAGAGAATCCAGCCCAGGGGGAAACAGAGAATCCAGCCCAGGGGGAGGCAGAGAATCCAGCCCAGGGGGAAACAGAGAATCCAGCCCAGGGGAAACAGAGAATTCAGCCCAGGGGGAAACAGAGAATCCAACCCAGGGGGAAACAGAGAATCCGGCCCAGAGGGAGGCAGAGAATCCGGCCCAGGGCGAAACAGGGAATCCAGCCCAGGGGGAGGCAGAGAATCCAGCCAAGGGGGAAACAGAGAATCCAGCCCATGGGGAAACAGAGAATCCGGCCCAGGGGGAGGCAGAGAAACCAGCCCAGGGGGAAACAGAGAATCCAGCCCAGGGGGAAACAGAGAATCCAGCCCAGGGGGAGGCAGAGAATCCAGCCCAGGGGGAAACAGAGAATCCGGCCCAGGGGGAGGCAGAGAATCCAGCCCAGGGGGAGGCAGAGAATCCAGCCCAGGGGGAAACAGAGAATCCAGCCCAGGGGGAAACAGAGAATCCAGCCCAGCGGGAAACAGAGAATCCAGCCCAGGGGGAGGCAGAGAATCCAGCCCAGGGGGAAACAGAGAATCCAGCCCAGGGGGAAACAGAAACTCCAGCTCAGGGGGAAACAGAGAATCCAGCCCAGGGGGAAACAGAGAATCCAGCCCAGGGGGAAACAGAGAATCCAGCCCAGGGGGAGGCAGAGAATCCAGCCCAGGGAGAAACAGAGAATCCAGCCCAGGGGGAAACAGAGAATCCAGCCCAGGGGGAAACAGAGAATCCAGCCCAGGGGGAAACAGAGAATCCAGCCCACTGGGAGGCAGAGAATCCGGCCCAGGGGGAAACAGAGAATCCGGCCCAGTGGGAAACAGAGAATCCGGCCCAGGGGGAAACAGAGAATCCAGCCCAGGGGGAAACAGAGAATCGAGCCCAGGGGAAACAGAGAATCCAGCCCTGGGGAAACAGTAAATCCAGCCCAGGGGGAAACAGAGAATCCAGCCCAGGGGGAAACAGAGAATCCAGCCCAGGGGGAGAGAGAGAATCCGACCCAGGGGGAGACAGAGATTCCAGCCCAGGGGGAGGCAGAGAATCCAGCCCAGGGGAAACAGAGAATCCAGCCCAGGGGGAAACAGAGAATCCGGCCCAGAGGGAGGCAGATAATCCGGCCCAGGGGGAGGCAGAGAATCCGGCTCAGGGGGAGACAGAGAACCCGGCCCAGCGGGAGACAGAGAATCCAGCCCAGGGGGAAACAGAGAATCCAGTCCAGGGGGAGGCAGAGAATCCGGCCGAGGGGGAGGCAGAGAATCCGGCCCAGGGCGAGGCAGAGAATCCGGCCCAGGGGGAGGCAGAGAATCCAGCCCAGGGGGAAACAGAGAATCCAGCCCAGGGGGAAACAGAGAATCCAGCCCAGGGGGAGGCAGAGAATCCAGCCCAGGGGGAAACAGAGAATCCAGCCCAGGGGGAAACAGAAACTCCAGCTCAGGGGGAAACAGAGAATCCAGCCCAGGGGGAAACAGAGAATCCAGCCCAGTGGGAAACAGAGAATCCAGCCAAGGGGGAGTCAGAGAATCCAGCCCAGGGAGAAACAGAGAATCCAGCCAAGTGGGAAACAGAGAATCCAGCCCAGGGGGAAACAGAGAATCCGGCCCAGGGGGAGGCAGAGAATCCGGCCGAGGGGGAGGCAGAGAATCCGGCCCAGGGCGAGGCAGAGAATCCGGCCCAGGGGGAGGCAGAGAATCCGGCCCAGGGGGAGGCAGAGAATCCGGCCCAGGGAGAGACAGAGAATCCAGCCCAGGGGGAGACAGAGAATCCAGCCAAGGGGGAAACAGAGAATCCAGCCCAGGGGGAAACAGAGAATCCAGCTCAGGGGGAAACAGAGAATCCAGCCCAGGGGGAAACAGAGAATCCAGCTCAGGGGGAAACAGAGAATCCAGCCCAGGGTGAGGCAGAGAATCCAGCCCAGGGGGAAACAGAGAATGCAGCCCAGGGGGAAACAGAGAATCCGGCCCAGGGGGAAACAGAGAATCCGGCCCAGGGTTAAACAGAGAATCCAGCCCAGGGGGAAACAGAGGATCCAGCCCAGGGGGAGGCAGAGAATCCAGCCCAGGGGGAAACAGAGAATCCAGCCCAGGGGAAACAGAGAATTCAGCCCAGGGGGAAACAGAGAATCCAACCCAGGGGGAAACAGAGAATCCGGCCCAGAGGGAGGCAGAGAATCCGGCCCAGGGCGAAACAGGGAATCCAGCCCAGGGGGAGGCAGAGAATCCAGCCAAGGGGGAAACAGAGAATCCAGCCCATGGGGAAACAGAGAATCCGGCCCAGGGGGAGGCAGAGAAACCAGCCCAGGGGGAAACAGAGAATCCAGCCCAGGGGGAAACAGAGAATCCAGCCCAGGGGGAGGCAGAGAATCCAGCCCAGGGGGAAACAGAGAATCCGGCCCAGGGGGAGGCAGAGAATCCAGCCCAGGGGGAGGCAGAGAATCCAGCCCAGGGGGAAACAGAGAATCCAGCCCAGGGGGAAACAGAGAATCCAGCCCAGCGGGAAACAGAGAATCCAGCCCAGGGGGAGGCAGAGAATCCAGCCCAGGGGGAAACAGAGAATCCAGCCCAGGGGGAAACAGAAACTCCAGCTCAGGGGGAAACAGAGAATCCAGCCCAGGGGGAAACAGAGAATCCAGCCCAGGGGGAAACAGAGAATCCAGCCCAGGGGGAGGCAGAGAATCCAGCCCAGGGAGAAACAGAGAATCCAGCCCAGGGGGAAACAGAGAATCCAGCCCAGGGGGAAACAGAGAATCCAGCCCAGGGGGAAACAGAGAATCCAGCCCACTGGGAGGCAGAGAATCCGGCCCAGGGGGAAACAGAGAATCCGGCCCAGTGGGAAACAGAGAATCCGGCCCAGGGGGAAACAGAGAATCCAGCCCAGGGGGAAACAGAGAATCGAGCCCAGGGGAAACAGAGAATCCAGCCCTGGGGAAACAGTAAATCCAGCCCAGGGGGAAACAGAGAATCCAGCCCAGGGGGAAACAGAGAATCCAGCCCAGGGGGAGAGAGAGAATCCGACCCAGGGGGAGACAGAGATTCCAGCCCAGGGGGAGGCAGAGAATCCAGCCCAGGGGAAACAGAGAATCCAGCCCAGGGGGAAACAGAGAATCCGGCCCAGAGGGAGGCAGATAATCCGGCCCAGGGGGAGGCAGAGAATCCGGCTCAGGGGGAGACAGAGAACCCGGCCCAGCGGGAGACAGAGAATCCAGCCCAGGGGGAAACAGAGAATCCAGTCCAGGGGGAGGCAGAGAATCCGGCCGAGGGGGAGGCAGAGAATCCGGCCCAGGGCGAGGCAGAGAATCCGGCCCAGGGGGAGGCAGAGAATCCAGCCCAGGGGGAAACAGAGAATCCAGCCGAGGGGGAAACAGAGAATCCAGCCCAGGGGGAGGCAGAGAATCCAGCCCAGGGGGAAACAGAGAATCCAGCCCAGGGGGAAACAGAAACTCCAGCTCAGGGGGAAACAGAGAATCCAGCCCAGGGGGAAACAGAGAATCCAGCCCAGTGGGAAACAGAGAATCCAGCCAAGGGGGAGTCAGAGAATCCAGCCCAGGGAGAAACAGAGAATCCAGCCAAGTGGGAAACAGAGAATCCAGCCCAGGGGGAAACAGAGAATCCGGCCCAGGGGGAGGCAGAGAATCCGGCCCAGGGAGAGACAGAGAATCCAGCCCAGGGGGAGACAGAGAATCCAGCCAAGGGGGAAACAGAGAATCCAGCCCAGGGGGAAACAGAGAATCCAGCTCAGGGGGAAACAGAGAATCCAGCCCAGGGGGAAACAGAGAATCCAGCCCAGGGGGAAACAGAGAATCCAGCCCAGGGGGAGACAGAGAAACCAGCCCAGGGGGAAACAGAGAATGCAGCCCAGGGGGAAACAGAGAATCCGGCCCAGGGGGAAACAGAGAATCCGGCCCAGGGCGAAACAGAGAATCCAGCCCAGGGGGAAACAGAGAATCCAGCCCAGGGGGAGGCAGAGAATCCAGCCCAGGGGGAAACAGAGAATCCAGCCCAGGGGAAACAGAGAATTCAGCCCAGGGGGAAACAGAGAGTCCAACCCAGGGGGAAACAGAGAATCCGGCCCAGAGGGAGGCAGAGAATCCAGCCAAGGGGGAAACAGAGAATCCAGCCCAGGGGGAAACAGAGAATCCAGCCCAGGGGGAAACAGAGAATCCAGCCCAGGGGGAGGCAGAGAATCCAGCCCAGGGGGAAACAGAGAATCCGGCCCAGGGGGAGGCAGAGAATCCAGCCCAGGGGGAGGCAGAGAATCCGGCCCAGGGGGAAACAGAGAATCCAGCTAAGGGGGAAACAGAGAATCCAGCCCAGGGGGAAACAGAAACTCCAGCTCAGGGGGAAACAGAGAATCCAGCCCAGGGGGAGGCAGAGAATCCAGCCCAGGGGGAAACAGAGAATCCAGCCCAGGGGGAAACAGAGAATCCAGCCAAGGGGGAAACAGAGAATCCAGCCCAGGGGGAGGCAGAGAATCCAGCCCAGGGGGAAACAGAGAATCCAGCCCAGGGGGAAACAGAGAATCCAGCCAAGGGGGAAACAGAGAATCCAGCCCAGGGGGAAACAGAAACTCCAGCTCAGGGGGAAACAGAGAATCCAGCCCAGGGGGAAACAGAGAATCCAGCCCAGTGGGAAACAGAGAATCCAGCTAAGGGGGAGTCAGAGAATCCAGCCCAGGGAGAAACAGAGAATCCAGCCAAGTGGGAAACAGAGAATCCAGCCCAGGGGGAAACAGAGAATCCAGCCCAGGGGGAAACAGAGAATCCATCCCAGGGGGAGGCAGAGAATCCAGCCCAGGGGGAAACAGAGAATCCATCCCAGGGGGAAGCAGAGAATACAGCCCAGGGGGAAACAGAGAATTGAGCCCAGGAGGAAACAGAGAATCCAGCCCAGGGGGAAACAGAGAATCCAGCCCAGGGGGAAACAGAGAATGCAGCCCAGGGGGAAACAGAGAATCCTGCCCAGGGGAAGGCAGAGAATCCAGCCCAGGGGAAACAGAGAATCCAGCCCAGGGGGAAACAGAGAATCCGGCCCAAAGGGAGGCAGAGAATCCGGCCCAGGGGGAGGCAGAGAATCCAGCCCAGGGGGAGGCAGATAATCCGGCCCAGGGGGAGACAGAGAATCCAGCCCAGGGGTAATCAGAGAATCCAGCCCAGGGGGAGGCAGAGAATCCGGCTCAGGGGGAGACAGAGAATCCGGCCCAGGGGGAGACAGAGAATCCAGCCCAGGGGGAAACAGAGAATCCAGCCCAGGGGGAGGCAGAGAATCCGGCCGAGGGGGAGGCAGAGAATCCGGCCCAGGGCGAGGCAGAGAATCCGGCCCAGGGGGAGGCAGAGAATCCGGCCCAGGGAGAGACAGAAAATCCAGCCCAGGGGGAGACAGAGAATCCAGCCCAGGGGGAGACAGAAAATCCAGCCCAGGGGGAGACAGAGAATCCGGCCCAGGGGGAAACAGAGAATCCAGCCCATGGGGAGGCAGAGTATCCAGCCCAGGGGGAGACAGAGAATCCGGCCCAGGGGGAAACTGAGAATCCAGCCCAGGGGGAGGCAGAGAATCCAGCCCAGGGGGAAACAGAGAATCCAGCCCAGGGGGAAACAGAGAATCCGGCCCAGGGGGAAACAGAGAATCCGGCCCAGGGGGAAACAGAGAATCCAGCCCAGGGTGAAACAGAGAATCCAGCCCAGGGGGAGGCAGAGATTCCAGCCCAGGGGGAAACAGAAAATCCAGCCCAGGGGGAGACAGAGTATCCGGCCCAGGGGGAAGCAGAGAATCCAGCCCAGGGGGAAACAGAGAATCCAGCCCAGGGGGAAGCAGAGAATCCAGCCCAGGGGGAAACAGAGAATCCGGCTCAGGGGGAGACAGAGAATCCAGCCCAGGAGGAAACAGAGAATCCGGCCCAGGGGGAGGCAGAGATTCCGTCCCAGGGGGAGGCAGAGAATCCAGCCCAGGGGGAGGCAGAGAATCCAGCCCTGGGGGAGGCAGAGAATCCGGCCCAGGGGGAAGCAGAGAATCCGGCCCACGGGGGACAGAGAATGCAGCCCAGGGGGAGGCAGAGAATCCAGCCCTGGGGGAGGCAGAGAATCCGGCCCAAGGGGAGGCAGAGAATCCAGCCCAGGGGGAAACAGAGAATCCAGCCCAGGGAGAGGCAGAGAATCCGGCCCAGGGGGAAGCAGAGAATCCGGCCCAGGGGGAGAAAGAGAATCCAGCCCAGGGGGAGACAGAGAATCCGGCCCAGGGGGAGGCAGAGAATCCAGCCCAGGGGGAAACAGAGAATCCGGCCCAGGGGGAAACAGAGAATGCAGCCCAGGGATTGGTACCAACGACATAGGTAGGAAAAGGGGTGTGGAGGTAATAAACAAGTTTAGGGAGTTAGGCTGGAAGTTGAAAGCCAGGACAGACAGAGTTGTCATCTCTGGTTTGTTGCCGCTGCCACGTGATAGCGAGGCTAGGAATAGGGAGAGAGTGCAGTTGAACACGTGGCTGCAGGAATGGCGTAGGAGGGAGGGCTTCAGGTATTTGGATAATTGGAGCGCATTCTGGGGAAGGTGGGACCTGTACAAGCAGGACGGGTTGCATCTGAACCAGAGGAGCACCAATATCCTGGGAGGGAGGTTTGCTAGCACTCTTCGGGAGGGTTTAAACTAATTTGGCAGGGGAATGGGAACAGGATTTGTAGTCCAGCAACTAAGGTAGCCGATATTCAGGACGCCAAACCTTGTAATGAGGCAGTGGGGAAGGGAACACTGACAAAGGAGAGTATTTGCAGGCACGGAGATGGGTTGAAGTGTGTATACTTCAACGCAAGAAGCATCAGGAATAAGGTGGGTGAACTTAAGGCATGGATCGGTACTTGGGACTACGATGTGGTGGCCATCACGGAAACTTGGATAGAAGAGGGGCAGAAATGGTTGTTGGAGGTCCCTGGTTATAGATGTTTCAATAAGATTAGGGAGGGTGGTAAAAGAGGTGGGGGGGTGGCATTATTAATTAGAGATAGTATAACAGCTGCAGAAAGGCAGTTCGAGGAGTATCAGCCTACTGAGGTAGTATGGGTTGAAGTCAGAAATAGGAAAGGAGCAGTCACCTTGTTAGGAGTTTTCTATAGGCCCCCCAATAGTAGCAGAGATGTGGAGGAACAGATTGGGAAACAGATTTTGGAAAGGTGCAGAAGTCATAGGGTAGTAGTCATGGGCGACTTTAACTTCCCAAATATTGAGTGGAAACTCTTTAGATCAAATAGTTTGGATGGGGTGGTGTTTGTGCAGTGTTTCGAGGAAGCTTTTCTAACACAGTATGTAGATTGTCCAACCAGAGGAGGGGCAATATTGGATTTAGTGCTGGGTAATGAACCAGGGCAAGTGATAGATTTGTTAGTGGGGGAGCATTTTGGAGATAGTGACCACAATTCTGTGACTTTCACTTTAGTAATGGAGAGGGATAGGTACGTGCAACAGGGCAAGGTTTACAATTGGGGGAAGGGTAAATACGATGTTGTCAGACAAGAATTGAAGTGCATAAGTTGGGAACATAGGCTGGCAGGGAAGGACACAAGTGAAATGTGGAACTTGTTCAAGGAACAGGTGCTACGTGTCCTTGATATGTATGTCCCTGTCAGGCAGGGAAGAGATGGTCGAGTGAGGGAACCATGGTTGACAAGAGAGGTTGAATGCCTTGTTAAGAGGAAAAAGGTGACTTATGTAAGGCTGAGGAAACAAGGTTCAGATAGGGCATTGGAGGGATACAAGATAGCCAGGAGGGAACTGAAGAAAGGGATTAGGAGAGCTAAGAGAGGGCATGAACAATCTTTGGCGGGTAGGATCAAGGAAAACCCCAAGGCCTTTTACACATATGTGAGAAATATGAGAATGACTAGAGCGAGGGTAGGTCCGATCAAGGGAGATTGTGTATTGAGTCTGAAGAGACAGGAGAGGTCTTGAATGAGTACTTTTCTTCTGTATTTACAAATGAGAGGGGCGATATTGTTGGAGAGGACAGTGTGAAACAGATTGGTAAGCTCGAGGAAATACTTGTTAGGAAGGAAGATGTGTTGGGCATTTTGAAAAACTTGAGGATAGACAAGTCCCCCGGGCCTGACGGGATATATCCAAGGATTCTATGGGAAGCAAGAGATGAAATTGCAGAGCCGTTGGCAATTATCTTTTCGTCCTCACTGTCAACAGGGGTGGTACCAGGGGATTGGAGAGTGGCGAATGTCGTGCCCCTGTTCAAAAAAGGAACTAGGGATAACCCTGGGAATTACAGGCCAGTTAGTCTTACTTCGGTGGTAGGCAAAGTAATGGAAAGGGTACTGAAGGATAGGATTTCTGAGCATCTGGAAAGACACTGCTTGATTAGGGATAGTCAGCACGGATTTGTGAGGGGTAGGTCTTGCCTTACAAATCTTATTGAATTCTTTGAGGAGGTGACCAAGCATGTGGATGAAGGTAAAGCAGTGGATGTAGTGTACATGGATTTTAGTAAGGCATTTGATAAAGTTCCCCATGGTAGGCTTCTGCACAAAGTAAGGAGGCATGGGATAGTGGGAAATTTGGCCAGTTGGATAACGAACTGGCTAACCGATAGAAGTCAGAGAGTGGTGGTGGATGGCAAATATTCAGCTTGGATCCCAGTTACCAGTGGCATACCGCAGGGATCAGTTCTGGGTCCTCTGCTGTTTGTGATTTTCATTAATGACTTGGATGAGGGAGTTGAAGGGTGGGTCAGTAAATTTGCAGACGATACGAAGATTGGTGGAGTTGTGGATAGTAAGGAGGGCTGTTGTCGGCTGCAAAGAGACATAGATAGGATGCAGAGCTGGGCTGAGAAGTGGCAGATGGAGTTTAACCCTGAAAAGTGTGAGGTTGTCCATTTTGGAAGGACAAATATGAATGCGGAATACAGGGTTAACGGTAGAGTTCTTGGCATTGTGGAGGAGCAGAGAGACCTTGGGGTCTATGTTCATACATCTTTGAAAGTTGCCACTCAAGTGGATAGAGCTGTGAAGAAGGCCTATGGTGTGCTCGCGTTCATTAACAGGGGGATTGAATTTAAGAGCCATGAGGTAATGATGCAGCTGTACAAAACTTTGGTTAGGCCACATTTGGAGTACTGTGTACAGTTCTGGTCGCCTCATTTTAGGAAGGATGTGGAAGCTCTGGAAAAGGTGCAAAGAAGATTTACCAGGATGTTGCCTGGAATGGAGAGTAGGTCTTATGAGGAAAGGTTGAGGGTGCTAGGCCTTTTCTCATTAGAGCGGAGAAGGATGAGGGGCGACTTGATAGAGGTTTATAAGATGATCAGGGGAATAGATAGAGTAGACAGTCAGAGACTTTTTCCCCAGGTGGAACACACCATTACAAGGGGACATAAATTTAAGGTGAAAGGTGGAAGATATAGGAGGGATATCAGAGGTAGGTTCTTTACCCAGAGAGTAGTGGGGGCATGGAATGCACTGCCTGTGGAAGTAGTTGAGTCGGAAACATTAGGGACCTTCAAGCAGCTGTTGGATAGGTACATGGATTACGGGAAAATAATATAGTGTAGATTTATTTGTTCTTAAGGGCAGCACGGTAGCCTTGTGGATAGCACAATTGCTTCACAGATCCATGGTCCCAGGTTCGATTCCAGCTTAGGTCATTGTCTGTGCGGAGTCTGCACGTCCTCCCCGTGTCTGCGTGGGTTTCCTCCGGGTGCTCCGGTTTCCTCCCACAGTCCAAAGATGTGCGGGTTAGGTGAATTGGCCAATGATAAATTGCCCTTAATGTCCAAATTGCCCTTGGTGTTGGGTGGAGGTGTTGAGTTTGGGTAGGGTGCTCTTTCCAAAAGCTGGTGCAGACTCAAACGGCCGAATGGCCTCCTTCTGCACTGTAAATTCAATGATAATCTATGATTAATCTAGGACAAAGGTTCGGCACAACATCGTGGGCCGAAGGGCCTGTTCTGTGCTGTATTTTCTATGTTCTATGTTCTATGTAGGGGGAGGCAGAGAATCCGGCCCAGGGGGAAGCAGAGAATCCAGCCCAGGGGGAGGCAGAGAATCCAGCCCAGGGGGAGACAGAGAATCCGGCCCAGGGGGAAACAGAGAATCCAGCCCAGGGTAAGACAGAGAATCCAGCCCAGGGGGAAACAGAGAATCCAGTCCAGGAGGAGAGAGAGAATCCGGCCCAGGAGGAGACAGAGAATCCGGCGAGAGGGGAGACAGAGAATCCGGCCCAGGGGGAGGCAGAGAATCCAGCCCAGGGGGAAGCAGAGAATCCGGCCCAGGGGAGACAGAGAATCCAGCCCTGGGGGAAACAGAGAATCCAGCCCAGGGGGAAACAGAGAATCCGGCCCAGGGGGAAACAGGGAATCCAGCCCAGGGGGAAACAGAGAATCCAGCCCAGGGGGAGGCAGAGAATCCAGCCCAGGGGGAAACAGAGAATCCAGCCCAGGGGAAACAGAGAATCCAGCCCAGGGGGAAACAGAGAATCCAACCCAGGGGGAAACAGAGAATCCATCCCAGGGGGAGGCAGAGAATCCAGCCCAGGGGGAAGCAGAGAATCCAGCCCAGGGGGAAACAGAGAATCCGGCCCAGGGGGAAACAGAGAATCCAGCCCAGGGGGAAACAGAGAATCCAGCCCAGGGGGAAACAGAGAATCGAGCCCAGGGGGAGAGAGCGAATCCGACCCAGGGGGAGACAGAGAATCCGGCCCAGGGGGAGGCAGAGAATCCAGCCCAGGGGAAACAGAGAATCCAGCCCAGGGGGAAACAGAGAATCCGGCCCAGAGGGAGGCAGAGAATCCGGCCCAGGGGGAGGCAGAGAATCCGGCTCAGGGGGAGACAGAGAATCCGGCCCAGGGGGAGACAGAGAATCCAGCCCAGGGGGAAACAGAGAATCCAGCCCAGGGGGAGGCAGAGAATCCGGCCCAGGGGGAGGCAGAGAATCCGGCCCAGGGGGAGACAGAGAATCCAGCCCAGGGGGAAACAGAGAATCCAGCCCAGGGGGAGGCAGAGAATCCGGCCCAGGGGGAGGCAGAGAATCCGGCCCAGGGGGAGGCAGAGAATCCGGCCCAGGGAGAGACAGAGAATCCAGCCCAGGGGGAGACAGAGAATCCAGCCCAGGGGGAGACAGAGAATCCAGCCCAGGGGGAGACAGAGAATCCGGCCCAGGGGGAAACAGAGAATCCAGCCCAGGGGGAGGCAGAGTATCCAGCCCAGGGGGAGACAGAGAATCCGGCCCAGGGGGAAACAGGGAATCCAGCCCAGGGGGAGGCAGAGAATCCAACCCAGGGGGAAACAGAGAATGCAGCCCAGGGGGAAACAGAGAATCCAGCCCAGGGGGAAACAGAGAATCCGGCCCAGGGGGAAACAGAGAATCCAGCCCAGGGTGAAACAGAGAATCCAGCCCAGGGGGAGGAAGAGATTCCAGCCCAGGGGGAAACAGAGAATCCAGCCCAGGGGGAGGCAGAGAATCCGGCCCAGGGGGAAGCAGAGAATCCGGCCCACGGGGAGACAGAGAATCCGGCCCAGGGGGAGACAGAGAATCCGGCCCAGGGGGAGGCAGAGAATCCAGCCCAGGGGGAGACAGAGAATCCAGCCCAGGGGGAGACAGAGAATCCAGCCCAGGGGGAAACAGAGAATCCAGCCCAGGGGGAGGCAGAGAATCCGGCCCAGGGGGAAGCAGAGAATCCAGCCCAGGGGGAGAAAGAGAATCCAACCCAGGGGGTGACAGAGAATCCAGCCCAGGGGGAGGCAGAGAATCCAGCCCAGGGGGAAGCAGAGAATCCGGCCCACGGGGAGACAGAGAATCCAGCCCAGGGTGAGGCAGAGAATCCGGCCCAGGGGGAAGCCGAGAATCCGGCCCAGGGGGAGGCAGAGAATCCAGCCCAGGGGGAGAGAGAGAATCCGGCCCAGGGGGAGACAGAGAATCCGGCCCAGGGGGAAACAGAGAATCCAGCCCAGGGGGAGACAGAGAATCCGGCCCAGGGGGAAACAGAGAATCCAGCCCAGGGGGAGAGAGAGAATCCGGCCCAGGGGGAGACAGAGAATCCGGCCCAGGGGGAAACAGAGAATCCAGCCCAGGGGGAGAGAGAGAATCCGGCCCAGGGGGAAACAGAGAATCCAGCCCAAGGGGAGACAGAGAATCCGGCCCAAGGGGAGACAGAGAATCCGGCCCAGGGGGAGGCAGAGAATCCAGCCCATGGGGAAGCAGAGAATCCGGCCCAGGGGAGACAGAGAATCCGGCCCTGGGGGAAACAGAGAATCCAGCCCAGGGGTAGCCAGAGAATCCAGCCCAGGGGGAAACAGAGAATCCAGCCCAGGGGGAAACAGAGAATCCAGCCCAGGGGGAAACAGAGAATCCAGCCCAGGGGGAAACAGAGAATCCAGCCCAGGGGGAGGCAGAGAATCCAGCCCAGGGGGAAACAGAGAATCCAGCCCAGGGGGAAACAGAGAATCCAGCCCAGGGGGAAACAGAGAATCCGGCCCAGTGGGAAACAGAGAATCCGGCCCAGGGGGAAACAGAGAATCCAGCCCAGGGGGAAACAGAGAATCCAGCCCAGGGGGAAACAGAGAATCCGGCCCAGGGGGAAACAGAGAATCCAGCCCAGGGGGAAACAGAGAATCCAGCCCAGGGGGAAACAGAGAATCCAGCCCAGGGGGAAACAGAGAATCCAGCCCAGGGGGAAGCAGAGAATCCGGCCCAGGGGGAGATAGAGAATCCAGCCCAGGGGGAAACAGAGAATCCAGCCCAGGGGGAGACAGAGAATCCAGCCCAGGGGGAGAGAGTGAATCCGGCCCAGGGGGAGACAGAGAATCCGGCCCAAGGGGAGACAGAGAATCCGGCCCAGGGGGAGGCAGAGAATCCGGCCCAGGGGGAGACAGAGAATCCAGCCCAGGGGGAGGCAGAGAATCCAGCCCAGGGGGAAACAGAGAATCCGGCCCAGGGGGAAACAGAGAATCCAGCCCAGGGGGAAACAGAGAATCCAGCCCAGGGTAAATTGCACATTTTAAATGAAAATTGGATATTGAAGACAAGGGCCGAATTCTCTGTTTGGGAGACTGCTGGGGATGAATCGCCACTGATTTCCGATCGTACTGGGAGCACATATCCAGAGACAGCCACACACCAGCCCACCACCAGAGACAGCCACCAGAGACCACCCACAAGAGACACTCCCACCAGAGACACCCGATTACAGAGACCCCCACCAGAAAACCCCAAAAGGAGACACTCACCAGAACCTCCCCCCGCATTATAGGGTCCCCCACCAGAAACCCCCATAAGGAGAGATCCTTGCCTCAAAGTCATTTATTCCAGAGCCTCCTTCCTGGAAGCTGATGACAAGTCCTAAAAGAGACAGTGAAAAAAAATCACTGCTTTGAAACTCGCCTGTGCGATACACCTGCTGGCTCAGGCGTAGGAAGCAACATCTGTCAGGTCTGAGAAAGAGAAAACTATATCAGCTGGGTTTAGCCCCCTCAGATCTTTCATCTGCAAGGCTTTCATTCATATCTATGTGAAATTGATTTTAGTTAACTATGATTGACAGCTTCCACACACAGCCAGCTGTCTGAATTGTTTAAACTCATTTCCCTTCAAGTTTGAATGGATTTCAAGTAGTCAGCAGTGAAACTAACCATTTCTAAACAACTAGCTATGATTGACATCTCTTGGCCAGATAAGTGCTTTCTGCAGAGAAAAGAGGAAATGAGAGCACTTAACTGTGTTTGATATGGTCCAAGGGATATTAATCATCGCTGGATGTTTCTAAACATTGTGGTTAGTTTCACAGCTGACTACTTGAAATTTACTCAGGCGTGAATGGAAATGAGATTGAACAATCGGGCAGCAAGCTGTATGTGGAAGCTGTCACTCACAGCATCATAAAATCAATTTCATACTGATGTGAATGAAAGCCTTCAGATCAAAATCTCAGGGGGCATAAACCTAGCTGATGTGGTTTTCTTTTTTTAGGAATTTACAGGTTTTGCTTCCTCTGCCTGAGCCAGCAGGTGTATTGCACAGGTGAGTTTTAAAGCAGTGATTCTTTTCATTGTCTCTGTCTGGACTGCTCCCTTGCTTCCGGGCAGGGGTCTCTGTATTGGGAGGCTTCCAGGCAGGGGTCTCTGTAATGGGGAACTTCCAGGAAGGGGTCTCTGTAATGGGGAACTTCCAGGAAGGGGTCTCTGTAATGGGGAACTTCCAGGCAGGGATCTCTGTAATGGGGAACTTCCAGGCAGGGATCTCTGTAATGGGGAACTTCCAGGTAGGGGTCTCTGTAATGTGGGGCTTCCAGGCAGGGGTCTCTGTAATGGGGAACTTCCAGGTAGGGGTCTCTGTAATGGGGAACTTCCAGGCAGGGATCTCTGTATTGGGAGGCTTCCAGGTAGGGGTTTCTGTAATGGGGAACTTCCAGGCAGGGGTCTCTGTAATGGGGAACTTCCAGGTAGGGGTCTCTGTAATGGGGAACTTCCAGGCAGGGATCTCTGTAATGGGGAACTTCCAGGTAGGGGTCTCTGGAATGGGGGGGCTTCCAGGCAGGGGTCTCTGTAATGGGGAACTTCCAGGCAGGGGTCTCTGTAATGGGGAACTTCCAGGTAGGGGTCTCTGTAATGTGGAACTTCCAGGTAGGGGTCTCTGGAATGGGGGGCTTCCAGGCAGGGGTCACTGTAATGGGGGCTTCCAGGCAGGGGTCTCAGTAATGGGGAGATTCCAGACAGGGGTCTCTGTAATGGGACGTTTCCAGGCAGAGGTCTCCGTAATGGGGGCTCCAGGCAGGGGTCTCTGTAATGGGGGTATTCCAGGCAGGGGTATCTGTAATAGAGGACTTCCAGGCAAGGGTCTATGTAATGGTGGGGCTTCCAAACAGGGGTCTCTGCAATGAGATGTTTCCAGGCAGGGGTCTCTGTATTTTTTTTAAAGTATTTTTATAAAGGTTTTGCAAAATTTTTCATAAAAAAACAGGAGTAACAATAATAACAAAACAAAATAGAGTGAACATTAACATAGTGCAAAAAGAGAATATACAATAACAATTAAATAGACATTACCCCACGCGACTCAGTCTTCCCACACCATCCCAATGAAGAACTCACCCCCCCACCTTTTAATT
The DNA here is from genome assembly GCF_047496885.1 of Scyliorhinus torazame. NCBI lineage: Eukaryota > Metazoa > Chordata > Chondrichthyes > Carcharhiniformes > Scyliorhinidae > Scyliorhinus > Scyliorhinus torazame. Next base: position 229,176,149 of record NC_092707.1, on the reverse strand, counting down.
TTCCCGGAGAAAGTTGACGAACGGCTGCCACCTACGAGAGAACCCTCGCGTAGACCCTCTTAAGGCAAACTTTATTTTCTCGAGGCTGAGAAACCCAGCCATGTCACTAACCCAAGTCTCTATACTCGGGGGCTTCGAGTCCCTCCACATTAATAAGATCCGTCTCCGGGCTACCAGGGAGGCAAAGGCCAAGACGTCAGCCTCTTTCGCCCCCTGAACTCCCGGGTCTTCTGACACTCCAAAGATCGCTATCTCTGGACTCGGCACCACACGTGTGTTAAGCACTTGGACATTACCCTCACGAACCCTTGCCAGAACTCTCTAAGCTCTGGGCATGCCCAAAACATGTGGACATGGTTTGCAGGGCTGCCCTTGTACCTCGTACAACTGTCTTCTACCCCAAAAAACTTGCTCATTCTCGCTGCCATCGTGTGTGCCCCGTGGACCACCTTAAATTGAATTAGACTGAGCCTGGCACATGAGGAGGAATTAACCCTGCCCAGGACCTCTGCCCACAGACCCGCTTCCAACTCCTCACCTAGCTCCTCCTCCCACTTGCCCTTGAGCTCCTCCACCGGGGTTTCCTCCGCCTCCTGTAGTTCCTGGTAGATATCCGACACCTTCCCCTCCCCCACCCAGGTGCCGGAGACCACCCTGTCCTGTATCCTCAGTGGTGGCAGCGTTGGAAAAGCCACTACCTGTTTTTTCAGGAAGGCTCGTACTTGCAGATATTTAAAGGTATTTCCTGGCGGCAGATTAAATTTGTCCTCCAGCGCCTTCAAACTGGGAAAGCTTCTGTCTATGAACAGATCTCCCGTCCTTCTGATGCCTGCCCTCTGCCAGCTCTGGAACCCACCATCCATCCCATCCGGGACAAACCTGTGGTTGTTACATATAGGGGTCCAGACCGACGCTCCCTCCACCTTCTTGTACCTCCTCCACTGTCGCCAGATCCTCAGTGTCGCCACCACCACTGGACTTGTGGAGTAACGGGTCGGCGAGAACAGCAAAGGAGCCGTTATCAAAGCTCCCAGACTAGTACCTTTACATGACGCCGCTGCCAGCTGCTCCCACGCCGCCTGCCCCCCCCCCCCCCCCCCCTCCCCATCGCCCACTTCCTAATCATAGCTATATTGGCCGCCCAGTAGTAGTTGCGAAAGTTCGGCAGCGCCAACCCACCCCACCCCCCTCCCCCCCCGACTGCGCTCCAACAGCGATCTCCTTACTCGCGGGGTCTTATTCACAACACAAAGCCCGGAATGATCCTACTCACCCGCTTAAAAAAGGCCTTAGGGATGAAGATGGGGAGGCACTGAAAGACAAACAAAAATCTGGGGAGGACAGTCATTTTCACGGTCTGCACCCTCCCTGCCAGTGACAGCGGGAGCATGTCCCACCTTTTAAAGTCCCCTTCCATTTGCTCCACCAACCGGGTCAGGTTGAGCCTGTGCAGGGCATCCCATTTCCTGGCCACCTGTATACCCAGGTAACGAAAACTTTTCTCTACCATCCTGAGCAGCAGCTCTTTCAGCCTCTTCTCCTGCCCCTTGGCCTGGATCACAAACAACTCGCTCTTTCCCATGTTCAGTTTGTACCCTGAAAAACTACCAAAATCCCTCATGATCCGCAGAACCTCCCCCATCCCCTCCACAGGGTCCGAAATGTACAGGAGCACATCATCCGCATATAGCGAGACCCGATGTTCCACACCCCCCCCCCCCCCACACCCCCCACCCCCCCTCTCCCGAACCAGTCCCCGCCAGTTCCTCAAGGCTCTCAGCGGTGGTTATAGCTAGTGGTTCTATAGCTAGGGCAAATAGTAACGGGGAGAGGGGACACCCCTGCCTCGTTCCCCAGTGAAGCTCGAAGTACCCCGACCTCAGCCAGTTTGTACATACACTTGCAACAGGTTCCTGGTACAACAATTTCACCCAGCCAATAAAGCCCTCACCAAACCCGAACCTCCCCAGCATTTCCCACAGGTTCTCCCATTCAACCCGGTCAAAGGCTTTATCTGCGTCCATCGCTGTTACCACCTCCGCCTCCCCTCCCTCTGAGGGCATCATAATAATATTCAAAAGTCTCCGGACATTGGTATTGAGTTGTCTGCCTTTAACAAACCCAGTCTGGTCTTCCTCTATCACCCCTGGGACGCAATCCTCAATTCTTGTGACCAGAATCTTAGCTAGCAATCTGGCATCCACGTTTAAGAGCGAAATCGGCCTGTATGACCCGCAATGTGCCGGGTCCTTCCCTCGTTTAAGAATGAGTGAGATCAAGGCCTGTGACATTGTTGGGGGAGGGTTCCTTTCTCTCTAGCCTCATCGAAGGTCCTCATCAGGAGTGGGCTCAATATTTCCGAAAATTTCTTATAGAATTCTACCTGGTAACCGTCCGGTCCCGGGGCGTTACCCAATTGCATGCCCTCTATACCCTTGACAATCTCCTCCAAATCAATCGGAGCCCCCAGCCCCTCCACCAGGTCCTCTTCCACCTTTGGAAACCTCAACTGGTCCAAAAATTGCCTCATCCCGTCCGCTCCCGTCGGGGGCTCCGACTCGTATAGTTTACTATAGAACTCCTTAAAGACTCCGTTCATCCCTCCTGGATCCAAGACCGTGTTACCCTCCTTATTCTTTACTCCCCCGATTTCCCTGGCCCCCTCCCTCTTTCGCAGTTGGTGTGCCAGCATTCTACTCGCTTTCACCCCGTACTCATAGACTGCCCCCCTTGCCTTCCTCAGCTGTGCTACCGCTTTCCCTGTGGTCAGCAGTTCAAACTCCGCCTGCAGACTCCACCGCTCCCTCAGTAGCCCCGCCTCGGGGGCCTCCGCATATCTCCTGTCCACTCGGAGTATCTCCTCCACCAGTCTCTCCCTCTCCGCTGTTTCTCCCTTTTCCCTATGGGATCGAATTGAGATGAGCTCCCCTCTGACAACTGCCTTCAGAGCCTCCCAGACTTTTGCCGCTGCTACCTCACCCGTATCGTTTGTTTCCAGGTAATCCTGGATGTTCCTGCTAATCCACCCGCAAACCTCTTTGTCCGCCAGCAGCCCCACATCCCGTCTCCAGAGTGGGCGCTGCCCTCTCTCCTCACTAAGCCGCAGGTCCACCCAGTGCGGGGCATGGTCCAAGACTGTGATTGCTGAGTATTCTGTCCCCACCTTTGGGATTAACGCCCTGCTCAAGACAAAGAAGTCTATGCGGGAATAAACCTTATGAACGTGGGAGAAAAAAGAGAACTCCTTCGCTCTCGGCCGCGCGAACCTCCAGGGATCCATCCCCTCCCCCTTCTGCTCCATTAAACCCTTCAGTTCCTTAGCCACTGCCGGTCACTTCCCTGTCCTGGACTTCGACCGGTCCAGCTCGGGGTCAATGACTGTGTTAAAGTCTCCCCCCATGATCAGGTTGTGTGACTCTTAAGTCTGGGATTTTGCCCAGCATGTGTCTCATAAATTCCACATCATCCCAATTCGGAGCGTAGACATTCACAAACACCACCCAGATCCCCTCCCACTTTCCACTCACCATTAGAGACCTGCCCCTCTTATCTGCCACAATTCTCCCAGCCTCGAATGCCACACCCTTACTGATCAGAATTGCTACCCCCCTGGTCTTCGAACCCAGCTCTGAATGGAACACCTGGCCTCCCCATCCCTTTCTCAATCTCGTGTGATCTGTGAGCTTTAAATGTGTCTCCTGAAGCATTGCTATGTCTGCCTTTAACCCCTTTAGATGCGCGAACACGCGCGCTCTTTTGACCGGCCCATTCAAACCCCTCACATTCCACGTGATCAGCCTGGACGGTGGGCTAACCGCCCCCCCCCCCCCCCCCCCCCCTCTCCCCTGCTGACTACCCATCACCCATTTTTGGCCAACCTCAAGCCCGCGCCCCTCGCTTCCTCGACCGCACCCACAGGGAGCCACCGCCCCCGACCCTCAATTGGTACCCCAAAATTGATACCTCCTCTGTCAGCGAAGCAGCATCTCCCCCTCTCCTCCCCCCCCCCCCCCACCAACAGCCCCACGACCCAATACCCCCCGCCAAGCACCAGCTGAGCACTTGCTCAACCCCCACTACGCTCCCGAGAGTCAGCTGATCCCGGCAGCTCCCGCCCCTGGCGCCGATCAGACTGTCGCCTCATTGTCCGGACCCCTCTCCCCACATGAATAAACCAATTAAAGTATTTCTCCAGCCCCAGTGAGTAAATAGTAATACAAAACGAAAAATAAACAGAAGACACTTGATATGTTAGGCAGGTCGGTTCGGTGTGGACTGCACTTGATGCAGCGATGCGAGAAACAGACCTCGAACACTGTAGAAGATCCAACACGGTTTTATTGAACGATAGAACTAATATACATTTTTTTTGAACATAATTATTATTAAAGTTTTCACAAAATATCAACAACAAAATGTAAAAGGAACCCAGGAGAATTAAATACAAAACCAAACAAAACAACCCAGTGCCCCCCTCCGCCGGGCTACCAGGGATGCAAATGCCATAATACCGGCCTCTTTCGCCTCCTGCACTCCCAGCTACCCTGCCACCCCAAATATTGCGAGCTTCAGCCCGGTTTGACCCTGGATCCTACCACCCTCGACACTGTCCTCGCTACGCCCTTCCAAAATTCCTCCAGCACTGGACATGCCCAGACATATGGGTGTGGTTTGCTGGGCTCCCTGAGCACCTAACACACCTGTCCTCACCCCCAAAAAAACGGCTCATCCTTGTCCCGGTCATGTGTGCCCTGTGCGGCACCTTAAACTGTATGAGGCTGAGCCTCACGCACGAAGAGGAAGAGTTCGCCCTCCCAAGGGCATCTGCCCACATCCCCTCCTCGATCTCCTCCCGCAACTCCTCCTCCCACTCACCTTTCAGCTCCTCCACCGAGGCCTCCTCCTCCTCCTGCATCACTTGGTAAGTTGCCGAGATCTTCCCCTCTCCAACCCACGCCCCCGGGAGCACCCTGTCCTGTACCGTGCATGGCAGCAGCAGCGGGAATTCCACCACTTTCTGCCTGGCAAACGCCCTTACCTGTAGATACCTAAAGGTGTTTCCCGGGGGGGGGAGCCTGTACTTCTCCTCCAGCTCACCCAGGCTCGCGAACTTACCGTCCACAAACAGGTCCCCCAACCTTCTTATCCCTGCCCTGTGCCACCCCGAAAACCCTCCATCTATTTTCCCTGGGACAAACCGGTGGTTCCCCCGTATCCGGGTCCACACCGAGGCCCCCACTTCCCCCTGTACCGCCTCCATTGCCCCCAGATTTTGAGGGTAGCCGCCACCACCGGGCTCGTGATATACCTCATTGGAGGGAGCGGCAGCGGCGCTGTTGCCAGCGCCTCCAGACTCGTACCCTCACAGGACGCTGTCTCCAGCCTCTTCCATGGAGCCCCCTCCCCCTCCATCATCCACTTGCGCACCATCGCCGCATTGGCGGCCCAGCAGTACCCACAGAGGTTGGGCAGTGCCAGCCCCTCACCATCCCTACTCCGCTCCAGGAACACCTGCTGCTCGTTTTAGCCTTAGTTTATTTATTCTTATTCTGTCACCTTTGCTCATGAGTCGCCAGGTATCTTTCTGATACTGCCACGTGGTTCAAGTCCAAGTAATGATTAATAATGCAACACACCGCTTAGTGAGAGTTAAATCAACGCTCATTTATTATATACAGCAATTAATACTTATACAATAATTCCACTTCTAGACTACTACCTACCACTAAAGGCCAATACTTGACTTTGGAAATGGCCCACCAGGTCAGGGAAATGAATGGTCTTTCGAATTGGTTCTGAGCCTGCGGGATTCAAAAGCTGGTACAAGTTGATAGTCAGGAGTGCCTATCTGGTAGCGATCGTTGGAGTAAAACTTACGGTTTCTTGTAGAAGGGTCTCGAAGGTTGCGAGCAGGAAAAGAAGGGCCGAGTTGAACTTGGCCCCTATTCTTATAGTCCCATCACTTGGTAAGTTGCCCTCTCGGGGCGGACCTTGTACCTGGTTCAAAGTGATTGGACTTGGTCCCAATCACTTGGTTCAATATGCTCCAATACTGGAGCGATTCCTTGATCGGGGGGTGGTCGTTCACCTTTCTTTGTGTTAGCCCCTGCTGGCGCCGAAAAGTCTGGGTCGGCTTTGAGTTGCTAATTTGTAGCAATTGTTCCCGGGGATGGCTGATTAAAATGCAGATGGCTGGGTTGTTGTGATGTTGATAGCTGCAGGTATCGGTCTGGACTGTCTTTCCCAGAGGCGAATACACTGTTTTACCTGCAACTGTCCGTTTGAGTCCTGTTGGCTGATTTTCCCATCAGTCTCTTCCGTTCGCCATTTTAGATCGGGATTTGACCATTCTAATCGGGAGTCAGCCATTTTAAATGGCTGCAGTCCCTCCTTGTGATCCTAACGCGAAGCGTGAAGGATCACATTAATTTGTTACTTTCCATTCCCTGACCGGGGGGGGACACCTCCTACATGGCCTCTGTTCTGACCCTAGCTATGCACAAAAAATTTTACCTAACAATTCTAAGGGCGCTATGTCAGACAGGGACATGCATTACAAAATAACAAACTTGGAACCTCTAATTTATCCTTATTACACTACCCTCGCTAAACATTCCATTATTCTATCTTCCCTAATCATACAACAAAAAATCACAACATTTCATATACTCTTTCCTGGCTTGGCAGTCAAGCTCAGGATCATACATTTTTTGTTCATGAAAAGTTTTGTACATCTCTTTATTTACAACAATAAACGCAAGTGAATGCACTTTATTATTTTATTATAGATCGCGGGGGTCGGGGGTCTGGTCATAACCGAATATAGGGGATCTGATCCTATATACCGGGGTTCGAGCGCGGTACGCTCTCCTTCTCCATTTACGTAGGCGCATAGTCTGCACTACACAGCAGAGTATCGCCAACGCTAACATTGCTTCAATCACGTAGGACAGGGAGTACCAGGTTATGAACCTGGCACACCAGGAAGATGCAGTGTCGCTGGTGACTGGGCTCTGGGTACTGCGGGGCAGTGAAACATTAACGGCAGGGAGGTTTGAAGTCATGGGGTTCGCGTTCACGCGTAACCAAATGTCCATAAGCACAAGGGTGATCCACTTGAAGGAAGTCCTCATGGCTGTCCTCGGTCCTTTTCTTTCTTTTTGTTCTTTGTTTTCTCCGGTCCTGGAGCTTCTGGAGTTCTGTAAAAACAAGCATAGTATCTGTAACTATCTTTGTTTAATATCCGGTATGTTAGTGTGTCTGTCCTTTGGTGCCAATTATTCCCTTATAATTGGTCACTATGTGTGACTCCCTCATTATTTTTTTCAAAAACAAATTTTAGGACACGACACACTTCCCAATGACGGACCAGTGCTGATTTACCATCCAGATGTTCCAGGATGTAAATAGCAGGTGGGGGGCAACCTAAAGGTTCCCTAAACAAACCAAAAACTTTTTGAAATGAAAAATGTCAAATGAGGTGCGTATGGGCCGCGACGGGTAAGATTTGGATCGAGTCCCCGGGTAGGACGGCTACCAATGCCGTATCTCCCCTACCCGAGCGTGATTGACCAGCGGGGGGTCCCCAGGCAGGGCGGGTCTCACGCCGTTTCTCCACTGCCTGAGCAACCGACAAGAACGAGCAAAAATGTAGTCATCGTGGTGGGCCTGCCATAGTGGTTCTATCCCTTGAACCAGAAGAGCAGTTACGATCGGGTGTTTGATACCCGAACCGGTATCAGCTGAAAAGCTAGTTCCACTGAACAAGCATGTGGTCTGTTGACCAGGGTCTGTAGACAAGCTAGTACCGCTGAACTAGGTATCTAGAAAAGGATACCTGTTGACCAGGTATCTGCAGATAAGTTGGTTCCGCTGAACAAGCGGCTGGAAAAAAATTCTCCTGTCGGACGAACAACACTAAACAAACGTACGAACAACATAAAACATTCTGCAGGTTCCATCAGGAAGGACAACACTTTTCCCAAGCGTTTCCTTTAAAACATCATGTGGACACCTCAGTTCTCGATTGCGAACAGGGTCGCAAAGGGGTTGGCGGTTTGGGAGTCAGACCCGAGGTCGTCACCTTCTCCCGGGTGCCAAACGCTGGAGTGAATTAGGGCTGAAAGGGCTGATTGGTGTGAGTTGGGGTCGCTCTCGTCGTTGCGGACGAGTCTGTAGGAGTTGTCGCGGTGCCAATAAGTTGTGTCGAGTTGTGTGGGGACAAAATCGCGGTCGTCCATGTGGTTCGGTGGTCGGTGGTGGGATTTATTTAGAAAAGTGATCAGGAAGGGATCACTTGGATCGTAGTCGGAGTCGCTGGGTGTGGGTACGGTTGTAGGGGGATAGTAGAGAGGCGTGCTGTGGCTATCGTCCGAGTCACAGTCGCTGTCTCTGCTGCTGCAGTCTGTGGGCGTTCCGGGGCGGAGTGTATATTTCGGGGGTGGAGTCGAGGTCGAGTCCATGGCTGGGCTGGACGTGGTGGGGGTTGGTCGGGTTACGTTGGCTGTGGGTGGGGTGTGGTCTGCTGCGTCAAGCGTGACGTGGTGTGCGTGGTTCGACTGTGTTCCACAAGCCTTTAACTGGTTTATATGAAACCACGCAGTCTTACCATTGGGGTACTTTATTTTGTAAATGGATGGGCTTACTTTATCCGCAATGGAATACGGTCCCGAGTATTTTGGTGACAGGAATGTGCTGGGGTTATATACAGACAGCATCACTTGCTGTCCGATATCATACTCTGTTGCATGCACTGCCTCATCGAAACAAGCCTTGCTCTGTTTCTTTTTGGTGCCCAATTTTACTGCGGCTGCTAACTGAGCCGTTTTTACATTTGCAACTAATTGCTCCACGGCTTTCTCGTGTGTGAGGGCCGTTACTTCAGGGCTGGCCAGGTCTAAACCTAACAAGTATTCTGTCCCTTTCATGGGGCATCCGGTCATGAGAGTGTGTGGGGTGTAACCTGTGGAGGTGGAAACAGTGTTACGCAAAAACATCAGCGCAAAGGGGAGGACAGAATCCCAAGTGGTGGTGTTCTGCTGGACCATTTTTCTGAGGGTGGTTTTCAGGGTCCGATTCATGCGCTCCACGATACCACTCGACTGTGGGTGGTATGCTATGTGGAATTTTTGGGTGATGCCAAATATCGTGAGGACGTTCTGCATGACGCGTCCCGTAAAAGGAGAACCTTGGTCCGATTCAATGCTACGGGGGAGTCCCCATCTTGTAAAGATGTGGTGGGTTAGGATCTTGGCGGTGGTTTTCGAAGTGTTGGTGCGGGCTGGAAATGCTTCCACCCATTTTGTACAGGTGTCTATGACCACCAGTACATATTTATAGCCATTCCTGCAAGGGGGGCAATGGACCTATAAAATCAATCTGGAGGTTAGACAAGTTAACGGGTCGGGTGTGGCTGAGTTGGGCCTTTTTGGCATATCTGTCGGGGTTGTTCTGCGCACAGATAAGGCAATTCTCAATGTAATGGCTTACATCTTCCTTGAGATTTGGCCACCAACAAAGCTGTTTGAGCTGGGCTGTAGTGGGATCGATTCCCTGGTGTCCATGACCATCATGGAACAAACAAATCAATTGGTTCCTGTCCTGTTCAGGAACTACATAAAGGGTGTCCTTTAACACCACACCGTCATGTGTGGTCAGTGTATTTCTGAACCTCTCGTAGGAGGCGGGATACTTTCCTTTTACAATCTCCGAGAGATTGCTGTCCTGCTTCTGGGCCTCCACTAGATCCTCAATTCTAGTCTGCGTGACCTGAACTTCACTCACTGGCGCACTCACTGCCGCGCTTTCGGGGGGTTTCGAAAAATACCCTTGTCTGGAACCTGCTTTAGCCAGTGCGTCGGCTTTTACATTTCCAGGGGGGGAGGAACGATGGTGGCTGCGGACTTTTATGATCCCAAAAGTCCTGTTCTGGGATTTATCTAAAATATGGCGGAGTAATGGGGCTGAGGGGAGGGGTTTCCCATCTGCGGAAACAAATCCTCTTGCTTCCCACAGGGGCAGAAATTCTGTAAGGCTGTTACAGACATAGAGGCTGTCCGAGTATATGTCTGCTGGGCTGGGGAAGGAATCTGGGTGTTCAATGATGTATGCGATGGCCGCAAGCTCTGCTGCCTGCGCGCCTAAGTGTCCGAGTAGTTTCAATGCTATTTCCTCGAGGGCACATCCCTGTGCGTCCTCGACATAAATCCCGCAACCTGTTATGCATTGCCCAGCTAAGACTGTGGAAGATCCATCCACATAAATCTTAATGGGTTCACACGTGTCCGTGTGCGGGGGGCTCTGAGATGAATTTCCTATCTTTCTGGGGGGTGTTTTTGCTATAAAGGGGCCTGTATTATGGTGTGGAGAGATGATCTCACATTCATGGGGGGTTCCGGGGTACTGCAAATTGTCCGCTAAGTATGTGTGTGTCTTTGTCCATTTTACTGTGATGTCCCGTCCCTGCAAGAGAAGGGTCCATCTAGCTGCGCGTATTTGGCTGACGGTACCGTCCTTCAGTCGTCCGTCCAGTAAAAGTTGGGTGGGGGTGTGTTTGGTCAGAATGGTGATGGGGTTCAGTCCAGTAATGTGTGAAAAATACTGGACTGCCCAGAAAACTGCGAGCAGGTGCCTCTCACAGGCTGAAAATCCCTGCTCCACAGCATCTAAAAGTCGGGAGGCGTAAGCTACGCGTCTTAACTGGTCGTGCCGTTCCTGCAGGAGCACGGCCGAAAGGGTGCGGTCTGTGGTCGCTACCTCTATGGCGTAAGGGGAAAGCGGGCCTGGAACTTGTAGTGCGGGGGCGGCTATGAGCGCCTGTTTTAAAGAGTCCACAGCATCCCTATGCTGCGGAAGCCATTCTTTCCTTCTTTAGGAGGTCTGAGAGGGGCGCTGCCTTGCTGGCGAAACCGTCAATGTGGTTTCGGCAGTAGCCAACCAGTCCTAAAAACGACCGGAGGGCTGAAATGTTCTGGGGAAGGGGCAATTTAGCCATCGAGTCAATTCTTTTATGCTCGATCTCGCGTTTACCGTGCGTGATAATTGTTCCCAAATATACCACTTTTTCTTCCAAAATCTGGGCCTTTTTGGGGTTGACTTTACAACCAATGGAATGTAACAATTCCAGGAGTTCGGACAGAAGCTCAATGTGCTCTTCCTTTGTGTCTGTCTGCAGTAGTAGATCATCTACATACTGTACCAGGCATTCGGGGCGAGAAAATTTCGCTAGTCCATTTGCCAGCTGTCGGTGGAAAATGGAGGGGGAGTTGTGGAAGCCTTGTGGCAGGCATGTCCACATGTACTGCTGTGTTTTAAAGGTGAAGGCAAATTTGTACTGCCACGCCTTTGCCAATGGAATGGACCAGAATCCATTACTGACATCCAAAACCGTGAAATAGCGGGAGTTGAGTCCCTGTCTGAGCATGGTCTTGGGACTTGTTGCTACGGTGGGGGCTGCTGCGGGGGTGACTTTATTAAGTTCCCGATAATCAATGGTCAGGCGCCATGATCCGTCGGGCTTTCTTACTGGCCAAATCGGGGCATTATTAGTAGAGGCTACTGATCTTAGTACGCCCTGCTCTAATAAGCTCTCTATAACTTTTAGGATTTCTCCCTCTGCTTCTAGGGGGAACCCGTACTGTTTTTAGAGTCTAGGGTCAGGTCCTGTTACTTGTACGGAGCCAGTCATCCGTCCACAGTCATGCTTGTGGGTCGCGAATGCTGCCCTGTTCTTTTGCAGGACTGCCCTAACCTGCTTGTCCGTGCTAAGCGTGGTCGGGTTGAACCAAAATTCGCCTACTGCGCTAATTTTGTTCATGTAGTCCCCTATGTTGAGCGTTGCGGTGGCTCTAGCGGATTTCGCCATCTTCCAGACACACTGGTTGACTGGTGGTGGGAATTCATAAAGTCGATTCCCAGAATGTGTTCTGCTGTGTGGGGCAGGTCTACTAAAATTACGGGGTGTTTTGTGGTTATGTTACCAATTTGAATGGGTACAGGGGCTGTGATGTGTCCCTGCTGTGAATGGCCTGTAAAGCCGCTGAGGGTGATAGTGGCTGTAGTGGGCCACGTGTCCTTTTGAAAATGAAAATCGCTTATTGTCACAAGTCGGCTTCAATGAAGTTACTGTGAAAAGCCCCTAGTCGCCACGTTCCGGCGCCTGTTTGGGGAGGCTGTTACAGAAATTGAACCGTGCTGCTGGCTTGCCTTGGTCTGCTTTCAAAGCCAGCGATTTAGCCCTGTGCTAAACAGCCCCTTAAAGCAAGCCGCCGCAGACATGCAGGCAGTAAAAGCAACACCTCACAACCCCGCCTGGGTAAATGAGGGAAATAACAGTCCCCCACCCAAGTCACTAGAATGTTACAACTGTCCGCACCCTTTTGAAAAAGGGTGGAGGAATTTATGGTGGTGCGGGACCCTCCTATGTCCCAAAGAAATTCGATAGGCTGTCCCCGAATTTTCGCTGCGACTACGGGTCGTCTTGACCGATCCCAAAGGGTGTCTCAGACGCAACTGGGGGAGCCCGTACACCGTCAGTCCGTTCCGGTCAAGTCCGTCTGGTCCGAACGGGCGCTAACGCTATGGATGGGCTCTGTCTTTTTCTTAATCAGAGTGCCTGTCTGTTGGGCTCTCTGTGGCTTTTTGGGGCCATTGCACTCTTTTGCGAAATGTCCCAACTGTCCGCAGTTGTAACATTCTAGTGACTTGGGTGGGGGGCTGTTCTTTCCCTCATTTACCCAGGCGGGGTTGTGAGGTGTTGCTTTTACTGCCTGCATGTCTGCGGCGGCTTGCTTTTCCTCGGTGGTTTTAGCTGTGGGTTACTCTGGGCAGACTGCTCCCAAACGCGGGGCAATCTTTTAACTACCCACTTCCCGTTATGGGCCTCTTCTGAGGGATCATAACTATTACAGGCATTCTGTCCTGCATCTGTGGCATGGGAGATAAGGGTGCGGGTCCATTTGGCCATATTGTCTGGGGACAAATGGGCACGGTCTACGTCTCCAGAAACGGCTGCGAAGTGAATCCACAGGCGTCCTGCAAATGCTGTGGGGTGCTCAGACTTCGTCTGCCTACACTTATTGAGGCCATCTACAGGGTCACCCCGGTTATACCCGATCGCATCCAGGATCGCGGTATGCATTTCTGCAAGGGTGCCTCCTCCTACGTTCTGTGGGTCGGGAAGGGCGGCTGCTACCGATGGATCTAAACTTAGAACCATGAGCTTTACATTCTCTCTCTCATCCAGGCCGTACATGTTCGCCTGATGTTTGACAGTGGCAAAGAAATGGTGGGGGTCTGCGGCGGGGAGGAACGGTGTGATCTTTGCACACGCGTCCCGTAATTGGGTCACTGTTAGGGGGGTGGAATATAGAAATTCCGCCTCGTCCGATGTGGCTGTGCGGTGGGTGGCTACAGGGTTCATTGGAGCCTGAACTACCTGCTGTGTGGGGGGTTGGGGTGCTTTTCTCCTTTGGGGCTTTCCCTGCGCACATGTTCCCTGAACATATCTCTGCGCGGTTTATTGTAACTCTTCCCAATCAGGGCCGTCTTCCTGGTCTAACTTTCCCCCAAAGGTTTCCTGAAATCCTTTCTGAACAGAAAGCAGTGACTGCAGCTCTGCAATCTGCTTCCGGCACTTTGCATGATCTATTGTGCTCTGTCTTTGTTCTGTGGTGGCAGCGTGGAGCGCTCTCAAGGCTGCCTTGAGATCACTACATTGTTTCTGTAGCATCTCCACCTGCTTTTCTGTTTCTTTCCTTACCAGGACTGCACGCTGCGTGTCCTGATAGGCCTTTTCGTACTGGGATTGGAAACTACTTAAATGCGCCAAACAAGACTGGTGACCCCGTTTGGCGTCAGCCACCTCTTCATCCTTTGCTGCTAATTTCCTTCTTAACTCTAAATTCTCTTTCTCAACCTCGCATACATCGACTTTGCTCATCCGATGTATGCCCTCTACTTCTTTGCGGAGCGTCTTGACGACCTCCTCTGTGCCTCGCAATTGTGCCAAACAGGACATGATTGCCATCGGCTTGCGAGCTTTCGCAAAGCTCTTTTTATGTATCTCACTCATGTTCTCCCACCAAGAATGCCCTATACTTCCGGGACCTGATTCCTCATTATCGCAGAAATCATTCCACGTGGGCCATCCTTTGCCCTTGAGATATTTCCAGATTTCCTCTTCCCAAATGGGACACTGTCCCACTCTACTGCTGCTGGTCGCTGCGACCGCAAATTCCTCAGGGTTCATGAGGCACTGCATTGCCTGCATGGACATCTTTTCTATCCGCTTGCTTCCTTTAAATTTGGAACAGGGGTCTAAGGCGGTGTCGTAGATGCGGGTACGGCTTGCACTAATTTCCGAAAATACAGACTTCCGACAGTTTTGACGCAACAAAAATCTATCAGTTTTACCTTATAGCCCTGTTAGTTACGCATGCATACACACACTTCCGAATTATGACTATTAATCAGAACTGCTTGAACACTTGTGGTTTTCTGTTTCCAATTGGATTCTAATTCAAAATTTCTTGGGTTCTCCCGGAGTGGTTTTCCACTTCTAGATCGGGTCCTGTCAGGATGTCGCCAAAATGTTGCTCGTTTTAGCCTTAGTTTACTTATTCTTATTCTGTCACCTTTGCTCATGAGTCGCCAGGTATCTTTCTGATACCGCCACGTGTTTCAAGTCCAAGTAATGATTAATAATGCAACACACCGCTTAGTAAGAGTTAAATCAACGCTCATTTATTATATACAGCAATTAATACTTATACAATAATTCTACTTCTAGACTACTACCTACCACTAAAGGCCAATACTTAACTTTGGAAATGGCCCACCAGGTCAGGGAAACAAATGGTCTTTCGAATTGGTTCTGAGCCTGCGGGATTCAAAAGCTGGTACAAGTCGATAGTCAGGAGTGCCTATCTGGTAGCGATCGCTGGAGTAAAACTTACGGTTTCTTGTAGAAGGGTCTCGAAGGTTGCGAGCAGGAAAAGAAGGGTCGAGTTGAACTTGGCCCCTATTCTTATAGTCCCCAGGGGCTTCCCGCCTCTCGGGGCGGACCTTGTACCTGGTTCCAAGTGATTGGACTTGGTCCCAATCACTTGGTTCGATATGCTCCAATACTGGAGCGATTCCTTGATCGGGGGGGGGTGGTCGTTCACCTTTCTTTGTGTTAGCCCCTGCTGGCGCCGAAAGGTCTGGGTCGGCTTTGAGTTGCTAATTTGTAGCAATTGTTCCCGGGGATAGCTGATTAAAATGCAGATGGCTGGGTTGTTGTGATGTTGATGGCTGCAGGTATCGGTCTGGACTGGCTTCCCCAGAGGGGAATACACTGTTTTACCTGCAGCTGTCCGTTTGAGTCCTGTTGGCTGATTTTCCCATCAGGCTCTTCTGTTCGCCATTTTAGATTGGGATTTGACCATTCTAATAAGGAGTCAGCCATTTTACATGGCTACACACCCTTCTCACCCTCGGAGTCCCTCGCGCCCACACAAACCCCGTTATGCTCCTGTTGACCCACCTAAAGAAGGCCTTCGGGATAAGAATGGGGAGGCACTGGAACAGGAACAAAATCCTTGGGAGCACCGTCACCTTGACTGACTGCACCCTACCCGCCAGGGACAGCGGCAACGCATCCCGCCTCTTAAACCCCTCCTCCATTTGCTCCACAAGCCTCATGAAATTAAGTCTATGCAGGGCTGCCCAGCTCCTCGCCACCTGGACCCCCAAATACCTGAAGCTCCTCTCCGCCCTTTTTAGTGGGAGCTCGCCAATCCCCCTCTCCTGGTCCCCTGGGTGAACCACGAACAACTCGCTCTTCCCCATGCTGAGCTTGTACCCTGAGAAATCCCGAAATCCCTGATGATCCTCATTACCTCCGGCATTCCCCCCACCGGGTCCGCCACATATAGCAGCAAGTCGTCCGCATAGAGCGACTCCCTATGCTCCTCCCCACCCCGCACCAACCCCCTCCAGTTCCTCAACTCCCTCAGTGCCATAGCCAGGGGTTCAATCACCAGTGCAAAGAGCAGGGGGGACAGGGGACACCCCTGCCTCGTCCCTCGATGCAAGCAAAAGTACTCAGACCTCCTCTTGTTCGTGGCCACACTCGCCATTGGGACCTCGTACAACAGCCTAACCCACCAGACGAACCCCTCCCCAAACGCAAACCTCTTCAGCACCTGCCACAAGTACCCCACTCTACCCTATCGAAGGCCTTCTCAGCGTCCATCGCCACCACTATCTCCACCTCCCCCTCCCTCGCCAGCATCATAATAACGTTCAGGAGCCTCCGCACATTCGCGTTCAACTGCCTCCCCTTCACGAACCTCATCTGGTCTTCGTGGATAACCTGCGCACCCAATCCTCAATTCCCGTGGCTATGACCTTCGCCAGCACCTTGGCATCTACATTTAACAACAAAATCGGCCTGTAAGACCCACACTGCAAAGGATCCTTGTCCCGCTTCAGGATCAAGGAGATCAGTGCCCGGGACATCGTCGGGGGCAAGGCCCCCCTCCCTTGCCTCATTGAAGGTCCTAACCAGCAACGGGCCCAACAGGCCCCGGTGCCTTCGCCGCCTGCATGCTCCCTATCGCTTTGGCCAGCTCCTCCAGCCCAATCGGGGCCCCTAATCCCGCCACCAGTCCCTCCTCCACCTTCGGGAACCTCAATTGGCCCAGAAAGCGGCCCATCCCTCCCTCCTCCAGTGGGGGCTCGGACCGATACAGTTCCTCATAAAAGTCCCTGAAGACCCCATTGATGCCAACCCCACTCCGCACCACACTCCCTCTCCTATCCTTAACTCCCCCGATCTCCCTAGCTGCGTCCCACTTCCGAAGCTGATGCGCCAGCATCCGGCTTGCCTTTTCCCCATATTCATAAACCGCCCCCTGCGCGTCCACTGCGTCTCCGCCTTCCTGGTGGTCAACAGGTCGAATTCGGCCTGGAGGCTATGCCTCTCCCTCAATAGTCCCTCCTCCGGCACCTCCGCGTACCTCCTGTCTACCCTCACCATCTCCGCCACCAGCCTCTCCCTCTCCTCTCTCCTCTCCTTGTGGGCCCTAATGGAGATCAGCTCTCCCCTAACCACCGCCTTCAGCGCCTCCCAGACCATCCCCATTCGGACCTCCCCGTAATCGTTGGCCTCCAGGTATCTCTCTATGCTTCCTCACCTCGCTCGCTCACCTCCTCGTCCGCCAACAGCCCCACCTCCAAGTGCCACAACAGGCGCTGGTCCCTCTCCTCCCCCAGCTCTAGGTCTACCCAATGCGGGGCGTGATCCGAAATGGCTATCGCCGAGTACTCTGTATCCTCTACTCTCGCTATCAGCGCCCTGCTCATAACAAAAAAGTCGATCCGGAAATAGGCCTTATGAACGTGCGAAAAGAATGAAAATTCCCTCGCTCCCGGCCTTGCAAATCTCCTTAGGTCCACCCCTCCCATCTGGTCCATAAACCCCGTCAGCACTTTAGCCGCCGCCGGCCTCCTACCCGTCCTAGACCTGGAGT
Organism: Scyliorhinus torazame; assembly: GCF_047496885.1. Lineage (NCBI taxonomy): Eukaryota > Metazoa > Chordata > Chondrichthyes > Carcharhiniformes > Scyliorhinidae > Scyliorhinus > Scyliorhinus torazame. The sequence continues at coordinate 229,158,636 of NC_092707.1, read as the reverse complement.
GGTCCAGTGCCGGATCCAACACCGTGTTAAAGTCCCCCCCCCATTATCATGCCCCCCACTTCCAAGTCCGGGATCCGACCCAACGTGCGCCACATAAAACCCGCATCGTCCCAGTTCGGGGCGTACACGTTGACCAGCACCACCCTCTCCCCTTGCAGCTTACCACTTACCGTTACGTACCTGCCTCCATCGTCTGTCACAATGCTCGACGCCTCGAACGATACCCTCTTTCCCACCAAGGTCGCCACCCCCCGATTTTTGGCATCTAGCCCCGAATGAAACACCTGACCTACCCACCCCTTCCTCAATCTTACCTGGTCTGCCACCTTCAGGTGTGTCTCCTGGAGCATGACCACATCCGCCTTCAGCCCCTTCAAGTGCGCGAACACCCGGACCCACTTAACCGGCCCGTTCAGTCCCCTTACATTCCAGGTTATCAGCCGGATCAGGGGGCTGCCCGCCCCACTCCCCCGCCGACTAGCCATGACCCCTCCTCGGCCAGCCACGCGCCCGCACCCCACGCCCGGCCCATTCCCCACGGCGGCAGACCCCCATCCCAACACCCTCTACTCTCTCCAGCTCCCCCTTGACCATACCAGCAGCAACCCGGTCCCCGTCCCACCCCCCCCCCTCCAGCTAGGACCCCTCCTAGCTGCTTTGCTCCTCCCATTGCACTCCCGCAAGTCAGGTGACTCCTGCTGACCCCGGCCGCTCCTGCCTCTCCTTCGACTCCTCCCATTGTGGGACTTCCCCTCCCCCTCCATTACCCACCAGCAGGCTTTCCACCTCCCCCTTCCATCCCAAGCGCTGGGAATAAACCCGCGCTTCCCCTCCCGGCCCTGCCTCCTCCAGCCTTCAGCGCGGGAAAAAGCCCGTGCTTTCCACCTGCCTGGCCCCGCCTCCTCTGGCGCAGCACCTTTTACAGGCCCAGTCCCCTCACCCCCGACTCGGGCCTCACCCTCCCCCGCGGAGCCCCATCCCCCCTACCGGCCATCCACCCCCTACTCCATTTACTTGCCCCCCTCCAAGAGCCCACCCGGCAGACCCAACCAAAACAGTGCCCAACCCACCCTAACCACCCACACCAAACCAAATCTAAAGAAGAACAAAGAACTCCCCCTCAAAATGTAACACAACAACAGCAATCCCCGACCACACCCACGCCCGACCCCCCATCCCGACTCTCAGTTTGTGTCCAGTTTCTCGGCCTGAACAAAGGCTCACGCCTCCTCCGGGGTCTCAAAATAATGGTGCCGGTCCTTGTAGGTGACCCACAGTCTCGCCGGCTGCAGCATGCCAAACCTCACCCCCTTCCTGTGCAGCACCGCCTTCGCCCGGTTGTACCCGGCCCTATTCTTCGCCACCTCCGCGCTCCAGTCCTGATATATTTGAACCTTCACGATCTCCCACCTGCTGCTCCTCTCTTTCTTGGCCCACCTGAGTACGAACTCCCGATCAGCGAACCGATGGAACCGCACCAGCACCGCCCGCGGAGGCTCGTTAGCCTTGGGCCTCCTCGCCAGCACTCTATGGGCCCCTTCCAGCTCCAGGGGCCCCTGGAAGGACCCCGCTCCCAACAGTGAGTTTAACATGGTGACCACATAGGCCGCCACATCCGACCTCTCCAGCCCCTCCGGGAGGCCCAGGATCCGCAGATTCTTCCGTCTCGACTGGTTCTCCATCTCCTCGAACCGTTCCTGCCATTTCTTGTGGAGCGCCTCGTGCGCCTCCACCTTTACTGCTAGGCCCAAGATCTCGTCCTCGTTATCAGAGATCTTTTGTCGGACCTCGCGGATCGCCATCCCCTGGGCCGTCTGGGTCTCCAGCAGCTTATCAATAGAAGCCGTCATCAGCTCCAGCAGGTCCGCTTTGAGCTCCCTGAAGCAGCACTGGATAACCTCCTACTGCTCCTGCGCCCACTGCATCCACGCTGCCTGGTCCCCGCCCGCCGCCATCTTGATCTTCTTCCCTCGCACATTCTTTGGGTTCACCACCACTTTTTTAGTCGCCCCACTCCTGGTCCGAGACATACACTGTCGGGGGAATGTTGCAGTCTTCTTCCCACACGGGGAAATGGAAAAAAGAACGTTGGGGGTCCTGAAAAGAGCCCAAACGTCCGTTCAAAGCGGGAGCTACCGAACATGCGACTTAGCTCTGCATAGCCGCAACCGGAAGTCCTAGAACTAACATACATATTTAACTGTGGGTCGACACTATACTGAACTGACTGGAGACATTGTACTAGCCTGACCAGACTTACTAGCTACCGCATGGTGTTTGCATTGTGCTAGCTCGTGGACTCTGACTGTCTCAGTGGCTGGGCCCAGAGAGAGCGGGAAACCTAGTGACCTCTGGCTTTATAGTGGTGGTGTACTGTCTGGTGATTGGCTGCTTTTGTAAGGGCCACGAAGAATCCAGCACGAGTTTTAAGGATACAAAGTAATAACATTTATTTACTATAACATATATACATAACAGTAGCAGTAACTTCTCTTGCTACATACTCCTTCCTGCTGGTTCCTGAACTGGCCAGCTTTATTTATACTAGGAGTTTACTAGTGGTTTCTCCGCCCCCCTCATTGGGGAAGCTCATACTCCCACAGGATTGTGGGATAGTCATTAGTCCCCAGCCAATGGTAAGTAGGCAGGTTATAACAGCTGCACTGTGCTGTGTGCTTACTGGTCATCCTGTGTGTCAATCACTGCTTGTCTGATGTTCATTATATGCATGCGTGGATATTATGACATCTCCCCCCCCTTTATAATAAAATAAATACTAAGGTGAATGCTTATAAATATATATATATGTGCCTGACTATAGACAGAAAGATGTCTAAACGAACGTATATACATAGGAAGGTTGCGATAGTGCAGATACATGGCAAACAAAAGGATATTTACAGAGGTCGAATTGGTGAAGTCACAAAAATGTACAGAAGCTCAGTCTATAGATTTAGTCTTTGTGGTGGGCGACGAATTCTTGTTGATTGCCGCAAAGGCGGATTCGGAGCCACCTGCGCTTGGAGAGACGGGATCGCTGGCATCGCGGTGGGCGTGTGGACCGGCAGGATTGCTGGTAGATCGGTGGCCTCGTGGTAGGGTATGTCCGGAGGAGGCATCGTAGGCAGCGGGGCACGCCGGTCAGGTAGCGGGCGTGGAACTCTTCGCAGTGCCCGTCTGTTGCGCCGGAGCAGGGTGCCATCAGCCATGCGGACAAGGAATGATCTTGGGGCCACTTGTTTGAGCACAACAGCTGTGACTGACCAGCCGCCCTCAGGCAACTGTACACGAACATGATCAGTTGGGGCCAGCTCGGGCAGATCCGTGGCATGGGCATCGTACGTGGCCTTCTGTTGGGCCCGTGACTGCTGCATTTTCTATAGGACTGTGAGGTGGTCAAGGTCAGGAACGTGGATGGCTGGAACTGTGGTCCTCAGAGTGCAATTCATGAGCATCTGGGCTGGAGACAATCCAGTGGACAGTGGGGTCACCCTGTATGCCAGCATCACCAGGTTAAAATCGGAGCCTGAATCTGCAGCTTTGCACAGCAGCCGCTTTACAATGTGGACCCCTTTTTCAGCCGTCCCGTTTGACTGCGGGTAGTGGGGACTGGAGGTAATGTGACGGAAGTTGTAGGACTGTGCAAAGTCAGACCATTCCTGGCTGTAAAAGCAAGGGCCGTTGTCGCTCATTACAGTGAGCGGTATCCCATGCCTGGCGAACGTTTCTTTGCAGGCTTTGATTACCGCCTTCGACGTGAGGGCGGACAGTTTCACTACTTCTGGGTAACTGGAGAAGTAGTCGACTAGGAGTACGTAGTCACGCCCGTTGGCGTGGTAAAGGTCTACACCGGCTTTGGACCATGGAGAGGTCACAATCTCGTGTTGCTGCAACGTTTCTTTGGGTTGAGCTGGCTGAAACTTCTGACAGGTAGGGCAATTGAGGACTGTGTCGTCAATGTCCTGGCTGATGCCCGGCCAATAGACCCCCTCCCGAGCTCTGTGTCGGCATTTCTCGACCCCAAGGTGACCTTCATGGAGTTAGCCCAGCACCATAGCACGCATACTCTGAGGAATTACGATTCTGTCGAGTTTCAGAAGGATTCCCTCCACCACCGTCAGGTCGTCTTTTACGTTATAGAACTGGGGACATTGTCCCTTCTGCCAGCCATTGCTGAGGTGCTGCATCACGTGCTGCAGCAGAGGATCCTTGGCTGTCTCCTCACGAATTTGGACCACCCATTCGTCGGAGTCCGGAAGGTTCGAGGCGTATAACTGCACTTGGACTTCTATGTGGCAGATGAAGTCACTTTGTTCATGCGGTGTGGTAATGGACCTGGACAGGGCATTTGCAACGATCAGCTCTTTACCTGGCGTGTAGACCAGTTCGAAGTCGTAGCGGCTTGGCTTTAGAAGAATACACTGTAGCCGAGGTGTCATGTCGTTTAAATCCTTCTGGATTGTGTGGACTAGAGGCCTGTGGTCCGTCTCTACCGTGAATTTCGGCAGGCCATAAACATAGTCGTGGAACTTGACTATCCCTGTTAGGAGGCCCAGACACTCCTTCTCAATCTGACCATACCATTGCTCAGTGGACGTCATGGTCTTGGAGGCATACACCACTGGAGCCCAGAACGCGGAGTCATCCCGCTGAAGGAGCACCGCCCCAATGCCGTCCTCTCTTGCATCAGTTGATATCTTGGTTTCCTTGGTTGGGTCGAGAACGCTAGGACCAGGCCTGTCGTGAATTTTGCTTTCAGCTCGCGCCATTCCTCTTCATGCGTGGGCAGCCACTGGAATTTCGTCAACTTTTTGACGAGTTGGCGGAGGACCGTGGTGTGGGATGCCATATTGGGAATGAATTTCCCGAGGAAGTTGACCATTCCGAGAAGGCGGAGGACCGCCTTTTTGTCCCCCGGGGTCTTCATGGCGTTGATCGCCGAGACCTTGTCGGCATCTGGTCGTACGCCCTGCTGCGAGATGTGGTCACCTAGGAATTTGATCTCCGATTGACCAAATGAGCACTTGGCCCTGTTGAGCTGAAGACCATGTTCATGGATTCTTTGGAATACCTCCTTGAGGCGAGCGATGTGTTCCTGGGGCGTTGTGGACCAGATAATGACATGGTCAACGTACACTCGCACCCCCTCGATGCCCTCCATCATCTGCTCCATGATGCGGTGAAATACATCGGAGGCAGATATGATGCCAAAAGGCATCCGGTTGTAGCAGTAACGACCAAACGGGGTGTTGAACGTGCACAACTTGCGACTGGACGCGTCCAGTTGTATTTGCCAAAAACCCTTGGAGGCGTCGAGTTTAATAAAGAATTTGGCATGAGCCATCTCACTGGTCAACTCTTCTCGTTTTAGTATCGGGTAATGCTCCCTCATGATGTTGCGGTTTAGATCCTTCAAATGCAAAGCTCCCCTGACGGCTTCTTGACGCAGACCATGGAGCTGACCCAGTCTGTGGGCTCTGTAATCTTTGATATGATGCCCTGGTCTTGGAGGTCCTGTAATTGCTTCTTCAGACGATCCTTGAGGGGCGCTGGCACCCGGCGAGGTGCATGAATTACAGGGGTGGCGTTCGGCTTGAGCAGGATTTTGTATCGGTAAGGGAGCGTGAACATTCCATCGAACACGCTGTGGTACTGCGTGATGATGTCATCTATGTCGGTCTGCAAGTTTCCATCGGGCGAGGCCGTCGCCGGTGATGATGACATGGTGTGGACTCGCTGAACAAGGTTCAGGAGTTTGCAGTCACGAGCACCGAGCAGAGATGCTCTGTCAGGCCCGACGATTTCAAACCGCAGCGTCGCCTTGATCGCCTTATTGGATACCCCCAGTTGACACGAGCCACTGGCAGCTATGGCATTGCCATTGTAGTCAAGGAGCTGGCAGGCCGGTGGAAGAATGCTTGGTCTGGCGCGGATGGTGTCGAGGTTGGATATCGAGATGAGGTTCGCCGATGCGCCGGTGTCCAGTTTGAACCGGATGCGGGCCTTGTTCACTGTGAGGACAGCAGACCACTCGTCATCGGGATCCACACTGAGGATCGAGAGGCGTTACGCAGGTGTGGTGGAAGGCAGTGCATGTGTAGTTATGAAGCCCACCCAGTATGGGGGCTTGAGGCACTCAGCATCAGGGTCCGTTGGGATCATAATCTGGCACGCCTTGTATTGAGCGGACACTTCTGCGCCGCAGCTGGGATCGCTGGCTGCTGAGCGGTGGAGCAGATCTGCAAAGGGCTGCGTAGTGGCCAAGCTTGCCACACTGTAGACACCGGCGTCCTTTTGCCGGACATTGCCGCTTTAAATGGGCGGAGCCACAATTCTGACATATTATGATGCCGACGTCAGCGCGTTCCGTGCACCATCGCGCATGCGCAGTGCAGTCATTCGACATACGCACCTGCGCAGTCGGGTTGTCGGGCTCGTCGTCCACTCGGTCATGGCGCGTATGCGCAGGGACCCGGGAAAAGCCCGGGAAATGGCCACTTTCCTCGATGCTCATTTTGTGCAATGGCCTGCACCCGTTCCGCCTCGTGGGAGGCCAGCTTCGCTGTTTCTGCCGCCCTGATGTGGGAGTAACGATTCTTGGCATGCTCATGGGCAACGCACGTCTCGATAGTGACAGAGAGGGTCAACTGTTTGACTTTCAGGAGGTGCTGCCGAAGGGAGTCGGAGTGGACCCCGAAAACGATCTGATTCCGGATCATGGAATCAGCCGTTGAGTCATAGTTACATGACTGCGCTAGGATGCGGAGATGGGTGACGAAGGACTGAAAAGGTTCATCCTTACCCTGAAGCCTCTGCTGGAAAACGTACCGTTCAAAGCTCTCATTCACCTCAATGTCGCAGTGGCTGTCAAACTTCAGCAGGACTGTTTTGAATTTTGTTTTGTCTTCGCCGTCAGTGAACTTAAGGGAATTGTAGATGTGGATGGCGTGGTCCCCCGCGGTGGAGAGAAATAGCGCGATCTTCCTGGCATCCGATGCTGCTTTGAGGTTGGAGGCCTCGATGTACCAGAGGAACTTTTGCTTGAAGAACTTCCAATTTGCGCCGAGGTTGCCGGAGATGCGGAGCTGCGGAGGAGGCTGGATGTTTTCCATTTCACCGGATGGCTGCTTGCTGGTCAATGCTGATTCACTCGAGGTAGGTCCGTCAATTTTCAGTATCACTCCGTGGTCCCATGATGTGTTAGGCAGGTCGGTTCGGTGTGGACTGCACTTGATGCAGCGATGCGAGAAACAGACGTCTAACACTGTAGAAGATCCAACACGGTTTTATTGAACGATAGAACTAACATACATATTTAACTGTGGGTCGACACTATGCTGAACTGACTGGAGACCTGGGGCGAAATTCTCCATTATCGGCGGAAAGTCCGCCGATCGGCGCAAAAAACAGCGCAAATCCCACTTGCGTCACGTCATAAAAATGGGCCGATAGTCTGCGGCCCGAAATGGGCTAGCAGCGACGTAACGGGATCCGCGCTTGCGCAGTGGTTCACGCCGTGCAGCGTCATACGCGCTGCACGGCGTGACGGCTCATAAGGCCGCGCAGCTCCCCCCCACCCGACCGGAACAGCCGACCGCAACACCCGACTTGATGGCTGGCCGTCGCTCAGCCCCGAGGTTCGAGTCACGCGATGTGGAGGCGCTCCTGGACGCGGTGGAGCAGAGGAGGGACGCCCTGTATCCCGGGCACGGCCGCAGAGTTGCCCCACGCCACAGCCGGCGTCTGTGGAGGGAGGTGGCAGAGGCCGTCACCGCTGTGGCCCTAACACCACGGACAGGCACCCAGTGCCACAAGAAGGTGAACAACCTCGTCAGAGCAGGCAGGGTGAGCCTCCCCCATATCCCCCCCTCCCCATATCCCCCACATCCCCCCTCCCCCATATCCCCCCTCCCCCATATCCCCCCCTCCCCCATATCCCCCCTCCCCATATCCCCCATATCCCCCCTCCCCCATATCCCCCTCCCCCATATCCCCCATATCCCACCTCCCCCATTTCCCCCCCTCCCCCATATCCCCCATATCCCCCCTCCCCCATATCCCCCCTCCCACATAACCCCCATATGCCCCCCTCCCCCATATCCCCCTACCCCATATCCCCCCTCCCCCATATCCCCCATATCCCCCTCCCCCATATCCCCCCTCCCCCATATCCCCCCTCCCCCATATCCCCCATATCCCCCCTCCCCCATATCCCCCTCCCCCATATACCCCCTCCCCCATATCCCCCATATCCCCCCTCCCCCATATCCCCCCCTCCCCCATACCCCCCTCCCCCATATCCCCCCTCCCCCATATCCCCTATATCCCCCTCCCCCATATCCCCCCTCCCCCATATCCCCCATATCCCCCCTCCCCCATATCCCCCCCTCCCCCATATCCCCCCTCCCCCATATCCCCCCTCCCCATATCCCCCCTCCCCCATATCCCCCATATCCCCCCTCCCCCATATCCCCCCTCCCCCATATCCCCCCTCCCCCATATCCCCCCTCCCCCATATCCCCCATATCCCCCTCCCCCATATCCCCCCTCCCCCATATCCCCCATATCCCCCCTCCCCCATATCCCCCCCTCCCCCATATCCCCCCTCCCCATATCCCCCTCCCCCATATCCCCCATATCCCCCCTCCCCATATCCCCCATATCCCCCTCCCCCATATCCCCCCTCCCCCATATCCCCCCCTCCCCCATATCCCCCCTCCCCCATATCCCCCCTCCCCCATATCCCCCCTCCCCCATATCCCCCATATCCCCCCCTCCCCCATATCCCCCCTCCCCCATATCCCCCCTCCCCCATATCCCCCATATCCCCAAGTGAATCCAGCCCTAACCTTAACCTCTGCAATGCACGCGCAACCGATGGCGTGCATTCATATACCTGCCTAACACTGTTGCCTTTTACCCCTGCCACCACCCCCCCCCCCCCACAGGAGAAGCGCGCACACAACAATAGGGAGCATATGAGGACTGGAGGTGGGCCCGCTGATGAGAGGCCACTGACCGTACACGAGGAAACGGCCCTGGAACTGGCTGGCGGACCTGAGGACCGGGAGGTTGCTGATGCAGAGGTCGGGGCCCCACGAGCAAGTGAGCCACCAACAGCCCGTCCCCATATCCCCCCTCCCCTATATCCCCCTCCCCCGTATCACCTGATCACTGCCTGATGTCTAACCATGCATGCTTCATTGTGTATCGCAGGACCAAACGTCCAGGCACCCATCCCCGCAGATGCACACCGCCCGCAGGATGCCCCTCGGAGACCACAGGAGACGGAGAGACCCGCACCCTCCAGCATGCGACGCCCGCAGGATGCCCCTCGGAGACCACGGGAGACGGAGAGACCCGCACCCTCCAGCATGCGACGCCCGCAGGATGCCCCTCGCACACCACGGGAGATGGAGAGACCCGGACCCTCCAGCATGCGACGCCCGCAGGATGCCCCTCGCACACCACGGGAGACGAAGAGACCTGGAGCAACAGGGAGACGACACCCCCGTCACGTGCGGGAGCGACCACCCAGTGATGAGGGGGGCAGCCACAGGCCCCCGTCACATCCGAGCCAGGACACCCCTACCCGGGACACCACTACCCAGGACACCCCTACCCGGGACAGCACTACCCGGGACAGCACTACCCGGGACAGCACTACCCGGGACAGCACTACCCGGGACAGCACTACCCGGGACAGCACTCCCCGGGACAGCACTACCCAGGACACCCCTACCCGGGAAGACGAAATACCGGACAGTGACTCAGAGTGGATGGGTGGAGACGAACCCCCACCCCAAGTGCCATGGACTCAGAGTGGGACGAAGGGCACGACACAACGCCACTGCTGTCACCAACACCCTCCACCATCGCAGAAACACTCACCACGGTTGGGCACTTTAGTGATGAGGCGTCTGGTACACTCACTGGTGCGCACAACACAGCCGTCCCGGTACAGCAGGTGGAGGTAGGAGCAGCAGAGGGACCGGGCGGTCGGAGGGCAGCCCAGGCCAAGCGAACATCTGCCGCCCAGATGGATCCCGGGTTCCTGCAGTTACCACACCCACACATAGATCCGATGCAACCACCGACACGGAGACGAGCGAATAGGGTGACGGGTGGCTTGCGGTGGCTGCGGTCTCAGGTGGAGGAGTCCACCCGCGTCCAGGAGCTGGGAGTGGTCCCGGTCATGCGTGCCACCCAGGCTGACACCGCACGGGTGGCATCCGCGGTGGAGGCAATGGGTGCGACGGTGTCAGACATGGGGAACGGTTTGCGAGGCCTGGGGCCTTCCGTGCAGGCGGCGTCTGTGGCCCAGGAAATGGCTGCCCTCTCACAGGAGGCCATGAGCCAGTGCCAGCGCCAGATGGCAGAGGCGCTCAACGCCATAGCCCAGTCTCAGCAGGCCATGGCCCAGTCTCAGCAGGCCATGGCCCAGTCTCAGCAGGCCATAGCCCAGTCTCAGCAGGCCATAGCCCAGTCTCTGCAGGCCATGGCCCAGTCTCTGCAGGCCATGGCCCAGTCTCAGCAGGCCATCGCTGAGGGCATCGGCGCCAGTGGCCATGTGCGAGCTGGCGTCGCACTGTCGCAGACAGGGTTCGACAACCCCCTGGGCTCCATGGCTGCAAACCTGCAGACCCCTGTCGATACCAGCACGGGCCTCCAGGACTGGCAGCGCCAGATGTCGGGGGCGCGTCGGATGGCCAGTTCGTTCGCATCCCCCACCCATATAGAGGCCTGGGGGCCATCGGGCACCCCGAGGGAGGAGGAGGTGGTGTGGTCCGTCCCGGCTCCCTCTGTAGGGGAGGTCCCGGTACACCGCGACACCTCGGACTCCCCCCCTTCCGTCCCAGGTGCATCGGGTGGGCAACGGGCAGGACAGGCTGGCAGCTCGCCATCCCAGTCGCCCGGGCCGCAGCCTGGCCCATCTAGGCCAGGACGCCCCAGGAAACGGCCGCCAAAGGGATCCAGTGTCAGAGGGCAGGAATCACAGGAGTCCACCTCCAGTTCTGCTGTACCGTCTGGGGAACCACGTAGACGTAGTCAAAGGGCCCGTAAGGCCAAACAATTAGACACTGAGTAAGTTGGCACGGGTGCAGGGCACAGATGAGTTTTAGGGGCTAGGGCACGTGCATGAACTCCTTTGGTTATTAAAGTCAATGTTACACCTACCGAAGCTGCCTTTGTGCTCTGTCCAAAGTGTGCGGGCGTGTCATGTACGTTGAGCGCAAGTGTGTGTGTGACGGGTGGTCTTACCTCAGCCCCAGGTGAGTCTGCCCCCTTCCCCCTGGGCCGCCATCAACATCCCCCGGGCAGAGGACGGGACCGTGCGCTGCAGTGTCACAGCCGCATGCAGGGATGGTCCGGGTGGATGGTGGTACTGTGGCCATGGGTCAGACATAGTCCAACGATGTAGAGCCAGGAGCTCATCGGAGGCGGGTTGTCATCATCCTCCATGGCCTGCGATAGACACGCGTCCACCCGCAACTGGGTGAGCCCGGCCCGTTGTGCCGCCGGTGGATCGGCAATTGGGGGTGGGGGGGTGGTGTGCATGCGGGTGGGGTGTGTGGGGTTGGGGAGGGGGGTGAGGGTGCTGGGTGGGTGGATGGGTGGGGGGTGTGGGTGGTCGGCTGTTGTCATGGTGTGCGGTCTGTGGCCATACTACCCGATTCCCACGCCCATCTAGTCAGTGAAGCGGGCGTCTATCAGTCTGTCCCGTGCCCGCTGGGCCAGCCGGTAACGGTGGACAGCCACCCGCCTGTGTCTACCCCGTCTGCCCTGACCATTGCCCCCATCCCCCTCATCTGGGGAGGACTGCGCCTCTTCCTGCTGCTCCTCCACTCCGCCCTCCTCTGCCTGCGGCACATCGCCCCTCTGCTGGGCTATGTTGTGCAGGACGCAGCACACCACAATGATGCGGCCGACCCTATCTGACCGATACTGGAGGGCGCCCCCAGAGAGGTCCAGGCACCTGAAACGCATCTTCAGCACGCCAAAGCACCTCTCGATCACTCCCCTTGTCGCTACATGGGCATCATTGTAGCGGTTCTCCGCCTCATTGCGTGGCCTCCGTATAGGCGTCATCAGCCACGATCGCAATGGGTAGCCCCCGTCGCCCAGCAACCAGCCCCTCAGCCGGGGATGGCGTCCCTCGTACATGCCGGGGATGGATGACCGCGACAACACGAATGAGTCGTGTACACTGCCTGGGTGACGGGCGCAGACGTGCAGGATCATCATGCGGTGTTCGCAGACCACCTGTACGTTCATTGAATAGGTCCCCTTCCTATTAGTGAACACGGCCCTGTTATCTGCAGGTGGCCGCACGGCGACGTGCATCCCATCGATCGCGCCCTGGACCATGGGGAACCCGGCAATGGCAGAGAAGCCCACGGCCCGGGCATCTTGGCTGGCCCGGTCCACGGGGAAGCGGATGTAGCGGTGCGCCATGGCATAAAGGGCATCTGTCACTGCCCGGATGCACCGATGCACCGATGTCTGCGATATGCCGGACAGGTCCCCACTCGGTGCCTGGAATGACCCCGTTGCATAAAAGTTCAGGGCCACCGTAACCTTGACGGACATGGGGAGAGGGTTTCCCCCGCCAGTGCCACGCGGTGACAGGTGTGCCAGCAGGTGGCAGATGTGTGCCACGGTTTCCCGGCTCATCCGGAGTCTCCTCCTGCATTCCCGGTCCGTGAGGTCCTGGTATGACTGCCGGGGCCGGTACACACGGGGCGCCCTCGGGTGCCTCCGTTGCCGTGGGGCCGCGACGTCCTCCTCCCCCTCCTCGTCCTGTCGGTCAGGTGTCCCTCCAGCCTGGGCGGCTGCCACCTGCCCCTCTGCGGCAGCCTGCGCCGCCTCTCTGGCACGCTCCTCCTCCTCCTCCTCATCCAGGGCAACATAGACATGAGCGGCTGCCACCACGGCGGCCAACATCGCTGGATGGTCTGAAAACATGACGGCCTGGTGGGGGGGAGGGGAACGACGACATGTCATCATTGCCCATATCCCCTCCTCCCCCCAGCCAGGTGGCATGGACCGCATGGGTCCAACTGTTGGAGGCTGGCACCTGGCCAGGTTGACCAACTCATTTGCCCTCCCATCACCCACCCCGGCACGGACCCCCTCCCCAACCCCCAACCTCCACCCCAGCACGGACCCCCCCCCAACCTCCACCCCGGCACGGACCCCCTCCCCAACCTCCACCCCAGCACGGACCCCCCCCCCGACCTCCACCCCAGCACGGACCCCCCCCAACCTCCACCCCGGCACGGACCCCCCCCCCCAACCTCCACCCCGGCACGGACCCCCTCCCCAACCTCCACCCCAGCACGGACCCCCTCCCCAACCTCCACCCCAGCACGGACCCCCCCCCAACCTCCACCCCGGCACGGACCCCCCCCCAACCTCCACCCCCGGCACGGACCCCCTCCCCAACCTCCACCCCAGCACGGACCCCCCCCCCCAACCTCCACCCCGGCACGGACCCCCTCCCCAACCCCCAACCTCCACCCCAGCACGGACCCCCTCCCCAACCTCCACCCCAGCACGGACCCCCCCCACCCCAACCTCCACCCCGGCACGGACCCCCTCCCCAACCTCCACCCCAGCACGGACCCCCCCCCAACCTCCACCCCAGCACGGACCCCCCCCCAACCTCCACCCCGGCACGGACCCCCCCCCCAACCTCCACCCCGGCACGGACCCCCTCCCCAACCTCCACCACAGCACGGACCCCCTCCCCAACCTCCACCCCAGCACGGACCCCCCCCCCCAACCTCCACCCCGGCACGGACCCCTCCCCCAACCGCCACCCCGGCACGGACCCCCTCCCCAACCTCCACCCCAGCACGGACCCCCCCCCAACCTCCACCCCGGCACGGACCCCCTCCCCAACCCCCAACCTCCACCCCGGCACGGACCCCCTCCCGGCACTCCCCCGGAGCCCAGCCTACTCTAACCACCCCCCCCCCCCGCCGCACACACACACAAGCCGAGACACACCTCTCCTCACGCAATCAGTCTGCGGCCACGCCATTTCCTGCCCAGAGCCAACCCCCCAGGCCGTCACTCACCTCCTCGCTGGTCGGCGTGAGCCTGGAGCACCGGGTCACGCCGATGAAAAGGAGGTTTGATTGACGTCGACGTGAACGGTCATCACGTCGACGGGACTTCGGCCCATCCGGAAGGGAGAATATCGGCAGGCCGAAAATCGGCTGCCTTGCGCAGACCCGTGACATTCTCCGCGGCAGCGGCGCCATTAACGCCCCGCCGACTTTTCTCCCTTCGGAGACTTCGGCGGGGGCGGGGGCGGGATTCACGGCGGCCAACGGCCATTCTCCGACCCGGCGGGGGGGTCGGAGAATGACGCCCCTTGTACTAGCCTGACCAGACTTGTGCTTGCTAGCTCGTGGACTCTGACTGTCTCAGTGGCTGGGTCCCGAGAGAGCGGGAAACCTAGTGCCCTCTGGCTTTATAGTGGTGGTGTCCTGTCTGGTGATTGGCTGCACTGTGCTGTGTGCTTACTGGTCATCCTGTGTGTCAATCACTGCCTGTCTGCACTTCATTATATACATGCGTGGATATTATGACAACACTAACATTGCCCCGTGAGGAGACACTTGTTCAACCAAGACTCCAACTTCCCGAAAAATCACACTAAGTACAGGGCCCCCTCCCAGCTCCGTATCTCAACTTTGCCGAAAACACTGCACCCTCCAGCCCTTACGCGCACCCAACATTGTATACAATCTTATATTAGGAACGGTACCGTGTTACCCAGCCCCACCGCCGCATTTAACCAAAGTTTAACTGTCCTTTAATTCGAGTCCAGCTTTTCTTGTTTGACAAATGGCCACGCCTCGTCCGACGTCTCAAAATAGTGATGCCGTTCCTTGTACGTGACCCACAGCCTCGCTAGGTGTATCATCCCAAATTTCACCCCCTTGCTGAAGAGGGTCGCCTTCGCCCGGTTGAATCCAGCACGTCTCTTGGCCAGCTCCGCACCCAGGTCCTGGTAGATGCGTATCACGCTGTTCTCCCACCTGCTGCTCCGTTTTGCCCACCGCAAGACAAGTTCCTTGTCCGAGAAGCGATGAAATCTCACCACCATGGCCCTCGGCGCTTCAATCGCCTTGGGCTTCCTTGCGAGGGCTCTGTGCGCCCCATCCAGCTCCAGGGGTCGAGGGAATACCCCCGTCCCTATCAGCATCTCCAGCATCTTGGACACCAATGCTCCCGCATCCGACCCCTCAACACCTTTGGGGAGGCCCACAATTCTCAAGTTCTGTCTCCTGAACCTGTTTTCTAGGTTCTCCAGCCTCTCCTGCCACTTCTTGTGGCAGCACGGTAGCCTTGTGCATAGCACAATTGCTTCACAGCTCCAGGGTCCAAGGTTCGATTCCGGCTTGGGTCACTGTCTGTGAGGAGACTGCACGTCCTCCCCGTGTGTGCGTGGGTTTCCTCCGGGTGCTCCGGTTTCCTCCCACAGTCCAAAGATGTGCAGGTTAGGTGGATTGGCCGTGATAAATTGCCCTTAGTGTCCAAAATTGCCCTTAGTGTTGGGTGTGGTTACTGGGTTTGGGGATAGGGTGGCGGTGTTGGCCTTGGGTAGGGTGCTCTTTCCAAGAGCCGGTGCAGACTCGATGGACTGAATGGCCTCCTTCGGCACTGTAAATTCTACGATTCTATGATTCTTGTGGAGGTCATCCTGCGCCTCCACCTTCAGGGCCAATACGACCAACTCGCCCTCATGGTTGGATAGCTTTTTCTCCATCTCCTTAATCGCTTTCCCTGAGTTGCGATCATTTGGTCTATTGATGCCTTCATCTGGGCCAGCATGTCCTTTTTAAGATCAGCAAAGCAGCCCCTAAGGAACTCTTGTTGCTCCTGTGACCACTGCGCCCATGCACCCTGGTCGATACCGGCCGCCATGCCGTGCCTCGGCGCCCGCTCCGCATGCTTCTGTCGGTTGGGACTTAAACGCTTCACCCGGCTACTCCTGGTCCAGCTATCCATACAACAAAGAGGGAATCCTTTTGGCAGTGTTCACTTCACCAATCTGCCCCAAAAAGTCCGTGAAAACTCCTGAAAAATGGTCCGAGAGTCCGTTCCAGGCGGGAGCTGCCGAATGCGCGACCTACTCCTCCATGGCCACCACCAGAAATGCGCGACCTACTCCTCCATGGCCACCACCAGAAGTCTCGTCATCGCTTCTTCAATGGCCTTTGCGAGATCTTTTCGCAGTTGTTCCCTCTGCTGCTGGAATTCAGCTTTAATAAAGGCCATCAAGTCAGTTTGAAGCCTTTGAGCTTGCCCTTCCCCCGCCTGCATGCTTAAAGAGGCTTTTGTCTTTGCTGCAGCACCACCCAAATCCATCACTGTTTCTGCCGGGTCTGGTAATCAAGAGACATACCATTCCGGGGGGAAAGTACTCCTCCAACTTCCACCTACATCGTTTCATCAAATTTCCACCCTGTTTTGATTACAAAGAGCTCTTTTCTGTAACCTTGGGCAGGAGCTGCCTTGTATGTGACCACTTACTCCATGGTCCACACCGGAAGTCCAGGGGTCTCTGTATTGGGAAGTTTCCAGGCAGGGGCCTCTGTAATGTGGGGCTCCCAGGCAGGGGTCCCTGTAATGTGGGGCTCCCAGGCAGGGGTCCCTGTAATGTGGGGCTCCCAGGCAGGGGCATCTGTAATGTGGGGCTCCCAGGCAGGGGCATCTGTAATGTGGGGCTCACAGGCAGGGGCCTCTGTAATGTGGGGCTCCCAGGCAGGGATCCCTGTAATGTGGGGCTCCCAGGCAGGGGCCTCTGTAATGTGGGGCTCCCAGGCAGGGGTCCCTGTAATGTAGGGCTCCCAGGCAGGGGTCCCTGTAATGTGGGGCTCCCAGGCAGGGGCCTCTGTAATGTGGGGCTCCCAGGCAGGGATCCCTGTAATGTGGGGCTCCCAGGCAGGAATCCCTGTAATGTGGGGCTCCCAGGCAGGGGCCTCTGTAATGTGGGGCTCCCAGGCAGGGGCCTCTGTAATGTGGGGCTCACAGGCAGGGGTCCCTGTAACGTAGGGCTCCCAGGCAGGGGTCCCTGTAATGTGGGGCTCCCAGGCAGGGGCATCTGTAATGTGGGGCTCCCAGGCAGGGGCCTCTGTAATGTGGGGCTCCCAGGCAGGGATCCCTGTAATGTGGGGCTCCCAGGCAGGAATCCCTGTAATGTGGGGCTCCCAGGCAGGGGCCTCTGTAATGTGGGGCTCCCAGGCAGGGGCCTCTGTAATGTGGGGCTCACAGGCAGGGGTCCCTGTAATGTAGGGCTCCCAGGCAGGGGTCCCTGTAATGTGGGGCTCCCAGGCAGGGGCCTCTGTAATGTGGGGCTCCCAGGCAGGGATCCCTGTAATGTGGGGCTCCCAGGCAGGGATCCCTGTAATGTGGGGCTCCCAGGCAGGGGCCTCTGTAATGTGGGGCTCCCAGGCAGTGATCCCTGTAATGTGGGGCTCCCAGGCAGGGGTCCCTGTAATGTGGGTCTCCCAGGCAGGGGCCTCTGTAATGTGGGCCTTCCAGGCAGGAATCCCTGTAATGTGGGGCTCCCAGGCAGGGGCCTCTGTAATGTGGGGCTCCCAGGCAGGGGCCTCTGTAATGTGGGGCTCCCAGGGAAGGGTCTCTGTAATGTGGGGCTCCCAGGCAGGGATCCCTGTAATGTGGGGCTTCCAGGGAAGGGTCTCTGTAATGTGGGGCTCCCAGGCACGGGTCCCTGTAATGTGGGGCTTCCAGGCAGGGGCCTCTGTAATGTGGGGCTCCCAGGCAGGGGCCTCTGTAAGGTAGGGCTCCCAGGCAGGGGCCTCTGTAATGTGGGGCTCCCAGGCAGGGGTCTCTGTAATGTGGGGCTCCCAGGCAGGGGTCTCTGTAATGTGGGGCTCCCAGGCACGGGTCCCTGTAATGTGGGGCTTCCAGGCAGGGGCCTCTGTAATGTGGGGCTCCCAGGCAGGGGCCTCTGTAATGTGGGACTCCCAGGCAGGGGCCTCTGTAATGTGGGGTTTCCAGGCAGGGGTCCCTGTAATGTGGGGCTTCCAGGCAGGGGCCTCTGTAATGTGGGGCTCCCAGGCAGGGGCCTCTGTAATGTGGGGCTCCCAGGCAGGGGTCTCTGTAATGTGGGGCTCCCAGGCACGGGTCTCTGTAATGTGGGGTTTCCAGGCAGGGGTCTCTGTATTGGGAAATTTCCAGGCAGGGGTCTCTGTAATGGGGGTTTCCAGGCAGGGGTCTCTGTAATGGGGGTTTCCAGGCAGGGGTCTCTGTAATGTGGGGCTCCCAGGCAGGGGTCTCTGTAATGTGGGGCTCCCAGGCAGGGGTCCCTGTAATGTGGGGCTCCCAGGCAGGGGTCTCTGTAATGTGGGGCTCACAGGCAGGGGTCTCTGTAATGTGGGGTTTCCAGGCAGGGGTCTCTGTATTGGGAAATTTCCAGGCAGGGGTCTCTGTAATGGGGGTTTCCAGGCAGGGGTCTCTGTAATGTGGGGCTCCCAGGCAGGGATCCCTGTAATGTGGGGCTCCCAGGCAGGGGTCCCTGTAATGTGGGGCTTCCAGGCAGGGGCCTCTGTAATGTGGGGCTCCCAGGCAGGGGTCTCTGTAATGTGGGGCTCCCAGGCAGGGGCCTCTGTAATGGGGGCTTCCAGGCAGGGGTCCCTGTAATGTGGGGCTCCCAGGCAGGGGTCCCTGTAATGTGGGGCTCCCAGGGAGGGGTCCTTGTAATGTGGGGCTCCCAGGCAGGGGTCCCTGTAATGTGGGGCTCCCAGGGAGGGGTCCTTGTAATGTGGGGCTCCCAGGCAGGGGTCTCTGTAATGTGGGGCTTCCAGGGTGGGGTCTCTATAATTGGATTGGATTGGATTGGATTTGTTTATTTTCACATGTACCGAGGTACAGTGAAAAGTATTTTTTGCGAGCAGCTCAACAGATCATTAAGTACATGGGAAGAAAAGGGAATAAAAGAAAATACATAATAGGGCAACACAACATATACAATGTAACTACATCAGCACTGGCATTGGATGAAGCATACAGGGTGTAGTGTTAATGAAGTCAGTCCATAAGAGGGTCATTTAGGAGTCTGGTGACAGTTGGGAAGAAGCTGTTTTTGAGTCTGTTTGTGCGTGTTCTCAGACTTCTGTATCTCCGGCTCGGTGGAAGAAGTTGGAAGAGTGAGTAAGCCGGGTGGGAGGGGTCTTTGATTATGCTGCCCGCTTTCCCCAGGCAGCGGGAGGTGTAGATGGAGTCAATGGATGGGAGGCAGGTTCGTGTGATGGACTGGGCGGTGTTCACGACTCTCTGAAGTTACTTTTGGCCCTGGGCCGTGCAGCTGCCATACCAGGCTGTATGCAGCCAGATAGGATGCTTTCTATGGTGCATCTGTAAAAGTTGGTATGGGTTAATGTGGACATGCCGAATTTCCTTAGTTTCCTGAGGAAGCATAGGCGCTGTTGTGCTTTCTTGGTGGTAGCGCGACATGGGTGGACAAGGACAGATTTTTGGAGATGTGCACCCCTAGGAGGTAGTAATTGGAGCAAGGGTCTCTGTAATAGGTCGTTTCCAGGCAGAGGTCTCTGTACTGGGACGTTTCCAGGCAGGGGTCTCTGTAATGGGACGTTTCCAGGCAGGGGCCTCTGTAATGGGACGTTTCCAGACAGGGGTCTCTGTAATGGAACGTTTCCAGGCAGGGGTCTCTGTGATGGGGGGCTACCAGGCAGGGGTCTCTGTAATGGGACATTTCCAGACAGGGGTCTCTGTGATGAGACGTTTCCAGACAGGGGTCTCTGTAATGGAACGTTTCCAGGCAGGGGTCTCTGTGATGGGGGGCTACCAGGCAGGGGTCTCTGTAATGGGACATTTCCAGACAGGGGTCTCTGTGATGAGACGTTTCCAGACAGGGGTCTCTGTATTGGGACATTTCCAGGCAGGGGTCTCTGTGATGGGATGTTTACAGGCAGGGGTCTCTGTATTGGGACATTTCTAGACAGGGGTCTCTGTAATGTGGGGCTTCCAGACAGGGGTCTCTGTAATGGGGGGGCTTCCAGGCAGAGGTCTCTGTAATGGGACGTTTCCAGGCAGGGGTCTCTGTGATGAGACGTTTCCAGACAGGGGTCTCTGTATTGGGACATTTCCAGGCAGGGGTCTCTGTGATGGGATGTTTACAGGCAGGGGTCTCTGGAATGGGTCGTTTCCAGACAGGGTTCTCTGTATTGGGAGGCTTCCAGGCAGGGATCTCTGTGATGGGACGTTTCCAGGTAGGGGTCTCTGTAATGGGACGTTTCCAGACAGGGGTCTCTGTCATGGGACGTTTCCAGGCTGAGATCGCTTTCATTTGGGGAGTTTCCAGCGTGAATCTCTCTTATCGGGGGGGGGGGGGGGGGGGGGGGGGGGGGGGGCGACTCTGGTGGCGGTGTTCTGATTAGGGGGAGGGTGTAGATGGATCTGAGGGGTTTGTGTGGCACAGATTCGCATTGTTGGGTGTAGTGGCCCTCCAGTGGACTTCGGGGGCATCCCTACAAGACTTGCCCCCTTGGCCCACCATGAGTTCCACCACGCCAGGGTCACACTGGGAAATACCTGCATCAATTCTCGCCCAGGGGAGTCCCGGCTCAAAGGATCGGAGATTCACACGGGCTTGGAGGATCCGGTGCCCAGCCCGTTAATAGGGTCAATTTGACTGCATTCTCACCGCACCGGGAACTCCACTACTGGCAGTGGGTGGCGGAGAATCAAATTTAAAATGTAAAATTCTCCTGTCTGGGGGATAAGAACTCAACTGAAGAAATCTAAGAAGCCAAGAATGAGGGCAGAGTGAACGGTTATCAGTGACTAAAATGTTCCATTCCTATCAAATAACGTCATGGGTCTATGTTATCACCTGCCTACTGACGATTGGCTGGGGACTAATGATTATCCCACAATCCTATGGGAGTATGAACTTCCCCAATGAGGGGGGCGGAGAAACTCCTACTATAAATAAGCTGGCCAGTCCAGGAACCAAGAGGAAGGAGAAGGTAGCAAGGGAAGTTACTGCTACGACTATGTATATATTGTTATAGTAAATAAACTTTATTATTTTGTATCCTTAAAACTCGTGCTGGATTCTTCGGGGCCTTTACAAAACTGGCGACGAAGGTAAAAGTGAATAGCTGTCTACACTGCTGAAGCCACCTCCCTGGATTTTTGTTGGATACAGGTTGGAAGTTGTTTTCTATTATACCATGCCTCTGTACGGACGTTTGGATGTTTTTGATGCTGCGCTGGAAAGCTGGAACCAGTACACGCAACGGATGCGTTACTATTTCCGGGCAAACAATATCACTGAAAACGAGCGCCAGGTGGTCATATTGCTCACCGCCTGCGGGCCGCATACGTTTGGGGTGATTAGGAGCCTTACGTACCCAGCTGCGCCGGACACCAAAACGTTTGACGAACTTGTGAATATAGTGGGGCAACACTTTAACCCAACCCCGTCCACGATAGTCCAGCGTTACCGGTTTAATACCGCTGAGAGGACCCCTGGAGAATCCCTTGCTGATTTTTTATCCAGGCTACGCGGGATTGCGGAATACTGTGACTATGGTGAGACCTTGTCAGAAATGTTACGTGACCGTTTGGTTTGCGGTATTAACAATGCGGCCACCCAGAGAAAGTTGTTAGCGGAGCCAACATTGACTTTTCAACAGGCAATACAAATAGTCTTGTCCCGAGAGAGCGCAGAGCGAGGAGTACAGGAGCTACAGGGAATGGAAGTGCATGCCTTGGGGCGAAACCCTTTCCGCCCAAAAACGTCCCCCCGCACTCCTGCGGTACCTTGGGCGAGGCAATGACCAGACCGACGCCAGTGGCCATCGGACATTCCTCCCCGAAGGGAGCCTTCTCCAGAGCCAATGGATGAGGAGCCATGTCCGTGTCAGACTTGTAGGCGCCGACCCCGTCGCGGTCGGCGGTCCTGGGGAAGCCAGAGGCGCCGTCGTTCCGACCGAAACTGGGACCAGCCCAGAGGCCGTACCTTCCATGTGGATGAACCTGCGGTGACCACCCCTGAGGACGTGGAGACGGAGGACGACTGCCTGCAGCTGCATTGTGTGGCAGCTCCCCGTGTGGCCCCCATTAAGGTGACAGTACGGGTCAATGGCCACCCGCTGGAGATGGAGTTGGATACTGGCGCAGCGGTCTCCGTGATCGCCCAGAGGACATTCGACCGCATCAAGCAGGGTATACAGACCCTTACACTAACTGACTCACAGGCCAGGTTGGCCACCTACACGGGGGAACCACTGGACATTGCAGGAACTACAATGACCCCTGTTGTCTATGGACGCCAGGAGGGGCGTTTCCCACTTATCGTAGTGCGTGGCCATGGGCCCAGCCTGTTGGGTCGGGACTGGTTGCGCCATTTGCGGTTGCAATGGCAGCACATCCTCCAAACAGTTTCTGGAGGGTTGACTGAGGTGCTAGGACGATACCCAGAGGTATTCCAGCCTGGTCTGGGGAAAATAAAAGGGGCCGTAGCCCGTATCCAAGTTGAACCAGGAGCCACACCGCGCTATTTCCGGGCGCGCCCAGTGCCTTACGCTTTGCTCGAGAAGGTAGAAGGGGAGCTCACTCGTTTGGAGAGTTTGGGTATTATCAGGCCTGTCCGTTTTGCTGACTGGGCAGCACCAATTGTGCCAGTAATGAAGCCAGATGCCACAGTTCGCTTGTGTGGCGACTATAAACTTACAGTGAATACAGTTTCCCGACTCGACCGATACCCAATGCCTCGCATAGAGGATCTCTACGCGAAACTTGCAGGCGGACTCTCATTCACAAAATTAGATATGAGTCACGCCTACCTGCAGTTGGAGCTGGACCCTGCCTCCCGACCATATGTAACAATTAACACACACCGGGGCCTGTATGAATATACACGGTTGCCCTTTGGAGTATCCTCTGCCTGCGCAATTTTTCAACGTGTTATGGAGGGCATTTTGAGAGGTTTACCACGTGTGGCTGTCTACCTAGATGATGTGTTGATTACAGGGACGTCGGAGCAAGAGCATTTGGAAAATCTGGAGGCTGTCCTTAAACGCCTTTCGGAGGCTGGAGTCCGTTTACGTCACACAAAGTGCGTATTTCAGGCAAAAGAAGTAGTCTACCTAGGTTATCGGGTGGACCGCGAGGGTCTGCACCCCGTCGCAGAGAAGGTGCGTGCAATTCAACATGCCCCCGCCCCGACTGACACTTCGCATCTTCGTTCTTTTCTCGGTCTCGTAAACTATTACGGGAAGTTCCTCCCCAATCTGGCAACTACGCTGGCCCTCTTACACCTGCTGCTAAAGAAAAATCACACCTGGGTTTGGGGTCAGCCGCAAGAAACCGCTTTCCGGCGGGTAAAGCAACAATTGTCGTCGTCTGGGTTACTAACCCACTATGATCCGGGAAAACCTTTGCTCGTCACATGTGATGCATCCCTGTATGGTATTGGGGCTGTCCTGTCCCACAAGATGGAGAACGGGGCCGAGCGACCGATAGCTTTCGCCTCCCGCACATTGACTGCAGCGGAGAAGAAGTACGCGCAGATCGAGAAGGAGGGCCTGGCAGTGGTTTTCGCGATGAAACACTTCCACCAGTATGTGTACGGCCGCCATTTCACTATCGTGACTGATCATAAGCCCCTGCTGGGACTCTTCAGAGAGGATAAGCCGATACCGCCCATTGCTTCTGCACGGATCCAGCGCTGGGCTTTGTTGCTTGCTGCATATGAGTATTCTCTGGAGCACAAACCAGGTACGCAGATAGCAAATGCCGACGCACTGAGCCGATTGCCTTTATCGACCGACCCCATGTCGACCCCCACGACCGGTGAGGTGGTCGCAACCCTAAATTTTATGGACACCTTGCCTGTCACAGCATCACAGATCCGTGAGTGGACCCAGACGGAGCCAGTCCTGTCAAAGGTTCGGCACATAGTCCTGTATGGTGGGCAGCATAGACAGCTCCCAGGCGAGTTACGGGCACTTTCCTCCACGCTGTCAGAGTTCAGCGTGGAAGACGGCATCCTCTTGTGGGGGACGCGTTTGATTGTCCCGGAAAAAGGCCAGGAGCTGATATTATCAGACTTGCACAATGGGCATCCGGGCGTGACCAAGATGAAAATGTTGGCCCGGAGTTATGTCTGGTGGCCAGGCCTCGACACCGACATTGAGAAGGTGGCCCAAAACTGCTCCATTTGCCAGGAGCATCAGAAGCTTCCGCCGGCCGCGCCCCTACATCACTGGGAATGGCCAGGGCGGCCTTGGGCACGCTTACATGCAGATTTCGCAGGCCCTTTTCAGGGATCCATGTTCCTCCTACTAATTGACGCCCAGTCCAAATGGCTGGAGGTGCATAAGATGCAGGGGACAACGTCCTGCGCAACAATTGAAAAAATGCGTTTATCATTTAGCACGCATGGCCTCCCCGAGGTGCTGGTCACGGATAATGGCACTCCATTCACGAGTGAGGAGTTTGCTAGGTTTACAAAGATGAACGGCATCCGCCATATCCGCACTGCCCCTTACCACCCGGCTTCAAATGGGTTGGCAGAGCGTGCAGTGCAAACATTCAAAAGAGGCCTAAAGAAGCAGTCTTCCGGATCAATGGACACGAGACTGGCTCGGTTTTTGTTTACGTACAGGACCACCCCCCATACAGTGACTGGGGTAGCTCCCGCAGAACTCCTAATGGGCCGGAGACTTCGCACCCGCCTTAGTATGGTCTTCCCGGACATTGGCGCAAAAGTACGCCGCACACAAGACCGGCAGGGACCGGGATTGTCTCAGCATCGTCCGATTCGGCAGTTTGCGCCCGGTGACCCAGTATTCGTGCGGAATTTTGCTGGTGGTGCCCAATGGGTTCCTGGGGTAATCTTTCGCCAAACGGGCCCTATATCGTACCAAGTGCAAGCCCAGGGTCGTCTCCAGCGAAAACATGTAGACCACGTCCGGTCCAGAAGATCATCCCCGCAAAAGATTCCCCTCCCCCGGAGCTCAGTTCAACAGCGGCAAAGACCAGAAACAAGGGAAGGTAGTCCTCCAAATCTTCCACTGGTGCCTCACTCAAAGCCTGCGCAGGTCATGACGGGACCGAATGGGGACAGAGACGCTGACATGACGGAGGCAGCAGACTCTGACTCCGAGATGGAGACACAGGATGAATCAGAGGGGGAATCCTCGGGTCCACAGGCCGTGGATGTACAACCGCGCCGTTCATCACGGAAGCGCCGGTCTCCGTCTCGTTATACGCCGCCTGATCCAGCGCCGCGTGCAAATGGCGTCCGGCCTGCGGCCAAACAAGTTCGACGCCTTCCTTCGCCAGGGCCTACGGTGGATTCCTTGGACTTTGGGGGGGAGGGATGTTATAACCTGCCTACTGACGATTGGCTGGGGACTAATGATTATCCCACAATCCTATGGGAGTATGAACTTCCCCAATGAGGGGGGCGGAGAAACTCCTACTATAAATAAGCTGGCCAGTCCAGGAACCAAGAGGAAGGAGAAGGTAGCAAGGGAAGTTACTGCTACGACTATGTATATATTGTTATAGTAAATAAACTTTATTATTTTGTATCCTTAAAACTCGTGCTGGATTCTTCGGGGCCTTTACAAATGTCTACCTTTATTTCCCTGCACACAGGAACAATACGAGTAGAAAACGTATTAACTGTTTTACCATTTGGAAATACCATTGATCTGCTAAAAGTCTATGGTTCAACTTTAAGAGAAGCATTTGAGCATTCTGTCTGGAGATACGGACTGGGCAGAGGGGAGTTCCTACAGGTAGCTGGTAAGATCATATTCAAAACTATCCTGCAAGGTCATTGTTGCTGCAACATGATATCTGATCAAAAATACACTTCAGCAATCATTCATACCTCTCAGTACACTGTTGATTGTTACTTATATCTACTCCTGAGCATTCAGACTCCTCAGCTGGTGTTCAAATAGGAAATGTGCAAATTTATAATTGTGGAGCCAATTTTAACTGACTGAAAACACAACTTAGAATTCAATAAAAAATATGGGGCGAAATTCTCCCCCAACGGCGCGATGTCCGCTGACTGGCGCCAAACACGGCGCCAATCAGACGGGCATCGCGCCGGCCCAAAGGTGCGGAATGCTCCGCATCTTTGGCGGCCTAGCCCCAACATTGAGGGGCTAGGCCGACGCCGGAGGGATTTCCGCCCCGCCAGCTGGCGGAAATGGCGTTTGTTGCCCCGCCAGCTGGCGCGGAAATGCGGCGCATGCGCGGGAGCGTCAGCGGCCGCTGACAGTTTCCCGGCGCATGCGCGGGAGCGTCCGCGGCCGCTGTCAGTTTCCCGCGCATGCGCAGTGGGGAGAGTCTCTTCCGCCTCCGCCATGGTGGAGGCCGTAGCGGAAGCGGAAGGGAAAGAGTGCCCCCACGGCACAGGCCCGCCCGCGGATTGGTGGGCCCCGATCGCGGGCCAGGCCACCGTGGGGGCACCCCCCGGGGTCAGATCGCCCCGCGCCCCCCCCCCCCAGGACCCCGGAGCCCGCCCACGCCGCCTGGTCCCGCCGGTAAATACCAGGTTTGATTTACGCCGGCGGGACAGGCAATTTCTGGGCGGGACTTCGGCCCATCCGGGCCGGAGAATCCAGCAGGGGGTCCCGCCAACCGGCGCGGCCCGATTCCCGCCCCTGCCCAATCTCCGGTACCGGAGACTTCGGCGGGGGCGGGGGCGGGATTCACGGCGGCCTACGGCCATTCTCTGACCCGGCGGGGGGTCGGAGAATGATGCCCATGGTCTCAAAAGTTCAATGGTGACTATAAAAAACACATCTGGTTCACAAATGTCCTTTAGGGAAGGAAATCCGCCATCCTTACCTGGCCTGGCCTACATGTGACTCCAGATCCACAGCAATGTAGTTGACTCTTAACGGCCCTTCAAGGCAATTCTTCTGGGCAATAAATGCTGGCTTAGCCTGCACTCCCACGTCCCATGAATGAATAACAAAAATAACACCCTCATTCTGTGTTGCTATAATTCTATTACTAGAAATTGTACCTTAGGGGCTACTGCCAAAGTGAAAATTAAAAGGTGGAATTAATTAAAGTAATTAAAATAATGATAGGACAGCACTGTGGTGCAGTGGTTAGCACTGCTGCCTCACAGCGCTGAAGACTCGGATTCGATCCCGGCCGTGGGTCACTGTCCGTGTGGAGTTTGCACATTCTCCCCATGTCTGCGTGGGTCTCACCCCCACAACCCAAAGATGTGCAGAGTAGGTGGATTGGCCACGCTACATTGCCCCTTAATTGGGTAAAAATAATAATTGGATACTCTAAATTTATTTTAAAAGTTTGAAATAATGACCTTCCCTCTAGCGTAAGGCCAGAAGGAGGGATGTTCGCTGATAATCGCACAATGGTCAGCACCATTCACAACTCCTCAGATACTTAAACAGTCCATGTTCAAATTCAACAAGACTCGGGCAATATCCAGGCTTGGTGTGATGAGTGGGCAAGTAACATTCACGACACACAAGTGCCAGGCAATGACCATCTCCAACAAAAAATAATTTATACATTTTCCCTTGATATTCTGCTCTGCCCAGCTCTGAAGAAGAATCACATGGACTTGAAATGTTGGGTGCAATTCAGCCAGGGTGCCAGGCTAGCAATGCCAAGATGTGAGGGGGAGTGTCAGGGTACTATGCTAAAGGCTTGCAAGATCCACCGGGGTACCATCACGCCTTGTCCACAATTGTGGAATCCAGTGCTAAATGGCGCCCGGTTGAGGCCTCACAGGTCCATCCAGCCGTTGACTCCACAGATGCTGCCAAACCTGCTCAGTTTTTCCAACATTTTCTATATATTTAAACCCTTGACATTCAATGCATTGTCATTGATTAATCCCCCACTATCAACATTCTGGGGGTTACCATTGACCAGAAACCCAACTGGGCCAGCCATATAAAAATTGTGGCAACAAGAACAGGTCAGAGGCTGGGAATTCTGCCGGGAATAATTCACCTGACTCCTCAATGACTGTCCGCGATCTTCAAGGCACAAGTCAGAAGTGTGATGGAATAATCCCCACTTTGGATGAGCGCAGCTCCAACACTCAAGAAGCTCAACACCATGCAGGACAAAGCAGACCACTGGATTGGCACACCATCTACCATTTTCAACATCTACTCCCTCCACCCCCAACGCACAGGAGCAGCAGTGTGTACCATCTACAAGATTCACTGCAATGACTCCAAACCCATGAGCTCTACCACCCAGAAGGCAGCAGATACATGGGAACACCACCACCTGGAAGATTCCCTCCAAATCTTGCACAATCCTGACTTAGAGCCATATCGCCGCCATTCCTTCACCGTCACTGCTTCAAAATCCTTAATAGCACTGTGGGTGTACCTCCACCAGATGGACTGCGACAGTTCCAGAAACAGCTCAACACCACCTACTCAAGAGCAATTAGGGATGGGCAACACAAACGATGGCCTAGTCATAGATGCCCACTTCCTGTGAAAGAGTAAAGAAAATAATTCAGCCAGGAGATGGAAATAAAAGCAGGAATAAAACATTAAAACAGAAGGACAGGTTAGGGTGTGTAGCACAAACAAATGCTCTTTGCTCAAATGGATTGAGTGATGATGAACAAACTAAATGAATTGCAACGACAAATTCTAAATTCAACTTGCAGCTTCTGACATGATAATCATCACCAAGACAAGGCTGTCGTCAGGTTACAAGTCAGTAGGGAAGAGTAACTCTCGTAATTAAGGATGAAATCACTTCATTGGTGATGAAGAGCTAAACAGACACTACAGACTTTAGGGATCGAATTAAGAAATTGAAAATGACTTAAAGCTGGACTGGGAATTGTTCATAAATTGCCTGATGACAGCGGTGAATTGGGAGATTGTATAAATGCAGAGATTGTGAAAACATGTAGCAAAGGCAGAATAG